>NC_083356.1:3071000-3407500 GCF_030254825.1 Meriones unguiculatus
CACAAACACACACACACCCCCAGCCCCACCCAGTGTGAAGGATTAAACACAATCAAGCATCAATATTTATTAACACAAGACAAAGGAAACACATTCAATGAGTTAATAGAACACTGTCCAGCCAGATGTTAAATTTAAAAATGTATATCTAATCTAATTTCAAATAAATAAAACACTTTATACACGATCACACAGTACTATAGTTTGAATCTGACAGGGTAGGCATGATCTTGACAAAGTAAACAGACAGCACTTAGGACTGAAAACCTCTGTTTGTAGCCTCCTCCTCGGGGTGAGGCGCACCGCCCACCTCACACGCCTGTCAGGACTGTTGCTGGGAAAGCAAAGGCCTGCTGCGCATGTGGTAGGCTGCAGCCTCCTCAGCTCCAAGGGCTCCTGGCTTTACGTCAAAGCAGACAGCACAAGTGACAGGAAGGCAGGTTGTGTGGGAGCTCAGGTAAGCTGACAACTCCACACTGCTTTAGTTAAAATTCCTGGATGTAGATGTTCAAGGACAGAAAGTTACTTGGCCAAGATAATGAGCACCATGCATGAGGCAGAGGCCTCCGGCCCTTTGGAGTCCAGGAGAGCATGGAGCAAGCGATGCCCAGGGGCTACAGCGAGGAGGCCGGGACAAGGGCACTCGGAGAGGACCTGGTCTGGGGTCAGGGCCTCTGCGTGCCCGGGGGCGGGGTGGGGAGTGGCACTCTGAGGGCTCAGGGGCTCAGGATGGTATGTGTGCAGCTGGAAGTGCTCCCTGGTCCACCTCAGTCACTCTCCTGAGGGGTGAAGGGTCACAAGTTCCAAAATGGGCTTCTCTTGCCCGGTGTGGCTGGCTACAGAAGCCTGTAATCTCAGCACTGGACGGCTGAGGCAAGAGCATCAAGTCTGAGGCCAGTAAGGGCTGTACAATAAAACCCCATCACTCACTCACTCACTCACTCACTCACTCACTCTCCCTCTCTCTCTCACACACACAAAGAAAAAATAGTTTTCTCTTCCGTAATTAAGATAGGGGTTTACTCTTGGTCCAGTGCCCCCTCCATGTTCAGTGGTCAGGAATGGCCACAGGCCTTTATACTTTATTAGTATTGGATTTCTATGACTCCTTTCGTTGCTCAACCATGAAGTTTCCACTGGATGTGGAAAAGGCCAGAGCCATGATGCCATCAAGACAAATTCTTTAAAAACACAAATAAGCAAGGTCAAGTCTGAGACAGAGCTCAGGGGTCTATCACAAACCCCATCAAGGAGGGTGCACCAGCTGATGAGGCTCCCCCAAGGCCAACTCTCAGCTTCTGTCCCTCTACTAATACAGTGCACCTTTGAGGGGATGGACCCAAAGCAAAGCAGCAGGAAAAAAAAAAAGTAATTATCAGAAAGGGTTGAGCTCAGCAGGAGGGCGCGCTCAGGACAGGCCCGTGCTCCACCGCCGCACTGTTTCAGAAGAGATGACCTGGGAATAGTGAACTAGGCAGTCGTCCTAAGTGACTGGTAGCTGGCTACAGTGAGAGGGACTGAGGACAGTACTGTGCTTCAAGGAATGAGGACAGGCTGCCTGTCCAACATGGCTGCCACTGGCCACATCTGGCCACTGAGATCTGAAGTAGCTAGTCTGAAGTGAAATATGTTTAATACACACAGGATTTCCAAAATTAAAAAAGAACAGAAACCATCTCAATGATTTTACATCAAAGTAATAGTACTTTTGGTAAATATATTAAAATCAATACCATGTTTTTAAGAAAATATTTAAAAGATATGTTTAGTTGGGTTTAGTGGCGCACACCTTTAGTCCTAGCACTCAGGAAGCAGAGGCAGGAGGATCTCTCTGAGTCTGATACCAGCTGGTCTACAGAGCGAGTTATAGGCAGCTAGGGTTATACAATAGGCCCTCCTTTTTAAAAGTAGTTATTAGGAAAGTTTAATACATGTGGCTCACATGACATTACTGCAGACACTGTGTCCCCGGACGGTGACACCAAGTCAATCATTTGCATTTGCAGGAGTTAACAGCCAGGACAGGGTTGGTCTATGGTGTTTTTCTTAGAACTTGTGGATTGCTGACGTGGAACTGTTTGGTACCCAGGCCCTGCTTTGCTTAGCAAGCATCACAGACTGTTTTGAGAGCTACACATGGCAGCATACTCCTGTAATCCCAGCATGGGGGTTGGGGCCAGCCTGGGCTATGTGAAAAGACCCTGTCTCAAAAAACAAAAAAACAAAACAAAAAACAAAAACGAAAGCAAAACAGTTTCAAGAGTTCCAAAATGAGCAGCTCTCCCTTTGTAAATGACCGATCCCTAGTGGGCTGCCACTCTGTCCAGGAGGTGACACTCCTCTCCTGTGCTCCCCAACACCTCCCTCCACCGCTGCAGACCAGTCCTAGCGAAAAGCACAAGCCTCCAGAGCCAGGCCTTCCTTCTGTGGGGCATGTGTCTGAGGAAAGGGCCATGTCGGCTGAGCAGAGAGCCTGGGGACAGCCCAGGGCTGCTGTCGGGGGGAGGGGCTGCTGCTTACTTAATAAACCTTATTCTCAGGGTAATTACAAGTCTTACAAATTGCTTAAAAACACATTAGTTTACAGGATGTTACAGTGGGGTAAATAATATGTATTATCAAAATAGTCTAAATAAATATTTACACAATAGACCAAAACAGGTCAAAGAGAACTGTTCTGATTTAACAGGTTAATTCTTTTTCACTTGAGGTTTTCTTTAATTTTTAAAAATATTTCTGTAAGAAAAAAATAATAAAATTTAACTATATTCAAATACATGAAGTTTCAGACCAAAGAATGGAGACCGAGCCAGAATCCAGACTCAGCCCCATGTGTGCAGTCTGGCTCCAGCTCCATCCAGAGTCTCTTGCATACGTCAGACCTGCTGCTTCAGAGGAGCCTGGATGCTCCGCCTCCCAAACTGGTTGTCGGTAGGGTGCGTTTATGCGGCCTCCAGTTCCCTGAGCCAGCTGACCCTGCCCCGGCCAGCGCTGGCCCTCCCAGCGCTGGGGGCACAGGGTCCGGTCCTCCTGCTCCAGCGGACGACACAGCGCGGAGCAGCGACGTTAGCAATTCTCCTGAGGTCACTCTAGACGCGAAAGGTCCAACACTGGCCAAGCGCACCTCTGCCGATCAGGAGAGCAGGTCAGGAACTGCTGACGCTTAGCTATCTACATTCTGCCGTGAGGGCTTTCTCAGAGGAACGGGTTGAAGAATCCTTAGAAGCTCAGGCAAACTGCGGTGCAAGCGCACACAAGCACAAACAAGCGCAGGCGCTGGGTGCCGGGTGCCAGGCGGCCCACAGGCGGCGCTGCGCTGCTGGGCCCTCCAGCGGAGCCCGCCACCCGGCTGGCCGCAGTTAAGCAAGCCAACTGCCGGTTCTTTAGTTGAATTATGTGCACTTATTTACACATTCAAACACTGGTCAGAAGGCTTACGACTAAGAATTAGACACATACAGCGGTTCTCACGCAAGTCACTTGACTTGCTGACTTGGGCTCGGCAGTTTCCTGTTCAGAAACCCTGCAGAACACCGCACAAGAGGAAAATGGCAAGTGCATACAGGCGGGGAGTGTGGGACACACATCGCCCTCACGGGAACTCGTTAAACTCCCTCACAAACATCTAAACCGTTAGGTAGAAATGCAGTACGTATACCAGATGGGAAAACTGCAACATGCATGGAGCTGCTTCAGTGCGAGCTGCCGTGGACGCCAGGGCTCAGGGGTGATGCACATGCCGCGTGTCGCCAGCACGGCAGCCCGTTCCCAGCGCTCAGCAGCACCCAAGGGCTACACCCACCGTCTTCCCTCAGGGCTGGCTACATGTTGTAGGCCACATAGATCGGGTCCAGCTGGTCGGCCAGGAAGCTGTCTCGGAGGTGCATGCGCTGTTTCTCCCCTCTCGAGTTGATGGGGACCACCCCTGGGTCCACCACGACCACAACCCCGACGATGAGGTAGTGCTCTTCCAGGACCACATTCGTCACGAGAGGAACCAGGTCCAGGGCCTCCTGCTCGGAGCCACACAGTTCCACCACCACCACCAGCAAGTTGGTCCACGTGAACACGGCACTGAAATCCAACGACACTCAGTTAACAGGCACCTTTAAAGCACCGTTTTCATTGGACGAGGATGGGCGTCCGCCCACAAGGACGTGCGTGCATGTATGTGAGTGCTCCCGCGTGCAAATATGTAAGTGCACTGCGTGCGTGCAGGGGCTGAGGAGGGAGCACGGAACCCTGGAACTGGGGTGCGATGGCTGTGAGCAGCCGTGTGGGCGCCGGGAAAGAACCTGCAGAACTGCAGTGCTCGTAACTGGCAAGCCATCCCTCCAGTCCTTTGTGGGGAGGACAGGCAGAGCACAGGGTGTGGAGAGGCAGAGGACTGGCTGAGGGGTCGGCTCTCCCCCACAGTGTGGCTGAGGTAGCCAGGCCTGGCGCAGCGCCTTTCCGGTGGCGCTGGCCGGCTGGCCCTCATCTTTTGTACTATCTTCCGAGATTTACGCCCCTTTCCCTGAAGACTACCTTTCTCCCAGATTTCAGAGGCCGACAGCTACACTCTCCATCATTAACACTTAACATTAACAGAAAAATACTGGGGAGGCAGAGGCAGGAGGAGCTCTGTGAGTTTGAGGCCAGCCTGCTCTACATAGTGAGTTCCAAGACAGCCAGGACTATAGAGAGACCCTGTCTCCAAACAGACAAACAAAACAAAACAAAAAACCCAAGGTGCTGGAGCGATGGCTCAGTGGTTAAGAGTAAGTACCAGCCGCTCTGTGGAGGACGGGAGTTCGGAGCTTGGATTCCGGTACCCGAGCTGGGGGAGCCCTCTCCGGGACTCCAGGTACCTGTGTACCTGTGGCACGTATGCACACAGACACACAGTTAAAAACAAGCCAACGTACAAACCCCAGAATGAAAGCCAGCAGGTGAAACAAGTTTTAATTTTAATGACCTTCCTGTCAGCAAGAGGATGGATAATCCCTCATGAGGGAAATACAGGCAAGGTCCTGCACTGAGGAGGAGCAGCTTAGATGGTAACCATCCTTTTCCCCTGTTTCCCACAGTTTAAAAAGCACACGCTGACTGACCCTTTGGATAATCAGGAAGCACAACGCACTGTGGGAAGGCGAGCCATTATTAGCAGTAATTTAACATTCACTTATTACGCTCGTCCTAAAGCAGGCGGCCCGCCAGCTCTTCTATGCCTGAGAGTCTGCCCTCACAAAGCCACCCGGCGCCTTGTCCCCATGCTCCACTGTGGCTCCAGGGCCCCTCGGCTCTGGCCAACAGGCTTTAGTGGCCACAGTGGACCCTTCAACCGAGGTGGCCGACATGGTTTCTCACCCCCGAAGGGCTTCCTCAAGGGTGCGTGGCCCTGACCAGGCGGCTGCCTATGCAGATCCTGTCAGCGTCACTCAAGCTGATGTGAGAAGGGGTGCTCGGGGAAATTACCATTCGGCAATGCTCCTGTGCGCCCGGGACACCGAGTTCTCGATGTCTGTGGGGTGGTACCGCAGTCCCCTCAGCTCCAGCGTCTCATCCAGCGCGCCCACCACGTACAAGGCGTCGTGACGTTCTGAAAGGAAGGGGAACAGGCTCAGACGCGCACACACAGCAACGGTGGGCGTAAGGGCACACAGGACACATCAGCCCTTGGCTGGCGATGACTCTGGCCCTGCTGCTTGCTCTGCGGACAGGAATAGTGACAAACGGCTGCTGTGAGGAATACATTACTTCGTTGGGCGTGGGGAGGGCTGAGGA
Source organism: Meriones unguiculatus (assembly GCF_030254825.1). Classification (NCBI taxonomy): domain Eukaryota; kingdom Metazoa; phylum Chordata; class Mammalia; order Rodentia; family Muridae; genus Meriones; species Meriones unguiculatus. Next base: position 3,076,767 of record NC_083356.1, read on the forward strand.
GGTAAGCTCAGTCCTCAGAGGCTGGGTAAAGGCGAGAGGGAAGGCTGCCTGCACACTTGACCCTGGCCGCTGCACTGTGCTGGCGCGCATAAACACACACGAGCTGAGGTTAAAGGGCTTTGACTTCGTGCGCACGGGCGTGCAGACTGTGTGCATGCCCATGTGTGCACTGTGACAAGAATGTGGAGCCACTGGCAGCAGCAAGCTGCTCCTCGTGAGCACAGCCCTGGGATTCTTGTGAGCCGCTGTGTGCGAGCTAGGAATCAAACTTGGGTCCTCTGGGAGAGCAGCCAGTGCTTTTAGCCACTGAGCCACCTCTCCAGGCTCAGCGTAGTTTTTTTCTTTGTAATTGTGTACGGGCATGTCTGTGTGCACGAAAGTGTAAATGTGGGTGTAGGTGCCCTCAGAGGCCCGAAAAGGGTACTGGCTTCTCCAGAGCTGGAGTTACAGGTGCTTGTGAACCACTTGATGTGCTAATTGAGAACTGAACCCAGGACCTCTGGAAGAGCTGCAAATCCTCTAACTGCTGAGCCACCTCTCCAGCCCCAAAGATAAACAAACAAACAAGGGTTTTGCCAGGTAGTCGATATGGTGTAAAAAAGTAGCCATTATTACTCCTATTGTGTGACATGAACTGTGAAGACCACAGGTCGTGCTCTGAGGACCTACACGGGGTCTGGTAAGACGGCTCAGGAGATGGAGAGCATGCTCAGTGGAAGGAAGACCAGCCAGGCCTGCAGACTCGGCCCCCCCAACACCAATTAGGGTAATAAATAAAAACTCTTTTTTTAAAAAAATGTCGCTGGGGGAGCTGCAAACAGGAGTCCCCTCTAAGCAACTCAGGTGCAGGACAGGCAGGCACAGGCATGAGACCCAAGGAGTGAGGACACTCGAGAGCCCTACGAAAGGGTGTGGAGAGAGCTCCTGGAGACGCTGAAGCCGTGGCTGAGTTCCGACAGGTCAAGAACTAGCCAGCTCTGGTGGGGAAGGGGAGGAGGGAGGGTCTGGGGCAGAGGGCAGCGGTCGTGCGCCACAGTTTCCAGCTGTCTTCACCGAGACACAAGCACGAGTGCAGGGCGTGGAGACGGCTGTGCGGCGTCACCCAGCAGCGCACAGAAGGCGGGCGGCTCGGCGACGGCCTGCGAAGAGCACTTCTGATCTGCTCAGTGAGAGTCCGGGCAGATGCGGCCCACGTGAGCCCCGCCTCTTCTGCGTCCCAGCGCTGAGTGCAGCGCAGTTCATCACACACCCATGACGGGGGACCTCGGGCTCCTCGGCAGACAGGCGGAGTGACTGCTCACGGTCATAGAGCCTGGCACGCGGCGAGGGCCCAAACCTCACCTCCTGGTGACAGCGGCCTCCGCATGACATATGGAGAAACGACACACTCTGCTCAGCCAAGGAGAAATGGCCCAGTGGAGGCCTTGCAGCCCAGGGCTGGACCAGTTCTGTGCAACAGAGGAAGTGTTGCATGTTCTGCAGCAGCCGCCAATGCCAGTCAGGAAGAGTGTGCAGCAGAGAGCACAGAGGCTGTGACGAGCAGCTGGGCAGAAGACGGATTTCGGGAACGCTCCGACAGAGGCTGCCAGAAAGCAGGCCTGGATCCTCTGCAGAGCCACGTCCCAGGCCAGGCAAGGTGGCGCAGCCCTTCAATCCCGGCACTCCAGAGATAGAGGCAGGAGGACCTCTGTGTAGCCAGGGCTACACAGGTAAACCATTAAAAACAAACAAAAACATATTCCCTCTCATGGATTAAGAATGTGTCTATAGCCGGGTGTGGTTATGCACGCCTGTAATCCCAGCACTCTGGAGGCAGAGGCAGGAGGATCTCAGTGAGTTGGAGGCCAGCCTGGTCTACAGAGTGAGTCCAGGACAGCCAGGGCTACACAGAGAAACCCTGTCTCGAAAAACCAAAAACCAAAAAACCAAAAAAATAAGAATGTTTCTGTACTCAAAACGGTGGGCAGGGGCAGAAGGACAAGGAAGAGCTGTCCCAGGAGCTTGGCCAGCGTCTGGGGTCAGCCCCAGGCACCTGCTCTGCCTGCTGCCCCTCAGCAGCACCTCTAGCCGTTCTGACACCCATGGTCATGTGACCGTCCACACAGTGCTCAGGGCAACGGTCACTTCAAGTGACTGTGACTTCAGAGGGACCCTGCAGTCCCCAGGCAGGTGGAAGTGCTCTGCGGACCAGGAGCTGGAAAGAGAATGGGGATGGAAGATACCTCCAGTGGCCGCCGTGAGCTCAGTCCTGCGGACAAACCCAAGGTACCCTGTCCGGGCCCACAGGGTCTGGGCGGCATCCCCGAAGCTCAGGCGCGTGTTGAAATGATCAGCTTGGAGGGTCTCACTGTCGTAGATGGTGTAGTAGCCGCTGGCTGTGTGCGGGCTGTTCACCCAGATCTGCAGAAGGAAACACCACCATGTCAGTTCAGTCTCCCAGGACAGATCATTTGGATTAAAAAAAAAAAAAAATCTCATTTTCACATTAACAGCAGTCACACCAGCATGTAGCTGACATTGATCTAGCATTTTCTCTCTGCTGGACTCTACTGGCCAGATCTCCACCAGTTCTGACACACACAGGATAGCCACATTGCCGTAACTTTCTTATTTTCACTATACAGATAGAAAGACAAGACTAAACATTCCTCCAAGAGGCAGGACTGGAAGGGCGCCCGTACCCTGGTGGCTGGCACCAGAGGCCATCTCTTACCCACTAGGCTGCATGCCCCTGGGTTAATTTCTCACCGGCTGCCAGAGTGCCACAAAAGCACAAGGCATGATTACCAGTCTTCTGGTGTAACCGTGACGTAGGCTGTTGGGACACCAGCAAAGGACGCCTGAGTTTACAGTGTAAGCAGAGCAACAGCTGACAACAGGCTGTGGAGGTCTGAATGAGAACAGCCCCTGTAGGCTCATCTATGTGAATGCTTAGTCAGCAGGAGCAGCACTATTTAAAAGCATTAGAGGGATTAAGAGGTGTGGCCTTTTTAGAGGTGGTATGTACTCCTAGAGGAGGCTTTGAGGTTTCCAAAGTCCATGCCAAGCCCAGAGTGTCTGCCTCTCTGCCTATAATCAGGATGTAGCTCATTAAAATAAATAAATAAGTATTATTTATTTATTTTATGTATATTTTATGTATATGAGTGCTCTGACTGCATGTACACCTGCAGGCCAGAAGAGGGCACCAGATCTCATTTTAGATGTCATGAGCCACCATGTGATTGCTGGGACCTGAAGAGCAGACAGTGCTCTTAACCTCTGAGTCATCTCACTGGACCCAGGATGTAGCTGTTAGCTACTGCCCGAGTGCCTGCCTGAATGTATGTCATCGTGCTCCCCACCATGAGGGTGGACTCACCTTCTCCAACTGCAAACAAGCTCCCAATTACATGTTTTCTCTCCTAACAGCTGCCTTGGTCACTGTGTCTCTTCACTGAACTCGAACAGTGACTAAGATGGTGGGAGAGGTAGCTACCTGGCACCTACACATCTAAGACCCCTCCCAGTCAGCTGTGGATCCAACAGCACTCCTCAAAGATCCGGGAAAATAGAAGAATGAAAAAACCTTAAGAGGACTTCTACACTACAGCAAAGGAGCAAAAACCAATACATTTTGGACTATAACATTTATGAGTATTTACAAATGTACGTGTGGCTCTCCTTGGCCCCGCCCTTCATAGGATTTGGCCAGCTAGCTTTCACGTAAGGGGACGCGGTGAACAAACCTGAGACATTGCTACCCAGGCTTGATTCCAGCCTCAGCCTCCTCCTCTGCCACTCCTCACTGCCGGCTGCCAGAGAAATCAGCGCGCCGAGCAGGGGAACGGAGCTCAGCCTACTTCTATTGGCCTGTAGTATGGGACCTTGAAATCTTAGCCGCTAAAAGGGACTGCACCTACCTCACCAAGGTGAGAGTCTCCAACGGGTCCTTTGGTCTCGGGATTAACAATAACAACCTTTACTCCAGGTAAGATCTAAGGAGCAAAGGGGAAACAAGTTCAATCAAAGCCTGTACTTTGGCTGTGCTTAGCATATTGTAGAGGTCTATCTAACATGCCTGTGCCTGGCTCCCCCCACCCCCAACCCCTGCAAATAACTACCGGCCTCTAGGAACTGGGCCTTTAGCTTGACTAAAAATGGCTGGAGCTGACAAAAGTGGCCCTGAAGCGCTTTCCTGTTTGCTCCTGGTCGATCTTCCTCATCTTAAGAGTCAGGAGGACCAGTAAATTTCACTCTCAAAGGAGAAAGCAGGCCCAGACTGCCAGGTCTTCAGAAGCATGAGAAACCTGTGCCTAGGGCCACAATAGTGAGACTGTGGTAAATAACTCAGCCATTCCCTTTGGGGAAGCCCTTTCCAAAGATAAACAGTAGGGACCTCCTGGAGACCACTCCACAGTCAGCCAAGGGCTGCAGCGGGGAGCCACACAGAGAAAGCAGCCATGGCTCAGGTATCTCGGGAGTCACGCTTCCAGGATCTTCTGGGAGGGAAAAGCAGTGTCTGCTGGCTTGAGCAACAGCTCAGGGCTTACCAAAGATGGTTCTTGGGTCAGGACAGAAGCTCAGCAGTAAGCACTGGCCTAGCATGTACAAGGATCTGGCTGGGTAAACGGCAGCAGGCTGGCTGCCATTGTGGCTACCTGTCTACCTGTCTTGTGCCCTGTTGACTTTTAGCTTGGGTTTCGACAGCCTGGAGGAATGGAACAAAGGGACCGTTCCCAGAAGCCACAGAGCCTGCCCTCCTGACATGGCACTCCTGCTTCCATGGGCTCCCAGCTGCAGACGTGGGACACTGAATGGAACAGCCCACACAAGCCTCTAGGGGGACATGTGCTGGAGACATCAGACAGGCTCTCCTTTGAGTTTCTCTCTGCTCTGCCTCAGCTTTCCTGGGGGACCCCTGAGACACTGGCACAGTGCTGTCATCTGGACAGTGGGGATGGGGAGACGCTGAGGACGGAAGAGATGGGGTGAAGAGAGCCTCAGGCGCTTCACCACAGGCAACGCTCCGTTTTGCTGCCCTGTGGGTGCTCGCTCTCTCCTCCTGACCCTCAGGCTTCAGGGTTTAGAGAGAACGGGCTCTCTTCAGGTGCTGCTCATGTAACCACTCTCAGCTCACCAGGAAGAATGTCATGTCTGGGCTGGCAGATCATGGAGATGAGCCGCCTCTGAAACCAGCACCTAAGGTGGGACTCCATGCTTCCCCGAGCTTCCCTCCTGCTTCAGGCCTCTCCCGCGCCCCTCCCCCAGCAGCGGCAGCTGAGTACCTTTCCAGACTCAGCCAGCACGAGGCTCTGAGGTGCCCCCCGCTCCACCAGACGGACCCTGCGGAAGAGCGGCAGTTAGTGTGCAGTCTCTCTAAAGCAAGCTTCGCCAATGCGGCTAACCGGCGCCTTCCTCACCCAGCAGAGCAGGGTTTTCTTACACTCCACACTCCTGATGCTCTGCTCAGGCAGATTTGGGTGTAGGGTGTTGCTAGCAACATCCCGGCCCTACTTGCTAGGTTTCAGTGGCAGCTCCCACTGTGACAACCACGAGTCCCCAGGCGTGGCGAGATCTTAGGAGACAGGGCAAAACTCTCCAGGCTGAGGAGGATGTGTAGACACCTGCTGTAAGAAGGAGCTACCTCAGCTGGGAAGGTGCCTGTAGCACGAGCACATGTCCACCCTCGGCATCAAGTGGAGGCCAGGCGTGCTGGCTGTGCTTGTGACCCCAGTGCCTGGAGATGGGGACAGATGAACCCATGGGCTAGACAGCTAGACATGGGTCTCAAAGAGAGACAGACTCTATCTCAAAAGACAAGGGGAAGGTCCTGAGGAACTCGGTAACACCACTGAGGTGGTCTTCTGGCCTACACATAGACACACACACACACTACACAAACATAAAAACCAAAAGCAACCCACCGCAATATGGGCTGGAGCCCGCCTGGCTACTCTAGGGGTCAGGCCCAGCCTCGTGTGCGAAGGGCTCAGTGTCTCACTCAGCTCACTGTGGGACGAGACTAAAACCTCAGCTAGGTTTTAGAAACCTAGAGGCGGCTTTACAAACCCTGGAGGCAGACTCAGTGCTGTCTCAAGACCCTTCCCTGTCCCATCTTTATTTTTAAACTGCAGAGCAAAGACACTCTCCATTTTTTGTTTCCTTGCTTGCTTTTGTTTTTGAGACAGGGTCTCCCTGTGTGGCCCTGGCTTTCCTGGAACCACAGAGATCCGTCTACCTCTGCCTCCTGAGGGCCAGGATTACAGGTGTGCGCCACCATGCCCGGCTCAGCTTTCTTTCTTTCTTTTTTTTCAATTTTATTTATTATGTATACAGTGTTCTACCTGCATGTACACCTCAGAAGAGGGCACCAGATCACATTATAGATGGTTGTGAGCCACCATGTGGTTGCTGGGAACTGAACTCGGGACCTTTGGAAGAGCAGGCAGTGCTCTTAACCTCTGAGCCATCTCTCTAGCTCCAGCTTTCTTTTTATAAGCAAAATTCTATCATTTATTCATGACAAATAGTCCTTTCCCTTCCTATATCACCCCTCAGGGTGTAAACATGAACAGGACGAGGGTGCTGATGTGAGGCCAAGCTCTGTGCTCACCTGTCATGTCTCAGTGACTTCAGATCCACGTACACAGTTGTGGGGTCAGGCCCTGAGGTTCCCTAAGAACAAAGCAGCACAAAGTTTGTTTAAGGCCTGAACGAGTCGTCTCGTTCACAGATGGGAAGCAGTGGCTGTGGGAGCTCCTGCTTGCTCCTGCTCCCTGTGCAGGGCGCAGCTTCGACTCGGGCTTCCCATTGGCTTTCCTGCAGGGGTGCAGCAGTACTAAGGCTGAGGGGAGTGTTGGGGAGGTGGGGGGTTGTGGTTGCCCACCCAGGATGAGGAGGGCAGGGGCACAGTGGGACTCTCTCTTCCTGGCCACAGGAGAGCCCAGTCTTGGCCACACCCTCTCACTCTCATCTACACGTGGACTGCCTCATGAGCTGCCAAGCAGCGTAAGGCCAGAATGTTTAGACCCACCCAGAACAATGCACCAAGAGATGCAGGCTTATTCTAAACAGGCAAAATATGGGGACAAGAAAAAAGGAAGGCTGTATAATAATTAATAAAATGCAAACTGAGCTCAAGAGCAGCCCCGAGAGTACAGCGCATGGGGAGCCAACTGGCTTGCTCCTGTCTTCCCTTGTGACCTACTGACCTGCAGGCCCACCCCGGGACAAACCAAAGTGACATCTTATAGATGAACGTAAGGAGACAGAGCAAGCGAGAGAAGAAGGCTGAAGTCCCACGGTGCGGAAGGAGGGCCAGGCCCAGGCTCAGGCCTTTAAGTCCTACCTCAGAGCCTCACAGTCCACTGTGAGGACCACCTCTGCCACTCCCCCAGGGACTCAGGCTGGGAGTTCAAGGTCAGGCAACACAGGGAGAACCCAAAGGAAGAACAATTGAGGTGGTCACCTGTAAACAGATGGCGACGTTGACTCTGGATCCGAATGTGGTGCTGACAGCTCGAGGGGACAGGCCAATGTCCTTGAAGAGCTTGGAGAAGGACTGCTGGAGGGCGATGCGGGGCCGCTCCTCTGCTACCACCACACAGGTCCGGATACAGGAGAGGTTGATCCCTCGGGTCTGGAAGAAACAATGAGGAGGGTCCCTTCCTGCTCAGGAAAAGCGGAGCACTGCCCAGGCCCAAGAAAAGCATCTCTCAGAGAGGAACAGTCAGCTGTAGGTAGCTGCTCTTTTCTTTAGCTAGTCTCGGGCTGGGCTGGGTGGAAGGCGCAGGCTGGAATGAACGGGCCCTGGACTTCGTCATCACTACCAAAGTAAGGACGGGCGACGCCCTAAAACCTAAGGTCTCAGGCTTCTCTTTTTTCAGCAATGCATCGCTGTTCTTGCTCATCTGCCCTCAGATTTCTCTCATTTGCCAGGATTAGTAGAAAAACAAACCCCAAACCCTGGGCAGCTACCTTCCCAGCTCTTGTTTCAGTTCTTGGAGCCCGTTCCTCTGCTAAAGAGAATTCAGAACTTGATCTCGTGCGTGGTCACTGGGTGCGCACAATAAACCAGGCCCCTGTTCTTCAGGGAGGGCCCAAGCTCCAGTATTCTGTGGTTTTGATTTTACTGGGTGAGTTTCCCACAGATTATCATAGAAACAGACTCCCTCCCTCTTCACAAAAAGTGAACTTAGGCTTTGAGAGAGTGCGCAGTTAGGAAGAGAGGTTCCACTCAGTCCTGGCAGAGGAGGCGGAGGACAGACACACATGTTGGAGAGCGGGCTTCCTGAAGCCTCTCAGCTGGGTCACTGGCTGCAGCTGCTCACCTTTAGCACCTCCACTTGGTTCCCCAGGCCTCTGGTGCAGAGCTCCATCACGGAGTAGGAGCAGAAGGTGTCCCTTATCTTGTACTGGTTGACAGTGGCCAGCCATAAGGACAGATTGCTCTCCAGCTCCATAGGAGGGATCAGGACAGACTGGTGGCCTGAGTAGACACTGCCAAGAGGAAGCAAGAGCTGACGAGGTTACCTCAACACCTGAAAGGACTATCGGGAAAGGGACAGCAGAGGGCCACGTTAGGAGCAAGGCTGACCATTCCTCCCATTCCTGCACGACTCGAGAGACGGAGCCAACAAAGCAGGCTACAGTGGATGTGGTAACAAATTCACAGGAACAGCCAAGAGCTCAGAATGAAGTAAAAAAGTGGGGTGGGGGGCCTCACTGAGTGGGAGCACTCAAACATGAGTGTCTGCAAGTGGGGAGCGGACGGCAGAGGAGCATGTATGCAGGGGGTATGGAGCATGCACAACATTCCTGGGCAGAGTGCACAGGGAGGAGGAGGGCGGAAGGGCTGAAAGTGTGAGAGGTCGAGGCTGTGACAGGAAGCTGGCACACTCTACCCTTCAAGTGTGACTGTGTTGCCATAAAACCAGCAGGGAAGAAACACTGCAGATGGAGCCCTGAAGGCTGTAGACGGTTAGGGGGAGCGATGGTATCCCGGTGAGGGTGAGGCCCAACAGTTCAGCAGGCCAAGGAGAAGCGTACGGAGTCACACGTATGCTCTCCACGCAGCCCTGACTAACCCCCTAAAACCAGAGTCCAGTGCCGCCAGAGGTGGGGTCTGGGTCAATCCAGAGAAGGCTCCACCAGCTTCTTTCTTCCATGTAAAATGGCCGATTTGCCCACAATGGGAGGCCTTGAACTCATGGTCAGCCTTCCATTTCCCTCCCAAATGCTGGACTCACAGGAGCAAGCCACCATACTTTGTTCTCTTCCTTTTTAAAGAGGATTTTTACTTCATTTTATCTATCTGTCTATCTGTCTGTCTGCTTATTTATTTTGTTTTTCTGAGACAGGGTTTCTCTGTCCTGTAGCCCTGGCTGTCCTGGAACTCTGTAGACCAGGTTGGCCTCGAACTCAAAATATCTACCTGCTTCTGCCTCCCAGGGGCAGATCAAGGGCGTGGGATGCCACTATGACTAAGGGCGTGCCACTACAGCCAGAGACGGGTGTGGCACCCTGTGGGTCCTGGGAACTGAACACCAGTCCTCTGTGAGAACAACAAGCTTACGTGCTGAGCCGTCGCCCTAGCCCCTTTTTTCCTATTTGAGATGTGGTCTTGTTTGTTGTTTGTTTGTTTACTTTTATTTACTTATGTATTTTTAAATGTCTGAGCGCTCTGTCCACATGCACACTTGCAGGCCGGAAGAGGGCATCAGATTCCATTATAGATGGTTCTGAGCTACCATGTGGGTACAGGGACTTGAACTCAGGTCCTCTGGAAGAGCAGCCAGTGCTCCTAACCTCTGTGCCATCTCTTATCAAGATGTGGTCTTGTTATACAACCATGCTTGCCTTATGAGCCTCCTGCCTCAGCCTCCCAAACCTCTAGGATTCCAGGTGTTAATTGCTGTCCTGGTCTGTAACTTCCCCAGGTTCAGCAGTGACTTAGTGCACAGACAGCTATCAGGGCAATGAGCATGCCAGTGGCACGCAGATGGGAAGGTGAAGGTAACACCCAAGTTTTCAATCTGGCCCTGGCGGACAGCCCTACCCCGACGGAGACAGGGCACCGGAGGAGGGTGCTGGAAGAGCGACAGGGGCTTGTGAACCATTCACGGCGTCTGCACAGGAAGTGAGCATTCAGGCCTCAGGTAGTTTCCTGGCAGGCAGTAGAGAGCAGGGACTTGCCAGTCCTCGGGAAGCACTCTGGTCAGGGCAAACTGCTGCGTCCCGGCCACATGACGTCAGCGCACTCCACTCTGCCCTTCCTGCCAAGCCTAGCGGGTAATGCTGGCTGTCAAACCACACTTCACCTGAGAACCATCCTTCTACCTTGGCTCTGCTTCTAAAACTAGAATTACAGGATGGAACAGAGAGCAGGAAAAAAACAGTGCCACTTTATAGGAGGAATGAAACAAAGTGAGGGGAACGGAAAAAGCAAGACAGGTAAAGCTAAGCAAACATCAGAAACACATAAGGTGTCTGTATTTTGGAAATCGCAGTATTTTACTCGGAGTTTACCAAACCAAATGAGCAAAGGGGAGGGTCAGTGTCCACAGTCCAGGAAGCCCACGGCTGGGCTTCTCCACCCTACCTGCAGAGACACCAGAGCGCGAAGCCAAGGCCACAGTAAGGGTCGAGGCAGATGGCGACCTGCCGGGAGGAGTAGAGCTCGCACTGCAGCTTGACGGCTCTGCACAGGGCGTTGACTGCCGAGTGGGACATCTGCAGACGAGGACATGGCAGCGTGGGCTGGCGCCCAGAGCAGCCCTGCGAACCCCCTTTCTCTAGAGCTCTTGCTCTCTGAGCCCCAGCACCTCACAGCGCAAATCCTGTGGGCTCACTTCCTCAGAAGAGCCAGAGCTCAGGGTTAAACAGCAAGGACACTCGAGTCCCCACCCGCGGGCCAGCGTCCACCCGAGGCCCTGGAGCAGCCGCCACGGCTCCTCCCGGCACTGGGCGGGTGCGGCTGCTTTACCTTCACTCCCGTCAGCATGCCGGTAGTGGAGACACTGAAGTCCAGGTACGCCAACATCTCAGGAGTGGGCGGTTTATACAGCTGAGGCAACCGTTTCCGGGGTAAGTCATCTGCAACGCACAGAGGAGACCGGCTGTGAAGCGGGCGCGCTGGAGCACGGGGCACGGCTCCTTCGATGGAGCTCCTGGGCGTGGAGGCCGAGCTTCAGCTCCCACCGGCCACCTCAGCAAGGCGGGCTGACGCCACCGGGCAAAGGCCCAGCAGGTGAGCCCACCCGCAGACGTGCCAGCGTTCAGTCCCAGACCTGGAGCTGCCGCCTGCGCTGTGCCCGGGGCCCGCTGCTTTCCTCAAACAGATCTCCAAAATCCCGACCTCACCCGGTGACTGGTAAGTTCAAATGGAACACTTGAATTTTCTTTGTTAATCAACTGATTTTGTGTGTGTGTGTGGGCCGAGTGTAGGTATGTGCACCACGAGCATGCAGAAGCCTCTGGAAGAGTCAGAAGAGCATGGACCCCTGGACCTGGATTTACAGGTGGTTGTGAGCTACCAGGTGGGTGCTGGGAATTGAACCCAGGTCCTGTGCAAGAGCAGCCAGTGCTCTTGACCTCTGAGCTGACTTTCCAGCCCCACAGGAAGCACTTTGAAATCAGCTGTGCATATGCTCAGAACGCATTAATTACTGTTACACTTCTCAGGAAGCACGGTGTGCCGGGACAGTGTTGACCGACTGATTTGGCGTCTCCTGGGAGGCAGCCTCCAGGCACCGTACCAGGGATGATTTGGGTGGCGTCACCTCTGGTCGTGCTTATGAGGGACAATGGTGATCAGGGAACGGGAGCCGGGAAGGCCCAGCCCACAGCAGCGTGGTTCCTGACCCCCACAAAAAGCCTCACACCTGAGATTTCTGGGCTCAACAGCAGTGCTTTAGAGCGGGCTACACAGCTGTTAATGAAGCCTGAGCTAGAGCCCAGGCCTTCCAACTGCTAGTCCACTGCTGTTTCAGTTACAGCACACGGACAAGCCCAGGGTCAGACTGTCTCAGTGGGGTGTGTGTGTGTGTGTGTGCGTGTGCGTGTGCGTACATGTATGTTTGTCTAGGTGCATGTATATCTACAGGTGTGCACGTCTGTCTCTGTGTGTCTGTGGAGGCCAGAATTCAACCTCGGAGGTCATTTGGCAGGAGTCGTCCTGAGATCACCCCAGGCCTCACCTGAGGCCACCCCTGGCCTGAGACAGGGCCACTCACTGGGTCCGGGCCTTCAGGAAGACTAGGCTAGCTGGCCGGTGAGCTCCTGGCTCCCCTCCTGGGCGCCAGGACTACAAGTGATCACCTTCACGCCGGGGCTTATGTGGTTCCTTCTCCTGGCACAGGCCCCGCCCGAGCTGCCTCTCCCGCCCCCTGGCTGGGTAGCCCACCTGATCTCCATGGCACCTCTGGATGACGTTAAGAGCCTCTCTGACACGCCACTTGCCTCTCTGGAGACAGAGGCCTGAGCTGCTGCACAGCCTGGGCCTGCGCTAGCGGGCTTCCCACCTAGGACTCTGGGGTCCCGGGTGGCGGCTCTGCTCTGGGTCTGCAGATGAAAGGTGTCCTAACGGGAAAGCTGTGCTGGCGTGAGACCCCGGACTCCAGCTGAGAACGGCACAGCTCCAGAGCAGCCCCTCACCTGTGTCGATGAGGGTTGGCCAGGTTTTCACATCCACGGCCGCCGCCGCCTCCCGGGACTTGAGCAGCCTCACCAGAGTCTGAGTGGTGAGGACACACGCAGCTTTGCTGACCTAGAAACACGGGCAGCAGTGAGCAGAGGCCACGCCAGGCCAGCGCTGGGCTACTCTTTTCCCTTTGTGCTTTTATTTCTGAAAATGTGTCACGCTTCATTTTCCCCGGATGACAGACATGTTAACAGGGGCTGCGGCCAACACCAGTTACACTCTCCGGAAGGACCCTAATCTTTGCAAAGACAAAAACCAAAACTTAAAGACAAAACCAAGACGCAGATCCTGTGGTGCTTAGGGAACGAGGGCCGAGCCGGGGAGTGGGGGAGGTGAGATCCTGGAACTGGGGTGTGCAATCTAGACCTACAGCGCACAGCAGTCTGAGGCCATGGAACTGGACGGAAGCACCCACACAGACGAGCTCTGTTCAGCCATGCAGGGAAAGGCATGGTGACCTACTTTCACCAGAGTGTGTCAACAGAAAGCAGATGCCCAGCGCCTCTCCAGGCCTCCCTGCAGGAGCTGACAAGGACTCTTCCCTCTGAACCAAGCTGTGGTGAGATCATCTGTGGTGAGCGTGCCGACACGCTCACACCGAAGTGCTGACACAGCAGCAGCCCTCGGAGAGACAAATCCCTCCATCAGAAGAGCGATGCGTGCCAGTGCGCTGGCCGGCGACCTCCTGTCAAAGGTCTCAGGACATTACACACCACGGACTTACTCCATCTCAATTTGCCTTCAACGCCAGCACTCAGGAGGCAGAGGCAGGCGGAACTCTGAGTTCAAGGCCAGCCTGGTCTACAGAGCAACTTCCAGGACAGCCAGGGCTACACAGAGAAGCCCTGCCTCAAAAAATAGATATATAAATAAATAAATAAAAGGAGAAAAGAAAAAAGAAGCCTCCATCTCCACATACAATGCCTCCTGCTTACATCCACCCCCACCGCCCCATGTCTCCTCCCTCCCCTCCCCCAGCTTCATGTGCCTCTCGTATAATTTTGAATTCGTTTATTTTTAAGCTTCTGAGGCCAGTGCTGTGCCTCTGCACACAGGCGTGACCCACCACTGGGATGTGGCCTCACGTGAGCACACTCGGATAGAAGGTAACTCCTATTCCTTTAGGGCCTGGAGCCCCTCCCCTACACATCTCACAGTGCTAACTACACAAAACTAAACCAAGCCAAAGTGACCTGGCTGGGAGAATGCACTGGTTTCTGTGCCGGAGGAAATTAAACAGGTAGTAACGTGTTTTAGGAAACATGGCAGCAAAGCTCTGGAAAAGTCACTCCGCACAGCTGAGCTCATCAGTGTGAGGGTCAGGCACAGCCTCCAACAGCACTTGCTGTTGCCTTGCTGGACAGCGATGGCCACTGTGGCCAGAAGAGACCAGGACAGACTCATCTACCGGAGAGTCCCAGGTTTACACCACAACACCCCAAGCTGGAACCCAGGTGCACCCCACAGCTCAGGCTGCACCCCAGGTCCACACCACCACACCTCAGTGTTGGGCCCAGCTGCACACCACACCTGAGGCTGGACCACAGCTGCACACCACGCCCCAGGCTGGACCCCAAGTACACACTAGCAAACCACAGGCTAGACCCCAGATGCACACCACTACACCTCAGTGCTAGATTCCAGGTGCACACCACACCTCAGTGCTGGGCCCCAGGTGCACACCACCACACCTCAGTGCTGGGCCCCAGGTGCACACCACCACACCTCAGTGCTGGGCCCCAGGTGCACACCACACCTCAGTGCTGGAACACAGGTGCACACCACGCCTCAGTGCTGGAACACAGGTGCACACCACGCCTCAGTGCTGGGCCCCAGGTGCACACCACACCTCAGTGCTGGGCCCCAGGTGCACACCACACCTCAGTGCTGGGCCCCAGGTGCACACCACACCTCAGTGCTGGGCCCCAGGTGCACACCACACCTCAGTGCTGGAACACAGGTGCACACCACGCCTCAGTGCTGGAACACAGGTGCACACCACGCCTCAGTGCTAGATTCCAGGTGCACACCACGCCTCAGTGCTGGAACACAGGTGCACACCACCACACCTCAGTGCTGGATTCCAGGTGCACACCACACCTCAGTGCTGGGCCCCAGGTACACACCACCACGCCTCAGTGCTGGATTCCAGGTACACACCACCACGCCTCAGTGCTGGGCCCCAGGTGCACACCACAACATCAAGCCAGGGACGGGAAGTAGTTTAGGATTCTCAGTAGTCCGTGAAATGGGAAGAAGCAGTGAAGAAGGCACTCACATCGACGATCATGCGCACGGTAGGCAGGGTGGCCGTGAGGTTCTGAGCATGAGGAGGCCGCACGGTCACAGGGATACAGCCCGAGTACAGGCAGCCGTAGAATGCAGCGATCAACTCGATGCCTGTGAGACAGACGACTGAGTCAGGGGCCGCACAGCTGCTGCTATCCCCAAGGAGTGAGACCCAGAGCTTCCCAACAGTCACACCCGCCCAGGGCCTCGGGGAGACTTATGGACTGGGCGGTGAGGCAGGGTGGCTCTAGGTGGGCCCTCCCTCACACTAGGATTACAGGCGTGCAGCGCCATGCCCGGCTCAGGTCCATTACTACAGCACAACTTAAACAAGACACTGACAGTGCGAACTTTAATAATTAGGAAGAACAAAAAGTCTGGCACAGCAGCTCACACTCAGCATCTGAGATACTGAGGCAGGCATACTGCCAAGGGTTCAAGATCAGGCTGGACCACACAGTGATAGTTAAAGGCCAGCCTGGGCTAAAATGGAGTCCATCTTTAAAACACACACACACACACACACACACACACACACACACACACACACACACACACGGGTGGTGCCAGCAATTGAACCAGAGCTATGCCACGGCTAGCAAGGGTCATAATGGAGCTGTCTCAAGCCCAGAAGCGAGCTCTTGAAAGATGCTTCAAGGCTGCTACTGCTTGCAACTACTGCAAAGAAGAACTGCAGAAATCGAGAGTATTTAACCAAGGAAATGGAGACGGAGAACAAGGGCCGCCGAGTGTCCCCTGCACGAGGCCGCTGCAGGGACAGCAGCAGGGTGCTCAGGTGCTGCAGGCCACGGGTGCCTCATCGCTGACAGACAGAGGCAACTGTCAACACATGAGGCACAGCCTAGGGCACGTGGCCTTCTAGGCACTCTGTGCCCACTAAGTGAGCAGCATGCTAGAGCACGGAGGGGGGTCAGGGCACCCGGAACTCTAGGCATGCCCGTCGGGACAGAACCAACACGGGAGGGAAATGGAAATGTGTTGACTTTAATTCAAATATTCCGTCTAAAATTCTGAAGGTTGAGCTACTGAGATGGCCTATGCCACGCACCCCTGCTGACCTGAGTTCGAGTCCTGGATCCCACAGTGGAAAGAGAGAGCCAGCTCCTAAAAGTCGTTTGTCTTCTGACATCCACGTGCCCACACTTGCACACACTAATGAGTAATAAACTCTAAGAATGACTATTCATACAAAACTTTCATTAAACAAACTACCTTCACCTTCCTATGAAGACAAAGGTGGCAAAGGGTGAAAACACGGGGAGGCCAGCAGTCACGTGAGAAGGGCATGAGGCCAGCGGCATGCACACAAGCAGGCTAGAGGGCACCGCACGGCGTGGCTCTATTCCTGAACACTCCACCTATCAGGCCTGTGGCTGTAGTGCCGCCTGAGCCAGAGCCTGGGCTGCAGGTGGAAAGTGCGAACACCAGCACGCCTGGCTGCAGGCCTCCCGAAGCCGAGTACTCGAACCTCTCTTCACTCAGCTGTCCACCCAGCGCTTACTGAGTGCCTAGGCAGGAGGAGGTCAGTGTGTGCATGCACTGTGCACAGGAGGAGGAGGTCAGTGTGTGCATGCACTGTGTGCACAGGAGGAGGTCAGTGTGTGCATGCACTGTGTGCACAGGAGGCGGTCAGTGTGTGCATGCACTGTGTGCACAGGAGGAGGTCAGTGTGTGCATGCACTGTGCACAGGAGGAGGAGGTCAGTGTGTGCATGCACTGTGTGCACAGGAGGAGGTCAGTGTGTGCATGCACTGTGTGCACAGGAGGAGGAGGTCAGTGTGTGCATGCACTGTGTGCACAGGAGGCGGTCAGTGTGTGCATGCACTGTGTGCACAGGAGGAGGTCAGTGTGTGCATGCACTGTGCACAGGAGGAGGAGGTCAGTGTGTGCATGCACTGTGTGCACAGGAGGAGGTCAGTGTGTGCATGCACTGTGTGCACAGGAGGAGGTCAGTGTGTGCATGCACTGTGTGCACAGGAGGAGGTCAGTGTGTGCATGCACTGTGCACAGGAGGAGGAGGTCAGTGTGTGCATGCACTGTGTGCACAGGAGGAGGAGGTCAGTGTGTGCATGCACTGTGTGCACAGGAGGAGGTCAGTGTGTGCATGCACTGTGTGCACAGGAGGAGGTCAGTGTGTGCATGCACTGTGTGCACAGGAGGAGGTCAGTGTGTGCATGCACTGTGTGCACAGGAGGAGGTCAGTGTGTGCATGCACTGTGCACAGGAGGAGGAGGTCAGTGTGTGCATGCACTGTGCACAGGAGGAGGAGGTCAGTGTGTGCATGCACTGTGTGCACAGGAGGAGGTCAGTGTGTGCATGCACTGTGCACAGGAGGAGGAGGTCAGTGTGTGCATGCACTGTGTGCACAGGAGGAGGAGGTCAGTGTGTGCATGCACTGTGCACAGGAGGAGGTCAGTGTGTGCATGCACTGTGTGCACAGGAGGAGGAGGTCAGTGTGTGCATGCACTGTGTGCACAGGAGGAGGAGGTCAGTGTGTGCATGCACTGTGCACAGGAGGAGGAGGTCAGTGTGTGCATGCACTGTGTGCACAGGAGGAGGTCAGTGTGTGCATGCACTGTGCACAGGAGGAGGTCAGTGTGTGCATGCACTGTGTGCACAGGAGGAGGAGGTCAGTGTGTGCATGCACTGTGTGCACAGGAGGAGGTCAGTGTGTGCATGCACTGTGTGCACAGGAGGAGGTCAGTGTGTGCATGCACTGTGCACAGGAGGAGGTCAGTGTGTGCATGCACTGTGTGCACAGGAGGAGGTCAGTGTGTGCATGCACTGTGTGCACAGGAGGAGGTCAGTGTGTGCATGCACTGTGTGCACAGGAGGAGGAGGTCAGTGTGTGCACAGGAGGAGGAGGCCAGTGTGTGCATGCACTGTGTGCACAGGAGGAGGTCAGTGTGTGCATGCACTGTGTGCACAGGAGGAGGAGGTCAGTGTGTGCATGCACTGTGTGCACAGGAGGAGGTCAGTGTGTGCATGCACTGTGTGCACAGGAGGAGGTCAGTGTGTGCATGCACTGTGTGCACAGGAGGAGGCCAGTGTGTGCATGCACTGTGTGCACAGGAGGAGGAGGTCAGTGTGTGCATGCACTGTGTGCACAGGAGGAGGAGGTCAGTGTGTGCATGCACTGTGTGCACAGGAGGAGGAGGTCAGTGTGTGCATGCACTTGTGTGCACAGGCAGGAGGAGGTCAGTGTGTGCATGCACTTGTGCACAGGAGGAGGTCAGTGTGCACAGGAGGAGGTCAGTGTGTGCATGCACTTGTGTGCACAGGCAGGAGGAGGTCAGTGTGTGCATGCACTTGTGTGCACAGGCAGGAGGTCAGTGTGTGCATGCACTGTGCACAGGAGGAGGTCAGTGTGTGCATGCACTGTGTGCACAGGCAGAGGGTTAGCTTGAGCATGTGTGTGCGGGAGCCGGAAAGAGCATGGCGCAGCGTTCCAGCGGCGGTGGGCACGAGCTTCGGACACGGGTGGAGTCTCGAAAAGCAGCTCCGGCCTCTTCCCCGGTGTTGTGAGCTGGGCTCTCTCACTGACCCTGGACGTCAGCAGTGTGGCTGGACCAGCAGGTCACTGAGTGTGAGGGGTCTGCCTGGCTCTGCAGCATTAGCCCTGCACCACCACGCCAGCTTTTCTCTCTCCTTTAAAGATGTAAAATCTGCTTGGTGTTATTAGCAGTAGTGCATGCCCACGTGTGTACACATGTGGAGGTCAGAAGGTAACTCTGGGAGCTGGCTCACTCCTTGCACCAGGAGTTCCTGGCATCCACATCACCAGGCATGGCGAGCTTGGCGCATGGGCTCTGGGTGCCAATCGGGTCCTCAGGCTGCAGCACACTTGGTCCACGGAGCCTGCCAAGCTGAGGTGGCGTGAACGCCTGATCCTCCTGCTCCCACCTCCCAGGCTGGGATTACTGGCTGGGCGCTCCCACGCCTGCCAGTTTATTGTTTGTTCTGAGACAGGCCTCACTCTGTAGCCCAGGCTGGCCTGGAACTCAGAGAGCTCTGCCTGCCTCTGCCTCCTGAGAGCTGGGATCACAGGCATGTTGCACTTGTCTGCTTACAGGTCTCGCTCTGTATGTAGCTCTCGCTGAGCCTGAATGCCCAACTCTCCTGCTACTGCCTGTGCGACCACACCTAGCTCGGATACCTTTCCTGTAGCAGGCACTGACAGGAACACTAGGGAGTGCCGAACAGACAGAGGCTCAGCAAAGCTGTCACACGGCTCCCTCCTTAGCAAGTGTGCATGGAGCACTCGGAGTTGGTTGTGAGGGAGGCCCTGTGCTCCCTCCTTTCCTAGTGTGCTATCTTAACTGCTCAGAGCCCAGCGTACCAACCCGAGTCTTACCGGGCGGGTAGAGCAACACCACGTTGTCCCCTGCGTTCAGATGTCCCTTGTCGCCAAGCACGGAGGCGATCCTCTCTGCCCGCTTATGGAGCTGCAGGCAGCTCGCTGTGCACACGGCGGTGCCCTTTCAAGAGAGGGAGGGTTAAGGCTCAGCGCACAGAGGGACACACCAGCCAAGCAGATGCTCCCACCAGGCTGGCTCTGGACACCACCTTGGGGGATGATCAGCCCAAGAAAGCTCCCCTGGGACAGAGACCGGTGTGGGCTTGCCCTCTCCTCCAGTGTCCCGGGCACTCAGGGTGTGCCAACACTACCATAAGCCACTCCTATTTAGTCTTTCTTTCCTGGTGCTTTCTTAATGCATATGAATTGCTCTACCTGTTTGTTTGTTTTCAGACCGTGTCTCCTGTAGCCGAGGCTGGCCCAGGCTACGCAGTGTGGGGACGATCTTTAACTCACATCTTTCTGCTTCTACCTCCTGCGCTGGGATTGCAGGCACGGATGGCCTTGCACAGCTGTGTGGTGTTGGAGATTGAACCCGGGCCCTTGTCCATGCCAGCCAAACACTCCCCGCCCTGCAGGAGACTGTGAATACCTTGGCATTCAGCAGCATGAAGAGCACATGGTCAGGGGTTGCCTGGGCTCGCCACTGCAAAATCTCCGCCAGGAACTGGTGCTGACGTCACAAAGAGAGAAAAGGACTTGAGGTTAGCAAGTTTCGGAGACAAGTGTTGAAGTCTGCACCTGCACCCTGAGGCGGCTGTGAGCTCTGGCCTGCGCACACTGGCACAAGCCTGGCATGTTGGGAACTTACTTTCCTCACTAGATCATTCTCCTCTATCTGCCCCAGGTCCCTTCCTGCAGCTTGTGCGATGCGTTTACCAGCGACCAGGTTGCCAACCATCACCGAAGCAGGGCCTACCCCTGTGGACAGAAACAAAGCCATCAGTGAGTCAGTGAGTCAAGTCACACACTCCCAAGCATTTCCAGACAGGCCCAAACTGGTTCAATGGGCCATTCAGCAATGTCGGGGAAGCAGCTGGTGTCACACACAGGCGAAGAGTCTGTACTCCAGCGAGAAAGGCCATCAAAGTGTACACAGCCTGTAGGCAAAGCTGGGCGGGGGAAGCGCTGGAGAAGATGAACCAGGGCCACAGCCAGAAGACGCAGGGCGAGGGGAGGAAGGCGCAGGCGGCCCAAGTCTGAATCTACAATTTTACTCCAGAGGGCACACTTCTATTTGTTCCAACTAGCGAGTAGGGGGAGTGGATATCTGGTCTTCGAAAACAAGCCCCTGCCAGGGTGTGGCCAGTTCATCAGAAATGTGAACAGCAAGGCCAGCAACTCAGCGGGCAAAGGCGACTGCCACCAAGTCTGCCTCTAGGAACATGGCAGAAGAGACAGCTCTTACAGCTTGTCCTGTGGCTCTCTGTCTCTCTCTCACACACATACACACACTCTCTCTCTTTTGGTTTTTTGAGACAGGGTTTCTCTGTGTAGCCCTGGCTGTCCTGGACTCACTCTGTAGACCAGGCTGGCCTCACACTCACAGAGATCCACCTGTCTCTGCCTCCTTGTGCTGCAATTAAAAGTGTGTGCCACCATGCCCAGCACACACATGCATTTTTAAAAGGGAATATAAGAAGTGTTTTATTAAAAGTAAATGATGAAAGTCATTGCTACACCAACACCAACACCAGGAAATGATGGACTGGGCAGTGGTGAGCTGAGTTCCAGGACAGCCAGGGCTACACAGAGAAACCTCATCTTGAAAACCAAGAACAAATCAAAGAAGAAGTAAATGATGAAACCCAAATCGCACCTGTGTCTTTAAGATCTATGTGTTAAAGACAAAATAAGGCAGTCAAATGCGAAGTGTAACCATGACACGCTACTAGAGCAAAAACAAACAAACAAATCCGGTTATAAGCGAGTGGAGAAAGTGTTGTGCTTCATGTTGAAGTAATATGGTAGAGGGTCATCACGCCTGCAATCCACTTTAAGCTGGTGGGGGAGGGGCCCCACAAAGCAGCTTACAGCCAGCTAGGCTCCAAACAGTAACAGAAAAGAAGAGGGAAAATGGGGGACAGTGATGTTGGGGGGCTAGGAAGAGGAGAGGGACTGCAATCAGGATGTAAAGTGGAAATAAATATAAAAATAAATCTTAAGAATAAATAAATAAAAATTATTTATTTATTTAAAAGAAAAATTTTAAGTTTACTGTACCTCTAAGGGCATTTAAAAAGCATCTACTTTAACATGGCTGTTTTCATTTAAAAACTAAGCTTATCAGGGAGTAATAGAGCATCTATGCCACCCAGCACTGGGGAGCTGAGGCAGGAGGATTGTGATTTATGGCCTGCTTGGGTAAAATAGCTAGATCCTGTCTCAATAAACAAAACAACCCATACTATGACTTAAAATAGGGTTTCACTCAGAGCAAACAAACACAAGACTTTAATAAGTAGCATGACTTAAGATGGAGACACATTTGTACAGACTGTGTTTCTTCAGTGCTAGGGATTGAATGTGAGGGCCTGCAGGCACTAAGCACTCTTCCAGGCAGCCACACGCAGCGTGACACGCACGGACACGCGTGCCATCCACCTATGCAGTGGGTTTCGAGGCGCTCCTTTGTAGAGTTTCCTTTTCATGTGTGTCTCTGTGTGGGGGGTACCCAGCAGAGGGTGTCTGGTCCCTGGGGCTGGGTTACTGCAGTTGTGCGGACTGGGATCCAGGCACTTAGGCCTGAGCCCTGAGCACTCAGGTGGAAGCATGACTCGGGTGGGGCCCATCTCTTTAGAACCGTGGCCCCAACAACAAAGGGACAAACACAGGAAGCGGGACACTGGCCCCCATCCCTACACTTCCACTAGCAGAAGCTGCCGTTTCTCAGCTACAGTAGTGATGAGGCCACAGCAGTCTGGCCAATCAGCGTGACAGGATCTGGAGACAGCGATAACACAGCAGTCAAGGAGCACAGTGTGTCTCCTCTTCATACCAACAGCCACGTAGGGGGTCACCGGGTCAACGCTACTTTCATTACCACACGTGTCGGTCACCTTTCGGCAACACTGCCACACCAAACACATCAAAAGCCATGCTTCCCTTTCTAATCCTTCCATTTTTTTCAACCCACTAGAAGGCTAATCCACACTGGGAGGGCCCGGGTACCTGGAGAGGCTGGGCATCGGCTCTGATGGTTCCAGGCACAGGAAGCTAGACAACCCACTGCCATCTCTTGCAATGAAGAGGGCAGCACAGCAGCGTGCAGCCAGGACAGGTTTAAGTCCTTCCCTCGCTCTTTCACTGAGTCAGGGGCTCTCTGTGCAGCCCTGACTATCCTGCACTTGCTTTGTAGACCAGGCCAGTCTTGAACTCACAGAGATCCACCTGCCTCTGGCTCCCAAGGGCTGAGATTTAAGGGTGTGAACCACCGTGTCCAGCCTTCTTTGTTTACTGAGACGGAGTCTCACAGGCGGCTCCTCACTCTACAGGGGCTAAGGGGGACCCTGATCTCCAGGGGCAGGGACTGCGGGTACTGCCACCCCCAACCGGTGACACCTCTGCACAGGCCTGTCAGCCACAGTGCCCTTTCCGCAGCCCGACATGTGGTCTGCTCACGAGTCAGTGAGGAAGGTGACACTGGCTGGTGGTCTTTATCCTTCCCAGGTGGCAACGCAAATCCTCTGAGTGCCTGGAGAGCAGGCAGCACAAAGCTGCTCATCTCCTGTAGAAAACACCTACTACAGTCATCTCCTGTAGAAAACACCTGCTACGGTCATCTCCTGTAGAAAACACCTACTACGGTCATCTCCTGTAGAAAACACCTACTACGGTCATCTCCTGTAGAAAACACCTACTACGGTCATCTCCTGTAGAAAACACCTACTACGGTCATCTCCTGTAGAAAACACCTACTACGGTCATCTCCTGTAGAAAACACCTGCTACGGTCATCTCCTGTAGAAAACACCTGCTACGGTCATCTCCTGTAGAAAACACCTACTACGGTCATCTCCTGTAGAAAACACCTACTACGGTCATCTCCTGTAGAAAACACCTACTACGGTCATCTCCTGTAGAAAACACCTACTACGGTCATCTCCTACAGAAAACACCTACTACGGTCATCTCCTATAGAAAACACCTACTACGGTCATCTCCTATAGAAAACACCTACTACAGTCATCTACTGTAGAAAACACCTAATCCAGTCATCTACTGCAGTCCAGAGAACACCTGTTCCCCAGAGAGCGGCTCACAATGAGCATTAGCAGCTATGAGGGAAAGAGGGGGTCCCTCAGCATGAGGCTCCTGCAGAAGGCCGGCACGTGACAGGAAACAAGGTGGTCCCCGCTCTCAGCAAGGAGCCACCAGCTTTCTCTCTTTCCCTAAGAGGACTCTGAGCTCCGCGGTTTACTCCCAGAGGAGAGACATCAGCCCGGCACCGTGCAGGCGGGGCAGCAGGCCCGTCAGCACACTCTATCCTGCGCCACTCAGAAGCACGCTCAGAGACTCTGGCTTCGAGGAGCTGCACTGTATTGTCATGGTAGGAGCTCCATTAGTATTACCTGGCTGCTTTTGTCGGGGCTTTGGCAAGTTGGTCACACACGTGTGTGGGCACATGAGGATATTACACGGGTGTAGAGAACCCTCCAGAAAGAGCTGCTTTGTCTGGGATATGTGGATCCCTCCTAGTGGAGTTTTTGGTAGCGTGTTGGCAGGCACCAGAGCGAGACAGTAGACGCCTACTTGATGGATGCTATCGATCGCCTGGAAAACACAAAGAGAACACCTGAAGTGAGGTCACTTTGACAGAGCCCACAACTTCACCGCACGGTGCTTCCTCTATCCGTGCCAGGAGGCAGTCTGGTAGACGACTAAGTTCTCACGTATGCCTACCCACACTGCCTGCCTACCCACACCGCCTGCCTCCATGCTGGGGCCTGGAAGTTAGGCCTGCCACCCGGGTTTCCTCCCACAGTCTTTGAGCCCTGCTTTTCTAACACGGGCCTAGCAGCATGGTTCCAGTGGGAAAGGGTGGCAAGAAGGGCCAACAAAGAGGGGCCTGGGAGCACGCCATAAACGTTTCACAGGCACACCCATGGTGTGGGCCTCAAGAAGCACGGTCCCTGGGCCCTCCACGGAAAGTGGAAACTTGTGATGAGGCAGACAGGAGCGCATGGGCACTCCAAGTGTGCTCCACAAACCATCTGGGCCACAGGAGTAAGGAATGTTGTGTGTTGTGTCCTGTGTGCACACCCAGAGGACAGAATGAGGATGAGGACTCGAGGACACGCTCCTTATGTTGAACTTGTGTCTTTGTTACCACATTAAAGAAATCTACAGTCAGTCTGGACGAGAACTCATCTGCTGAATGTCAAATGAACTTACAGAAGCGGGGGAAAGGGTCTCCCTTGTGGGCAGGTGTGGGGGTGCTGCAATACCCACAGTCTCCACCTGGAAGGTGAGGCAAGAGCCCAAAGAGAGACAGGGCTGGCATCAAAGGTGTGTGCCACCGTTCCTGGCCCCAAATGACTTTGCATAGGGTTCCAGTTAAATTCCTGTAGCTACTTTCTGGGTTGTGCCTTAGGAAATTGCAGGTACATTCACTTTTCTACAGAACAATGTAGATTGTGTGGTTAAGCACTGGATACTACCATTAGCACCAGAACTTCTGAAAAATGTAAGCAGGTTTCAGTCTGAATACATGGTAAAGTACTTGTCTTTTTTCCTAGTTTAAAAATTATGATTGGTGGGGGGAGGGCTGGGTCAGGCTATAAAGTGATTAAATAAATAAAAATTTAAAATATGATGATTTACACATACATACACATGCTACAGGTCTCCTGTGGAGGGCGGAGGGCAGAGGGGAGAAGGTAGAGGGGAGAGGATGGAGGGCAGAGGGGAGAGGGCGGAGAGCAGAGGGGAGAGGGCAGAAGGCAGAGGTGAGAGGGCAGAAGGCAGAGGGGAGAGGGCAGAGGGCAGCTGTGCAGGGTCAGTTCTCTCTTTCTACCTTTAAATGGGTCCCACTAACGAAGAGAACTAGGCATGGTGGCACAGAACTTTTAACCCAACATTCATGTGTGTGTGTGTAAGTAAATGGAATATTATATATATTATATTCTACAAGGAGAAATGAGGCTAGTTGATTTTGTAGAATAATTGGTAAGGGTAAAAAAAAAAAAACAAAAAAACAACAAGGTAGGGAGGGATATGGGGAAAGTTGAAGGGGTGGGGAAAAGAGTGGATATAAACTTATTCATTCTGTACATGTAATATATTACACACACACATAGTTTTTTCGAGACGGGGCCTCTCTGTGTAGCACTGTAAGTTTGTTATATGTAGACCAGGCTGGCCTTGAACTTGCAGATCAGCTGCCTCCACTGGGAGTCCAGGCGTGTGCCACAGGCTTGGACGTGACTTTTAAAGGCAGTGCCGTGCACGGAGGGGCCCTCACCTGCAGCACACGGCTCATCCACTGGAAGCTGTCCTCCTCAGCTGCATCCGGTCTCTGCTCCGCCACCACCACAATGCGCTCGTCATAAAACACAGACACAGAGAACACGGCAATCCTGAGAGACAGAGCACACACGTCAGTCTCCCTTCAAGGCCATCGTGTCTGCTTCCTCAGTTGGAGTGGAGGAGCTATCCCGACCACACCACCCAGACAGCAGAAAGAGAACGTGAAGTCAGTGTCCCCACACCAGGATCCAGTGAGTCACTTAAAAACCAAAGCAGCGTGGACTGAGCACCAGAGTGGCAGACATGACACACTTCCTGGCTTTGTGGCGCTTACGTGTGAGACAGAACCAACCGACACACAGACAGTGAAGCCATGTTGTGATGTGCCAGGGGCACGAGGGGCAGGGCCAGCGGAGTGGGGTGCCCGGTGGAGTGGGGTGTGGGTGCTTGGGGAGCGCCTCCCTGGGGCGGACACTGGAGCAGAGACCTGAGTGAGGTGAGGACCCGAGCCACGCGAAGATCTGGAGGAGGAGGACTCCGGGCAGAAGGAGCGGAAAGCGGAAAGGTTCTGAGGTAGGGAGCAGCAGCAAGAAGGCCAGTGTGCCTGGAGCAGAGTGGTGAAGCAGAGAGTGGAGCGACAGTCAGACACGGGCAAGGGAGACCGAGGCCGAGAGGGAGGAGGATGGAGTTGGACCTGAGGGAGGTCTCCGCTCAAATGTCCCCTCACTAGTGAGGCATCCCCACACCACCTCAGTGTGCACTCAGGACCCTCTCACGTGCACCATGTTGCCGTCTGCCTGGCTTCTGTGTTTGTCGTGAGAATGTGAGGGCACACACGTAGCCTGTTTTGTTCACTGCCAAAGTACCCAGAAGAGCAGGTGTTTGCAACAGTATTTGCTGGATGAATGCGGGAAGACGGGAAAACACTGGAGAGCCATGACTGCTGGCCTGCCTGCCGGAAGGCCTTCCTCCCACCCACCGCAGTCAGGGAACAGTGTGTGCGGGCACCGTACAGAACACTGGGGACACCTCTGTGACCACAGACAGCTGGGGACACCTCTGTGACCACAGACAGCTGGGGACACCTCTGTGACCACAGACAGTGGTCCAGGCCCAGGAAGCTCCATTCCTGGAAAGCCACGCCAAGACAGAAAACCTGGCAATGCAGGAACTGGTTCCTCTGCTGTCTAGAATTTCTTCTTTCTGACTTAACTAAGTTCAGGACAGGAGGACAGAGGGGGCACACGCTGCAGGCCCAGCACACATGTGTGTGAAAACAAACTGAAAATACCCCTAGCAGACAGCCATCTGTGCCTGTGAACTGCTAGGGCGCCTTCCCGTGACTTAATGAGCACAGAGCCTAGCCCTCTCAGCACAGAGCTGCCACGTCAGCCTCCACACGGGAAACCCAACAGTTCCCTAGAGAGGAGAGGAGGGGCCTCAGGCCTGCGCTGCACAGAGCGGTGGCCATCTACCCCGGCCTGGACAGCACCATCCCGCAAGGACTACACAGGCACAGTGTTCTGTCTTGGAGTCCTCTTCCGTCTTCAGAGCTCGACAAATACTGACCGACTCTGGTATACCAATATGGTCACGTGTCATTCCTTTCAAAGAGCCAAACACTGCAGGCATGTCCTTCATGCTGGGCTTCTGTTATTCCAGCCCAAGGCAACCTGAGACCAAGTACAGAACCTGCAGAGCACAGCTCGGAGCACGCTAGCGCTGCTGACAATGGTGTCCCCGAACTCACCTGCCCCGATAGACGGTCTTCATGGACTCCACAGCCAACCCAGTGGCAACGATGTCGTCAGCATTATGTCTCCGACCACTGACCATGAGTAGGCCATCGATTTTTCCAACCACGAACACCAAGCTACCCTGAAAGTCAGCAATGGTTTACCATCATTCCACGGCTAAGAGGGTAAAACGGACACTCTCCCTTTCCTGCTTTCATGTAACTCTCATAGAGAACACAAAGAAAGACGCCCATGAGCACCCAGAGTTCAGTTCCCAATACCACAAACCGTGTCCAGGAAAGAAATAATGTCACAGTTCATGATTTTTAAATAAAAGAAACCCGCTGGGATCAGTGAGAAAGTAGCACGATAAAGCCAGTGAGGTCTTTTTAAAAACCCCATCACAGCTGCGTGCACACATGTAGGTGGGCACAGGCCGCCACCGCACACTTGTGGAGTCAGGGACAACTCGCAGGAGTAAGTTCACTGCTTCTGCCCTGTGGGTCTTGGGGATTGAACTCAGGTCATCAGGCTTGTCTGCAGATGTTTACCTGCTGAATCATCTAGCCAGCTCCACTGAGGTCTCACAGTCTACAAGAGAGGACATTGTTCCTATTTATTCTGAGGGGGAACCTCTCAGGGGAGAAACGACACTCACACACAGTACTTTCCCTGCCATAGGTGTGTGCTAGCTCATCGTCTGAAGTACACACAGGGTGAATGCTGGGGGAAGTCAAGCAGATTCAGTTTGTAAATGGTTGTTTCGATCATGGAAGGGAAATACTGTCCATTTGACAAGATCAGAAGGTCTAAGAATGCTGCAGATTTTCTTCCCAGAAGGACAATGGAGCAGCAGGCAACTCGGGCACAAGGCCCTAAATGCACACTGTGTAAATACTCCCTAGACTCACTCGTGTAAGTCAGTCGGGTTACATAAAGTACTCAGTGAGCCAGCAGTTGAGAAAGTTAGTGTTATTCACTAACCTTCTGAGCACAGTGATTGGACTGAATCAGAAAGACAGAATCTCCATGCACAGGAGCTATTGGCATCCACAGTGGCAGAGGGAGCCGTCTCCAACAGTTTGTTGGTGTTAACTGGAGAAGAGGGCTAGAGAGGCGCTCACAGCTAAGGGAATATAAGGGTCGCGCAGAGGACCTGAGTGTGGTTTCCAGCACCCACAGCAGGCGGCTCACAACCCCTATACCTCCAATTCCAGGGCACCCAACTCCGATATGTATGCAGACACATAATTAACATCACAGAAACAAATCTTAAGGCGAAAAGAGAAGGAATGCCCACTTCTCCACATCTTTAGCAGTGAGGCTGTTGAGCTGACAGGATGTTTATTTCCATCTCCATCTTTCCTGCAGCCAGATCTGACCACGGCACTAGTTCAGACCAGACACAAGCAGAAACTTTACACAGGTTTAGGGGCTGCGCCTTAGCGAGCAGAGCAACAGTCTGTATGGACTGACAGCTCTAAATCTCTAGCCTGGACCTGGTAAAGTGGCCAACACAGCCGAGGCTACTGTGACATGTGCATGGCCATTTCTTTTCTTTCTTCCTTTCTTCCTTCCTTTTTTTTTTTTTTTTTTTAGACAGGGTCTCTCTGTGTAGCCCTGGCTGTCCTGGAACTCGCTCTGTAGAGCAGGCTGGCCTTGAACTCACAGAGATCTGCCTGCCTCTGCCTCCCCAGTGCTGGGATTAAAGGTCATTTCTAAGAGTTCAATTCCATACGCTGTCTCAGAGCTCAGCAGTTTCGAGGAGGAGAAGGGTAGGAAGGAGGCAGCACCAGATGCAGGGTGTGCGCTCACAGGAAAAGGGCCACACTTCATTTCCCACAGCCCCAGCCACTGGCCTACACAGCCTGGCTCTCAGCCACCCTCGAGGACTCAAGCTCGCTGTGTGCCCTTTGAGAAAAGGCTTTTGGAGTCCTAGTCTCTCTAAACCAGTACCTTTAAATCCCATTTGCCAAGTAACAGATTACTTCTAAGAATTTACAAGGTGGGCACTGCTGATCATCTGTAAGAAAATGCCGTGTACACTCCCCACTCGGTTTCCCTTGGCTACAAAGGGAACCTTTTCCAGCCCTCTCAACTCCTCACAGCATGCTGACCTAATCAAAAAGAGTAGTAAGAAAGAATAAGGGGAACGTTCTGAAAATGCAGGATACATGTAAACTACAGTCTGAAGGAGTCAAAGGAATAGCAGCAGACACAGAAACATTAGCTCATTCCTGTGACATTCTTGCCAGAGTCAACAGTAGTTAAGTGCCTGGTGTAGGTGGCGCACACTTTCAATCTCAGCACTTGGGAGGCACAGGCATGGATCTGGTGGTTCCAAGCCAGCCAGGACTACGCATGGAGACGTGTCTGAAGAAAGAACAAGGAGGAGCAGCTGCAGCTGCTGTTGTCAAGGCCTGGTGATGCCTTCAACTCCTCAAGATCTGCTCAGTTCTGAGACTCATAGTTCAACTGCTTAGACCACATGCAGCGAAATCAACAGGAAACTGTCGCTCACCGGCCCTACAAAGCCCAGCAGTCCTGACCGGATGAAGGGAACATCTCCCACAGGCGAGCCCGAAGAACTCACTGGAATCACCTAAAACACAAAAGGGAAAAGGTGAAAAGCTTGCCTACTTTCCAAAAACCATGCATGTAATGTCTTACTTAAGAGAAAAAAACTACAAGTAATACATGCTAACTGAGCAGGGCATTGGTGCCATGCGCCCTTAATCCCAGCACTCAGGAGACAGGCAGGTGGATCTCCGTGAGCGGGAGGCCAGTCTGGTCTACACAGCAAACCCCAGACTGGCCAAGGCTCCATAGTGAGACCCTACCACTAAAAACAAACACCCCAATACAATCATAATATATGTTTGCATATAACAACTATTTATAACATGCTTGTTGGAAGCCATATTCTGCAACAATGCAGGAATGTCTTCCGTTTCAATGTTCGCTGTTTACCTCTCTGGACCATTTTATGACATTTATTTGTGTTTGTATCATTGCACATGTGTGCATATGTGCATGTGGGAGTCAGACAACTGCAGCAGTCAGGGCTCTTTCGCCATGTGGATTGTGTGTGACATCAGGGACTGTGAGGTGCCTTCGCTGTGTCATCTCACGGGCCCACAGGCTACAGAGATTACCGTGACAACTACGTACGCTAAAACAGGGTCACAGGGTTGCTCACCCGCAAAGCAGTGCTGTGCAAGTGTGAGGCCCAAGGTTTTGACCCCTGGCACCCATACAAAAGGCTGGGGAGAGGGGTGCCAACAGCAGGAGGCCCCACTACTGAAGCTTAACCCGCAGACAGCACAAACACGGGGCAGGACAGAGGACGATGCCCACATGACCTGGTTCACATGCACATACACAGAGCACGTGATACACACACGTGTGGGTGTTTACATGTCACACACACACACAATTAAAAGGGATCGCACCACCGTTGTCTTTCCATTCACCAGCAAATCTTCAGTGTGTCTGGAATAGCCCATGCTATTTAGACCATGCTATTTAGAACAGTGCTATTTATAACAGTGCACCTCACAGCATAGACAGTGAGGCCTGGGGCCTATTGTGGCTCTGCAGTTCACTGATGGGGGCTCTGGGAAAGTCCCATTTTTGGCTATAAATGATGCTCTCAGATTCTCCTCCTGGGCTTGGGTAAAGATAAAGCAATGCAAGCAGATCTGGAGAGGTTTACACACACACACACATACACTCTGGCTGGGCGCCGTGAGGCACACCTGTAATCCTAGTACTCTAGAAGCAAAGGCAGGTGGATCTCTGTGAGTTTGAGGTCAGCCTGGTCTACAAAGTGAGTTCAGGACAGGCAAGGCTACACAGAGAAACCCTGTGTCAGGGAAAAAGAAAAAGATTGCAGGTTCAGTCTGGATAGGTGTGCTGATCTCTCACAACATTAACCAGCGCATTCATGACTACCACTGCATGTATTTTCATAATTTGTGCAAAAGCAGTAAGTCTGCAAGTGTAGCAGCGTGTCCCACACAACTGCTGTATCAACACTGACTCCACCAGCATCACAGAAGAGTACCCATTTCGCAGCTGGAGAGATGGCTCAGAGGTTAAGAGCACTCACTGGCTGCTCTTGCAGAGGTCCTGAGTTCAATTCCCAGCCACCACACGGTGGCTCACAACCACCTATAATGTGATCTGGTGCCCTCTTCTGTTGCACATGTGTACATGCAGGCAGAACACTGTATACATAGTACAGCCAGCACCCTATATTGTCACTTTCCAAACTCTGCTAATCTTGTGGTGAAACCCAGAGATTCCATCATGATTTAAGCCCCTATTTCCTCATTAGTGATGATGAACTGCCTTTTTCTGTCTACTTGTGTGTGTGTGCACATGTGTGTCTACATGGGTATGCATAGCAAATAGCTCACTTACACAAATCTCCTGCGGTTTTTTATTCCTTTGATTTTTTTATTTTTTCCTTGATTTTTTTCTCCTTTTAACTTTAACTTTTTGAATCTGTATTTGTGGGTTTTGCCTACATGTCCATCTTTCTGTCTGTGCCCAATGTGCATGCCCGGTGCCTTCACAGTCCAGGAGAGGGAACAGGACCTCCTGTGCCTGGAGCTGCAGTCAGTTCTGAGCCGTCATGTGGGTGCTGGGAATTGAACCTGGGTCCTTTAAAAGAGCAGCCTGAGACTTAACCAGAGTCATCTCTCCAGCCCACCTCCCTTTATTATTTCACACACACACACACACACTCACACACACACACACACACACACCTCATTCACTGTGTGCCTCCACCCACCCCCCACCCTGCATGTCACAGTGTCTCTGTAGAGAACACACAGCAGCATGCAGAAGTCAGTCTTCCACTTGTCCCATGTACACAGACAGACAGACATGTAGGAAAAACACCTAAATTTAAAAAATGACAATCAATTAATGAAGGAAGGAAGAAATGACCTTTCTCCAGCTGCTCTTGCGCATGTGTGCCACGGCACACCTGTGAAGGTCAGAGGACACTTGTGAGAGGTTCTCCTCGTCAACTACGCGGTATCTGGGGACTGGACATTCCCCAGATGTGGTGGTGGGCAGCTTACCTGCTGAGCCACCTCACTGCCTCCTGTCTCTTCGCTGTGCCCTCACCACGTTTACGCTGGAGAGGAGACATTTCCATGCGCTGGCGGTCACAGCGCTGCCTGGCTAGCCCTCAAGCATCACCGACAAGGAGTCAAAATCTGAGGCTAGCAGCCGTCCCTCAAGACAGGTAATGACGGGTGTTCTCTTCAAACAGTGCTTGAGGGCCTGGCAGACAGCTCAGCGGTCAAAGCCTGATTACCCGAGGTCGGCCTTAGAACCCTAACAGAGATGCACAGCGATGCGTGCAGCCTCACCCCTGTATTCCCAGCAGGGAGACAGGAGGTAGGGACAAGGCCACAGAAGCCTCAGGGCCAGCTGGCCTGAAGCTGCAGCAAAACCCAGAGACAGACCCTGCTTAGCAAAGCGCCAGTGGGGGCTGGAGAGGGGGCTCGGAGGTTAAGGGTGCTGGCTGCTCTTGCACACCTGATTCCCAGCACCTGCATGGTGGCTCACAGCCGTCTGTACTCCCGTCCGGGCACTCCAACTCACTCTTCTGGCCTCCGAGGGCACCAAGCATGTACTGTAGTGCATGGACATGGATGCAGGGAAAACACCTACACACGTGGATATTTCTTTATTATAAACAAAGGGGGAGAAGAGAACTGACTCTCAAGGTTGTCCTGTGACCTCTACATATGTGCAGCCATGGCGGTCTCTTCTCCGCCCTCTTCCTCCTTCTCTCCCCTCCTCTCACGTACACACACAATAATACAATTCTGCTTGAAGTGAGGTGCAGAGGTACGTGCTGTAATGCCAGCTTCTCAGGAGGCTGAGGCATGAGGAGGGTAGACGCGAGGCTGGTCGGGCCACTCAGTGAGGCTTTGTCTCCAACAGCATGGACCCTATTTCCAGTGTGCAAGAGTCAATGATGAGCTTTACAAGCACAGAAAGACAGAAGCTGGGGCCAGCCCGGGGTTCCTGGGTTACAGCCCTTGCCACCATGCCTGATGACTGGCGTTCAAGCCCTAGAACCACAAGGTAGGAGACAGAACACCCTTAAAGCTGTCCACTGATCTTCACACACACGCATACATACAAACGTGCACACAAAACCACACACAAGAAATAAGTGAATAAACAAACAAATGTTTTTAAAAAAAATCTGTTTAGAAACAGAAACTGGCAATGGTGGTTCATACCTATAATCCCAGGAACTCAGGAGGCTGAGGCAGCA
This sequence comes from Meriones unguiculatus, assembly GCF_030254825.1. Classification (NCBI taxonomy): domain Eukaryota; kingdom Metazoa; phylum Chordata; class Mammalia; order Rodentia; family Muridae; genus Meriones; species Meriones unguiculatus. The sequence continues at coordinate 3,110,629 of NC_083356.1, forward strand.
GAATTACCAACAGTTTGGGGCCAGTCTGGGCTACAGAGCGAGATCTTATCTCAAGGCCTGAGAACAGAGCTCAGCACAGGAGCGGGTGTGCTGAGCACACAAGGCCTTGTGCTGAGCACCCGGCATGGAAAGAAGGGGAGAGAATGAATGCTCAGATTTAGAAACAATAAAAGGTACAAGTATAAGATAGTGAATGATAGCGGGTCAACGAGGAGGCTGGAGATGCACACGCGTGGGCTGCGTAAAGCTCCTGCGACGGGGTGGAAACAGCCTTTGAGCAGACACCAGCGACTCACTCTGCGCTTTCGGGCTCAGCTGGTGCTTAGCCTCCTCCAGGCAGCACACGACAGGCAACACAACGCTCTGTCACACAGACGCGTGCCGTCAGCGTGATGGCCAGCGTCCTGTGCGCTCCTTTATAACAGAACGGCTGCAACGCAGAGCGACGCACGCTGTCCTGCCAGCTGAGAGCCAAGCCAGCCTCCAGGAAGGGCAACTCAGAGGTAGGAGTCAGCAGAGCCTCGCCAGCCCATCTAGCCTAAGCAGCCACAGCCAGCAGCTGACCCCTCGGCTCTGAAGGCACTGCGGACAGTTAAGCACTTCCAACTTGCAGGCGCACCAGGGCAGCCCCGCTTACACCTCAGCCCGGCGGCCGCACGGCTCGCTGCCCGGCCTCCTCAGGAAGCGCGCTGCCTGTGCCAACCCCGGCTGGCCCAGCCGCCCAGCGTCCTGACTGAGCCCAGCACAAAGAGCACTCCGGAGCACAGAGGACTCACCAAGTACCTGCTTGAGGAGTACTCTGCAAAAGGTTAAGGCTCTTTGTACGTGTGCATGTGTGTGCATGAATGTACGAGCGCCTGCCTGTCTGCGGGAGCATTTGATTGTGGAGTTAGTTGCATGTGTGAAGGCTCAAAGTTTATGCTGGGTGTCTTCTTCACTGAGGTGACTTTTCTGCTGAACCGGGGCCGGCAAGTCCACCAGTCCAGCTGAGCAGCTTGCCTGGGGACTGGGATAGCTGCTGGGCACGCCTGCCTTCTGGAGACCTTTATCATCTCCCACGTCTTACACGATGACCTGACACAGCTAGCGTCTGGCCCAGGACTCTGAGATTCAAGTGCCTCTGCCTCCCTGGGCAGTGCTGGGATTGAAGGTGCCACCATGCCAGGGCTTCTGCCTTTTTTTTGAGACACGGGCCTATTATGCAGCCCAGGCTGGCCTTGAACTCACAGTCCCCGACACCAGGCTCTCCAGCACTGTGATCACAAGTACTTGCCACCTTGTCTGGTTCTCACATGTATCTTAAAGATAAAGGAGCTGGGTACTCAGACAGTCACAAGGCAGCCGGTGCTGGGGCCTGAGTACCTGAGCTCCGCACCTGGCCCCAGAGAGCTCCATCTCAGCCACTAGGCCTCTCTGGTCACATCCGATCTCACTGAGCACCCGGGAAATACATCACGTACCTCAAATGTATTTTTGGTCACGCCGGCAAGTCCAAAGTACATCATTCCTCCAGTCCTGGAACTCACACAGATCTCTCCAATCTCATCTGTCTTGCAGAGCTGAGGAAGGCCGTCTGGCTTCACAATACACATCATGCCTAGTGCACAGAAGCGAGACAGACAGGGGAGTCTGGACAGCCTGCAGAGGAGCAACCTGGTTCTGCAAACCCGGGCAGCCACACTTTTACTGAACTGGTGCTTGGCAGAAGGACGGCAGCAGCTGGCGAGGAGGCAGGCACTGGCCCTACGCAGGGTCACGCTCTCCCTCCCAGCGCCTGGCATCCCTTTGCACGTGAAGAGACGGAACTCGGCAGGCCTCTGGGACTAGCCTCTGATGCACACAGCATCAGTGCAGCACAAGCCTAACAGCACCTCCCCCCTCAACCGCCAGAGTGGCTCCCATGTGACCAGATACTGAAACTGGGATTCCCGGAGTTGGCCCTCTCGTCCATCAGCCCTCCTGTCTCTCCAGATTCCCCTCCTCACATGGTTCCAGGGTGGAACCAGGCTGGCATTCTACCAGCAAGCCACCTTCCCAGCCCAGCACTGCTGTTTTTTCCCCCAAGACAGGCTTTCTCTGTGTAGCCCTGGCTGTCCTGGAACTCACTCTGTAGACCAGGCTGGCCTCGAACTCACAGAGATCTGCCTGCCTCTGCCTCCCCCGTGCTGGAATTACAAGCATACACCACGGCACCTGGCTCAGCAGCACCATTTTGGTGTCAAATCTTTACGAACTCCCAATTGCACCCCTCACAACGTACCCCCGGGCATCACATGCCCCACATCCTGCACTGTCAGCGCCGAGTTCTTATCTTCAGTATTAACCCGGATTACTCCATAGCTCAATCCGTTCATCGAAAGGATGGCTCTTCCTGGCAAAGGAGCCCCTGGAACCCCAGGTCTATAACGGGAAACAAACCGTCAGGCCCGGTATATACAAACACACTTACATACCAACAAAAAATAAATAGGCAAAACATGTGGGGCTGACAAGATGGCTCAGTGGGTACAGGCAGCCTGATGGCCTGAGTTTGATCCCCAGGTCCACATGGAAGAAGGAGAAAATCAACTCCTCCAGGCTGTCCTCCAACTTCCACACGCCTGCTGCGGCGTCACCACACACGCGTGTCAATTTTGAAGAAGTTAAAAACAAGGAGATGGGCTTGACGGCTCCTGCCCGGGCGACACAGCGAGACTGGCAAGACGGTCACTGGGGCGGCCAGCCTGCAGCCCAGCCACGATGCAGGCTCAGGAGAGAGCCACCTCAGGGGAAAGGGGCCTTGGTGCCTCCCTGCCCTTCGCTCAGGCCATCCTCCCACACCTTGCTCCAGGCCTCCAGAGACTAACACAGACCCAGAGATACACAAACAATTTTCTTTAAAAAAAGGAGAAAGAAAAGAACATGCTGGTGTCGGGTGTGCTATAAAGGGACAGATCTGCACACCTCAGGCAGGATCAACCTATCTCTAATTTAAGACGCAAAGATTTCTGAAGAGACGCAACACAGAGGAATAAGTCACAAGTATGAGACAGGAGTAATTACAGTAAAATTCCAGCTTCAAGGTGTACAGTTCTGTCAGGAAGAGGAACATGCTGAGGTGCCTGAGGTGACTTGACAAGGTAACCCTGACTCCAGGCTTGTGAAGCAGAAAGTCATTTCCAGCTCTTCTCTCCCCATGCACACACCTCGCCAGGCTGAGGACAGACATCCAGAGCCGACCGTGACAGTACCTGCGGATGGCGACGGTCATGGCCTCAGCGGAGGTGGCACAAGGACAGATGGCCTCAGGCTTCAGTCCGTGGCTTTGGAACAGACTCAGGAAAGCATCACAGGATGACACAGACCCTGAGGAGTTGGGACAGAGCAGCTCTCCTTATTTGGGAAACTACGGAGTGGGGCGGCACAGCTGTCCACGAGGCCCCCTCCCCCGCACTCACTCACTCACTCACTCGTGCAAACAGTTTGCGGTGCTGTGAGGAGGTCCCTGACAGTTCCTACGCTGACACCAGGAAGGCTACACCTACCAGGCGGCTGGCGCAAGCCTGGGCACAGTGCTGCAGGCGCAGGCAGCCAGCTGGGAACCCAGAAGACAGCCCTGAAGTGGCGGCTGCAGCCAGGCCGAGCGGCCCTGCAGTCCTGCCTGCTCTCAGCGGTGCCTGCCTCCTCGACACGCTTTCCACGTGCGTTTACGGCAGGGTAATGTGCTTGCTTCTAAGTCTCCCGAGTGGAGACGCAGCAGAAAAGCAGAGCACACAGTGAGGTCTGAACACCTTGCCCTTTGCTGCCTGGAGGTCAGCCTGCTCACACTCAGCTAAGTCCAGTCCCCTGCAAACCCTCCTCCGCCCAGTGAGCCCCAGGCAGCGAAGAGCATTTAAAGAGAGGCGTGCTTTCAAGAAGCTTCTCAGTCCATCCAGACATGAGAGGGTAAGCTCTCTCCGTGAGGGGCATCTGTGCTGCATCTGTGAGGGGCACATGCGGATCACGGGACCACTCTCACCAGAGGAGCAGGTCACTCAGGACTACACACAAGACTCTGATCCTACAGAGCGTGCACAGCAGCGAGTCTACAGAGACAGCATGTGGAAGCTGCAGAGAGACCTGCTGCTCCTTCACCGGACCCAGGCTGTTCCCAGCTCACAACCCCAACTCTGGTTCCGGCGGGTCAGACACCCTCCTCTGGCGGCTGAGAAAAAATGCACACACCTGGCATATTTTCATTGAAATGCACACAAACATACACAAAAAATTTTAAATGTTTTGTTTTGGTTTTCTTTTTTGAAACCAACTTTCTCTGTGTAGCCCTGGCTGTCCTGGAACTCCTCTGTAGGCCAGGCTGGCCTCGGTCTCACAGAGATTCGCCTGCCCCTGCCTACCTGAGTGCTGGGATCACGGGCGTGTGCCACCACTGCCCAGCTTTTTGCTGCTGTTGTTTTAGAGGAAGAAAATGTATGATTGTCTGCGGCTGAGGGACAGCAGAGAGGATGAAGAGTAACAACGGGCCTGGGGTTTCCCTCAGGCTGACAGAAGTGTGAGGTGACAGCTGCACAGGTGCAATACACCCGAGTCATACACCTACCTGAAAGGGAAACTCACTCATTCATTCATTCATTCATTTCTGACACGGGGTTTCTCTGTGCAGCCTGGCTGTCCTAGAACTCACTCTGCAGACCAGGCTGGCCTGTAATTCAGAGATCCGCCTGCGCCGCCTCCCAAGTGCTGGGATTAAAGGTGCACACCACCACGAGGTGAAACGGGCAAGTTTTGTCGTATGTAAATTACATCTCAACACAGATGCTGAAAACAGAAGTGCTTATAGAAAAGGAGCACCCCCCAGCCTGCCGGATGCCTCCGGGGCTCCAGGGCCAGCACTCACAGGGATTGGCGCCGTCAGTGACGATGAGCATGCGGAGAGAACTGAGGCTCACGTCCCTCTGGTCCCGATGGGCCATCATGGCCCAGTGGAGGTCTCGGCACTTCACTAGGGCTACTTTGGCTACAAACGCAGAGGGAACAGGGCTGTGATGTCACGCATACTAAATCTGGGCATACAGTTAATATCTGCAATGCGCTTACTTATTTTAGTTCTCACTTGATAAAAATTTTAAAAGTTTCAAAAAGATTGTGTGAGCGTTTCAGGGGAAGCAAGCCACTGACAGGTCGAAACATCTCAGTCAAGGAGACTGGACAACAGCATTCAACGGAGCAGACTGTGGTTCAAATCCTGGAGAACTTACCTCAATTTGTCAGAAGAGACACAGGGAGATAAAGCAAACAGCTTATTTCAATAGCAACTCCAAAACTTGGTAAGGCACCATGGTAAAGAACTGTTCCTCTCCCTCCTGGGGCATGCTTCCAACAGTCTAATTATTAACGTACAAGTGTGTGTGTGTGTGTGTGTGTGTGTGTGTGTGTGTGTGTGTGTGTGTGTGTGATTACCTTTGTGCGCATGGACTCTTTGGACCCAAGAGAGAGGACAGGTCTTCATGACAGAATAGGGTACGCTAATTGTATGCATCTTATTCATTACATTCTGAAAAACAAGGAACCAAAAAAGCAATCAATACAAAGCATGTATTTAGCAACCACAGCTGCACTGCCCTTCTGCTAACCGTGTTACAGGCCACTGCTGCAGCACCCCCTCTCAGAAAGCGCCGGAGACACGAGCACAGCACTCAAGGCCTCTGAGAGCCACTCTCTAACTGAGCTCTCTTCCAGAGCACCACAGAACCCCTCCAGCCCACTGCCCACGCCTGGACATGTTTGTGTGACTTTAGAAACAGGAAGTGTTTTAAGAGGAAGGCAGCAGAGTACACATGTGTCTGCCACTCGCTGCTTTTACTCCTGGAGGTTCACAGAGAAATCTAGGTACCCAGCTAAGAGGACGAGCTAGCTCCCTCTGCATAGCTGTCACGGCCACATCTGCCCTGGTGCCCACGGGCATGTGGACCTCTGTTTCTCCAGGGCAGGCACAGGGGAAGCCCTGCTGCGTCAGGCCGCAGCTTCGAAGGACCTGGTGGCTGCTACCAACTGTTCCCACCCGCCTACTGACCCTGCCTGCCACATACCACAGCGGGGAAAGGGACAAAAACGGGACAGCATTACAAAGCACAAAGTTACTCTCCAGTTCTGACAGGGTGAGTGTTTGTAGGACAGTGGAGAGAACCGAGGGCCAGGTAAGCTGCTGTCCCTCCTGCTCTCCAGATCAGGGACACAGAAGCCCAGACCTGTGCCGCACTAACAAGCTCTTGGGAGAATGTGCCTCTGAGGCGCCCTTTCTCTACAGTCCTACCTGGCTGGGACCCTTCTCAGCCCAGACTAGCCTTGAACTTATGGCAATTCTGCCTCAGCCTCCCAAGTGCTGAGACACTAGGTATCAGTCACCATCCCCAACTAAGCCTGAGTACTTAGGTCAGCCACCCTGCTCAGCATTTGCACGAGCTTACATGCAAGGTCCCACCGCCCCCATCCTAGTGCTGGCACAAACTTAGTGTCAGGAAAAGAGGTTCTAGCTCCTCTTGGTTTATAGGGAGAAGACCCCTCAAGTCCTCACATAGTTTTAATCTGTTTTGTCAACTTCTGATTGAAAAACAAACAAGTAAACAAACAAACAAACAACAGCCAAGCACGGTGACGCACGCCTTTTACACCAGGGCATAGAAGGCAGAGGCAGCAGATCTTCTGTGAGTGCCAGGCAGCCCGGCCTACAAAATGAGTCCAGGACAGCCAGGGCTACACGGAGAAACCCTGTCTCGAAAAACCAAAAGCATAAAAAAAGTAAATAAATATTCAAGGACTATAGCTCTTCTCAAATGGGAGCGACATGGTCCTGGGTGAAAAGGCTTTTCCTCTTACTCATTTCTCATTTTTTCTCTCGTAGAGTCCTACATCATCCAAGGAGATTGGACTGGAGGCTCTCTCTTGTTTTTTAATTATTTTGCTGAGAGAGACAGTGTGTGTGTGTGTGTGTGTGTGTGTGTGTGTGTGTGTGTGTGTGTGTTCCTTCTCTTCAACTAGAGCCACAGATGTTCATAAGCAGCCTGATGCAGGTGCTGGGAACACCACTCCTCTGAAAGAGTGGCGGCTGCTCTAAACCACTGAGCCACCTCCCCAGCCTAAACCAAGGTTTCTTGCTGTGCACCTCCGCTACACCAGGCCAGCTGGGCTCAGGCTTGAGGGGGGCCTCCTGTCTGCCTCCAGGCTCCCACTGAAATTACTTTCGCACCTGGCTTTCCGTGGACCTGGGATCGCCCTCAAGGCTTCATGTTGTGTGTGCTCTAGAATCTTACTGATATTTGGGAACTTAAGTTGCAAATCTCGGGAGAGGCGCGTGTTAGAGCCCCAGCCTGAAGTGCATCACAGGACAAAGCCCCAATGCTGGACGTCTTACCGCAAACATGCCGTGCCACAGCCCAGCGTCCTTCTTAAAGTCTAAAACATTTACCACGGTTTCTCCTGTGAATGGAAAGGTGGAAGGAAACAGAAGGAGAGTGGTTAGCAGTGAGAGTCATGTTCCTGGCCCCACCAAGCTGGTGCTTTTGGAAAAACATTAGGAGAGCAGAGTCTCCTGGTTGCTGACACCCTGACAAACTGGCCAAAGGATGGTGACAGTCTGATGGGGTCACATAAGGGACACTGAGTTAGAAATCCTTTAGCACGTGTGAAATAAGGAACATGTGTTTGTTTTAGATACTGTCATTTTCACAAATATATATATATATATATATATATATATATATATATATATAAATTATACTTCTTAGGAAAACGAACTATTGCTCTATATAAAAACCTAAGGATACACATGTCCATTTCTAGATATATCCAGAGATAAATTATCAACATAGTAGCTATACGCAGGCCTGTATCTAGTTGTTTTCATCAATGATGGATTTCTCCAGTTTCTAACATTCAGGAGTTTGAGTTTCAGTGCCCCAGGGCAGAACCTTTGAATGAACAGTGTAACTTTTTTTGGGGGGTGGCGGGGGGTGGCGGTTGAGACAGGGTTTCTCTGTGTAGCCTTGGCTATCCTGGACTCACTTTGTAGACTAGGCTGGTCTCAAACTCACAGAGATTCACCTCCCTCTCTCTGTCTCCGATTGCTGAGCTCACAGGCATGTGCCATGGCGCCCCGCTGGACACACTGTAACTTGACTGAGTCCTGTCTATGGCATTTTGATTGTTATATATGCATGTGCACATTTTCAAATGAGAAAAGAATGCCACTCTGAAAGTCACAGTCACCTCTCATTTTGCAAAAGGAAGTAAACCACTGTAAAATGATTGCTGTGAAAAACATCTGGAAGTAAATACTGAAGCCATACCTGGCAGCCCATCACTGTGATCCTGGCACAAAGGGGGCCTGACTTGGAGACCAGCCTGGACTCTTATTATGCAACATACATTTACAGCCTGGACTCTTATTATGCAACACACATTTACATAGTGTGGAGACAGGGTCTCATCTTATAGACTGGCCAAGAGCTCACTGTTTCCCAGGCTGGCCTTGAACTACCACTTCCTGCCTGTGATAGGAGTGCCGGGACTACAGCTGTGGCCCACATCAGCCAGTGCAGAATGCTGCTTTAATCTGTACCTGTGGGGCTGGATGCCTGGATTGTAAATACTTAGCTAGAAGGTCTACATGCAAAGATGGGGACACCCAGGACCTCACAGCTGACAAACACATGGTTTTAATTAAGGCTTTCTCTTTCAGTACTCTAGAAAGCATATTTTATATATCTGGTTTGTCCAGAAGTTTATTTAAATTACAGATTTTTTTTTTTTTTTTTTTAAAGAAGGCAAATGCAAGCCAAGAATGTGTGCTGGAACAATTCCCTCTGCATTTGGTCATTAAATGGAGTCCAATCACCAACTGAGCGCTCACAGTCCTGCGCATCTGAAGCGAACAATGAGGGCAGTCACGGGATGAGCACTGACCTTCAGAATAATTGCAGGCCTGTGATAGAGCTTGGCAGTGAGACAGCATTGCAAGCCGGGACACTGTAACTCCCATCACACTCCCTTCTTTGCTTGTTTTATACTAGGAAAATAAAACAAAAACAAAACTATAAGAAGCACAATAAGATGGGTTATTATAAACGACAAAAATCAGAGCCCAAACCTAAACCCAGACAAATCATCACAACAGTTCATTTTGCATGTTGAATGGGAACATTTAGGGCTTTGCACTCAAATAAAGCCAAGACTAGAGGACACTGAAGGCCAACGGGAGCATTTGTAAAAGGACTTCAAAGTTAGCCACTCATCAATGTGACGCGTTCAACACTGAGGCCATGTGACTTGCGCTGTATGGACAGAAGCACAATGCCAAACACAGTCGCTCCTCAGGAACAGCGTGATGGTTCCAGACGCCACCCAGATACCACATGGTACCGATGCTCGCCGGCTTCTTTGGAATGCTGACGTGTTTGTATGCAACCTGTGCGCACCCTCCCGCAGACTCCAGGTCACCTCTGCCAATGAGACCTAACACACCATGGTTGCTAGCTGCCCTGGGCGGAGCCTTGAACATGGAACCTGCAGATGCGGGGCGGCAGGTGCAGGGAGGCGCAGCTTTCCAATGACAAGTGTGGAAGATGTGGCCCCCAAGTTGGGCTGTAGCTCAGTGGAAGGATGCTTGCCCAGCTGCGTGAGGCACTGGGTTTGATCCCCCAGTACCACAGAAACCAAAACCAAAAAGACGGGCACCTGGGTCGGTGGCAGGGCCCTACGCACTCCTGTAAGGGGTTCCACTGTGCTCGTATCTTCGGCATTCTGTCCCGGTGGCTTTTACCAAGCTCGTCAGCCTCTCTAACGTCGGATCAAAAAGTTGCCTTGCACAGTTTACCCCAGATCCTTGCCCACCTGACTCCCTCAGCTCTTCTCCTGGTCTCCCCCTCACTGCTGACCATCTCAGCTGGCTCTTCTCCCTCTCCCTGAGACAAGGACTCACAATGTAGCCCAGGCTTGCCTACAACTTCTGCCTCGGACTCTCCTGAGCTATTTTACGCAGAATCACCTCTCACTATGCCTTAAATGCTGGCACTCCTGCACACACACTCTTAAATGCTTGCACTCTCGAGAGCTCCCACCACCTTCCTCGAATCACGCCATCAGCATGTTGCATCCTTGCTGACTCCTGGCTGTCTGCCCATCCAACTTTCCTTCAGAGATCCAGACTCCCAGCATCGGGCATGCTGCTGGAATGCCTCTAGCCACAGGAAAGCAGGCTGCCAACATCCATTCCACCCCACCTCCGCCCAGGAGAGCGCTCTGTATTCTCTCTCTCTCTTTTGCAGACAGGGTCTCACTATGTAGCCCTGGCTGGCCTGGAACTCACAGAGCGCTGCCTGCCTGTGCCTCCTGAGTGCTGGAATTAAAGGTACAGGCCACTTGCTGCTGGACTCTTCCTGTGTTTTCTATTGAACTGAGGGGCTCTGCCATACTCCAGGTGCCCAATCAGGAAGCTGAGTGTTTCTTGCTTCTCTCTTCGTGATCAGTCACCACATCTGGCTTACTCAACTTCCCTACCGTCTTTAAGCCCTATCCAGTCCTCTCTTTCCTATCCCCTTTAGCTCTGGCTGGAGAGATGGATTAGAAGTTAGGAGCACTGGCTGCTCTTACAGAGGACCCAGTTCAGTTCTCAGCATCCATACAGCACAACTGTCTAGAACTCCAGATCCAGGGGATCTGATGCCATCTTCTGGCCTCTATGGGCATTGCACACGTATGGTCTACTTATGGAGACTCAGGAAAACACTCATATATATATATATATATATATATATATGTTGTTTCCCATATATATATATATATATATATATATATATATATATATATATATGGAAAACCTAAAACCTAATGCACCATTTATAACCCATCCAATCTAGATAAATCTTTTTAGAACCGTTACTTATTACTGTGTGTATGACATGGGGAGAGCACACACATACACAGCCCGTGCAGAGGTTGGAGGGCAAGTCTCTGAGCTGGCTCTCTCCTTCCAGCTCTGTGCAAGCTCTGTGGTCACACTTGTCAGGCCTGAGGGGCAAGCGCTTACCTGCGGAGCCATCGCTGGCCCTAGAGCGATCTTTGTATAATAAAGCCATTCTCATCTCCCTCCTGCGGACAACCCTTTAATAGTTTGCAGCTCACTAGTGGAATCCTGTGGGGACCATGAGGCCCTCAAGCAAAGAGACCCCAAACAGCAATACAGAGCATGGCAGGTCTGCAGGGAGCCGGAGCTGCTAGGCCACAGTGTGTGTGAAGGGCCAGATGCAGCAACACTCACTGGGAAGGGAGAGCGATCCAGGGACCCGGCAGCAGTTTCCAGGCCGTGGAATGACACACCACGTTTGTGCTGAGCGACAAACTGAAGGCGCCCCACTGAGTAGAGCCCCCAAACCCAGCTTTACCCTCTGCAGCCAACATCACAGACAAGCCCCTCTTCACGGCCAGAGCGACCTCAGGCTTCACCCACGCTTGTTGTTACACAGGGTCTCAGCCTTTCACACCTTCAACGGACGTGCTTACTCATCACTCTAGCAGGGGGCTCGTGAGCGTGTCTCAAGAGGCTACAGAGGGGAGGGCGCAGCACCAGAGGCGTGGGATGTCAGCCATGCGGCCTTCGCCCGCGACCACGGTTTGCACTTCAGCCTCCTCGTGCCCAGCACAGACGGTTTTTACACCATTTATTTCCTGGGGGCACCCATGCCATGATACGCACATGGAGATTAGGGGACAACCTGTGGGAGCCAGCTCTCTCTTTCTACCTCGTGAGATCTGGAAGCAACACTCAGGCCCCTCAGGCTTGGCGGCAAGCTCCTTCATCCACTAAGCCACCCCGAGCCCACAGAGCAGATTTACAGGAGCTGGTGTGTCAACCTTCCTCACAGACGCGTCTGGGGCAGCATAAGGTGACTAGCACACCCTTACACTGGTCAAGGTGCAGAGAATGAGATGCAGAGCACTCGCCTGAACAGCACCCTTCCATCACACCCGTCCTCCCACAACTCGGGGGACGGTTAAGAATCAGAGCTAGCGGATGGTGACACGGGAAGCATGTTCTGCACTCAGCATGGAGGTTGCCCATATGAACTCACAGCAGCTATGACAGCAGGAACAAGGACTGTTCAAGCTCAAGCCAGACAAAATCCCAGCATGCAGAGGCAAGGCGGGCACTAAGCCCGACCCCCGGCTGAGGGATTGGCAATCGAGGGCACTGTGAAAGGTGTGCCCCCAATACCCCACTGGTAGGTCCGCCACATTCCAGGGAAGGCCAAACATCCAAGAGTATATGGGCAGCACAAGAAGGACGTGATGGGTTTAAAGTTAAAAAAAAAAAAAAAGACACAAATTTGCGTGGGTAGGAAAGAGAACATATCTGAGAATTTAGGGAAGATGATTAATTTGATCAAAATACACTGTAAGAATCAACAAAGCTGAGTTTTATAATAAAACTAAAATCATTACTAAAAACGAGGAAAATAAACAACAACAGCAAATGTAACAGAAGTTTAACCCTCTCTGGGTATGAAATAAAAAAGGGACTTGAAAGCCCTCGCCTGAGCACTGTGAGGCAGAGTCCGTGTGAGGCTGGTCAAGCAGGTCCCCACACTGGCCAGCATCGCTTTTCCCCTCATTCTGCAGGTTCCGTGTCTTCACCCAGCTCCTGACAAGTGGTCACTCCTCTGAGACCACGCCCATGCCCATGCCCTCGGCTGTGCCCTCCTTTCCTCCTGGTACCTCTTTTCCTCTTAGCCCTTACGCTTCTAGTCTATATTAAATCTCTTTTAGTAACTCCAACTCTGCCTCAAAATTAATTTTAACAGAAGGTCCAACATAAAGCATTCACAAGGTTAAAAACTGACACTTTCCAGAACGGGGCACCTCCTAACATTCACCAGCACTGCACCTGAGGCCAAAGCAGAGCCAGGACACACGCCTCGCTCGGGCTTACCTCGATGTACGCTGGCTCCGTGCCCGCCGGCGAGATGTGCGGCTGCCAGTCTTTGGGAGGCTTCGAAAGGTACTTGGAATCGGTCACAACCCACTTGAGCCGAGGCCAACCTAAAGCAGACCCAGGGTGAGAATGGAACTGTCCACCACCACCGAGGCACTCCACACTGAGCGAGTCATCTTGAATGTCAAGACAACATGTAAGAGCACTTCATACTCAGTAAAATACTTCACTTTTATTATGTTTTAGTGATAAATCGCCAATTACAGCTTCTTTCAAGAGAGCATTCATTCCACACGCTAACCGCAGGCCTTGACAACAGCCATGAGACTGGATGTCAGTGAAGCCCACGCAACCTGTGTCCTACTGCCCCTGGGCACAGGGTTTAGCTTTACTGCACACAGGGGTAGCTAGCCTTTCTGGCCAGTAGCATAAAGGTTACGAGTGTGGCTACAGAATCAGACAGGCTGGATTCAACTCACTACTTTGCCATTTACTAGCTGGGACTTGGGGATTGTTTCTCAATTTCTTACCTGGAAAGTGGGGGCAATCACTGCCTCCATCAAAATGACTGAGAATGTAAAAACCCACGTGCAGCCCTGAGTTGTGACTCTTTTGGGATTCTGACTAAGGCGTGCAGTTTAACTCTCGGCTGGTAATCTGCCTCGGAGTGCCACTCACCTTTAAACTGCACGATTTCTCCATTCTGGGTTTTTGGCAGGCCCTTCAGGCAAATCTCACTGGTGAGCGCCAGGGCAATCCCACAGCTCCCTAGCAAGAAGCCGATCTGCTGACCTCCGGCGTCCTGTGGAGAAACAATAATGAGCACAGTCAGGGTGTGCGTGAGTGAATGTGCGCGCACCACGCTTTGGACCAGCACCCAGAGATGCCCCAGCACCGCCCACTGTGCCACGGAGCCTGGACAGCTGGCAAACGCTGCAGTCAGGACAACTTGGCTCCAAAGAATTTGGAATTTCTGCCACAGTTTAAGCACAACCAAACACTGCCAAGGATGCACCCTACTAGCAATGTGACCTTCTCTGACTCTCTAGGCAAGTGAACCAAATTCTAACACAGTTTTCTTCTCCTAGCCACACCCTCAGACCTAAGAGTAAGGCAAGTCAGGCCACAAATAATGCAAATGGTATCAAAGCCCATATTTTATCAGTTACATCAAATCCATTTGTTCCTTTATTCTTCTGTTTTTCAGGGAATAGATTTTAACCTTAAGGAACAGGAAAAGCAACCTAAGACTGCGTTGAAGAATTTACATGCCAGCTTCAAAGCAGCGCTAGGAAACTAAGTACAGTCAATTTAAGGAGAGGATTATGGTGTCCCGTAATAGTCACCATCCCATCAGCTAAAGTGACAGCAGCGCCACCATGTTCTCTCTCTCTCTCTTCCTCCCTCTCTCTCTTTCTCCCTCCCTCTCTCTATCTTTTTCCATCTTTCCTTCTCTCTCTCCCCCCATCTTCCCCCTCCTCCCTCTCTCTCTGGTTTTCTGAGACAGGGTTTCTCTCTGTGTAGTCCTGGCTGCCTCTGCCTCCCAAGTGCTGGGATTGAAAGTATGCGTCAGCCCACCAGGCTGAGACAGTTTGTCTGCTTGTGACAGTATCTCTGTGCAGCTCTTGATGTTCTGGAACTCACTCTGTAGACCAGGCTGAACACAAACTCACAGAGACCCGCCTGCCTCTGCCTCCTGAGTGCTGGGATTAAAGGTGTGCGCCATCACCGCCTGGCAATCAAGTGGCTTCTAGTGGCAGTGTGGTGCCTCCCAGGTCACACACAGCAGTGTTACCTTTCTGGTCAGGGGTACTTCTATGGGCACTGGAATCACTTCTGCCAGGAGACATCCATAGAAAGCCACCATAAACATAACTGGATCATTGTTGGGGTAAACCAGGGCAACCTAAAATTCACAAAGACATTTAACAGTGGTTTTTAAACTGATGAACTCTCCGCACATGTAACATTGTGCATGAACAGTACAAATCAAACAATTTAATAGCTATTTGTTCTGAAGGAAATTAAGTGACAGAGAAGGACAAAAAACCTGGCAAGAGTACCATCATCCCCATGATTATACCATATATTCTGGGGACTGGGGACACAGCTCAGTGAGGACCTGCCTTGCATAAGGCCCCATTTGCAATCCCCAGTCACACCAAAAGACAAAGACAAACCCAATAAAACTTATACATTTTGAGAAGTCAAAATGCAATTCATTATCACTGTGGTAAAGAGCTTCACTTAGTCCTAGCTGTGATTCCGTAGCAGCCAGCTCTCCACGTGGTAAGCTCTTAGGAAGCCTAAGGCCATTTGCCTTAGTGCAGGGTTAAAGCCACAACGTGGAGGGCACCTCATGGCAGAAGACCATGAAAGCTGTCGAGGAGCGCCTGGAAGCTATAACCAACTCAGGAACCACATGGGAGCACAGGCAGGCTGCTCCTCACCACCTCACCGCATCATCCTCGGCCGCCCAGTGTGCAAAGGTGCCAGCATGAGGGCACCTGTAACACTGGACTCACTAACAAGAGATGAGCGAGAAAGCATGGAAAGCCCTGTGTGTTCATGCCTGTGGCGTCATCGTGGCGTCATCGTGTGAGCCACAGGGCGGCTTAGCCCCCGTTACTCAAGGGTGCAAAGGCACGCATCTCACGATCACCGTGGCACGTGCTGCCGGCTGGACATTCGCAGATGAACATCTGAAATCTAACCATCTTGCTGGATGCTCTTTCTCCTGACTGCTCATACGTTTATTAACAGAAAGGACAGTGACACACACCCATGCACAAGCACATTCAGAAACCTTAGCACTGACAGCTCTTACCCTTCCAAAACTCCTCTTCTCCCAGGACCCACTGCAAAGTTTGGGCCCTTCAGAAAACCCTGGGCTTCTAGATCTTTATCTGGAAACCATGAATGTAACGCCTGGCCTCCCCATTCCTCATGACCCATCCACCTGCCCCTGCGGGCTGTGGAGAAAATCTGCACAACTCTGCTCAGCCATCCAGGCCTAGATCAAAAATCTAGACATAGCTCCTTGGAGGTGACACCTGGTTCCAGCAGCATCTGTGGCATCCTTGCCGCCGCCGTACCTGTGGAGGACAGAGAGCTGGTCCTCCGGCTCAGTCACACAGTAGCCCTTCTACTAACTGGGCGCTCGCCTTGTCCAGCACACCGTGCTTCTCCCTCAGCTTCTCAATGTCAGAGGCAAAGACTCCTCACCAATCTCCTCAGCCTGTTCAGCCTGGGAGACGCCCGAGGTGATCACGGCAAATGCAGTTGAGTTCTGACTGAGCCCTGAGGCCCTGGGTACCCCGACCGGGGCTGGAAGCTCCTCGGGGGTTAAACGGCTGCTTCAGGTAATAAGAATCTGTGACAGAGGCCATCAACGGACTCTTGTCCTACTGTATTCTTTTTCATTCTTAGTTTCTTTTTACCTTTATTAGTGCTTGTGGACCAGGTGCATGTGAGGCATGGCGCATGCCTATGTGCGTGTGCTCAGAAGACAAGGTGCCGGTCTCCACCACCAAGAGTTCCAGGGATCCAACTCCACTTATGAAGCACAAACAGCAAGCCCTTCACCCGCTGAGCTCCAGCCCTTAATCACTTGTTTCCCCTCGGTTTGCAATAAAATTCTTTAAACTCATTCTAATGCTGCGCTCACCCTAAACCTGGGTTCAGGGAGCCACGGGAAACCCTCAGTGTCGGCCTGCCTAAGCAAAGCTGCACTTCTATCCAGTTCTGGCACGATGCAAACGCTCAATACATGAGGGTACTTGCTCCAAGCCTGACGAGCTGAGTTTGATCCCTGGGACAGACAGCTCCGACAAGCTGCCCTCCGCCCTCCGCGTGATTCCCCATGTTCACACAAACACACACAAATAAAGGAACAGGAAAAATACTTTTTAAAGGTTAGTTTAAGTGATTCTGTGATCGTTAACCTACTGAAAAGAACTCTGGGGCCAGTCAGATGGCTCAGGGAACGAAAGGGCTTGCCCTGCAGGCCTGACGTGATGGCCCAGGTCTGGGGCGAGTATGGAAAACTGGAACCAATTCCTGAGAGCTGTCTTAAGACCCCACCTCCCACAAACAGATATAAATAAGGCAATCTACAAATTTGTTGTATTCTATAAATTACAAATGAACAGTGCATTTTGACTTGTAAAAAGTAATCATATTCAGTATATTATTATAAACAAAAAAAAACTTCAAAAAAAGTCACTTCCAATTAAGAACTAAATAAAACATCAATTTGCTTTTGTTTTTTTTTTTTTTTTTTTTTCAAGATAGGTTTCTCTGTGTAGCCCTGGCTGTCCTGAAATCGATTTGTAGACCAGACTAACCTCAAACTCACAGAGATCCACCTGCCTCTGCCTCTGCCTCCCTGAGCACGGGGATTGCAGGCATGCGCACCACACCTGGCTTTCAAATTTGCTTTTTCACTAACAAAGATTACCTTCCCTTTCTGTGTGAAAGGACAGAGAGCTGCCTTCAACAGGCTCATTAGCCAGGTTTATAGTGACGAAGATTTGACTGGACAAAGCATTTATTCTCAGACTTAATCTCTCTTTTCATCACGTCCGTTTCCATAAGCAGCTTCCGAAAGAGGCCTGCAGCTCGGAACACACACATGGGGCTTGGTACTGGCTAGGCCAATGGATGGAACTCTAAATTACACTGTCTGTCTTGTCTAAGAATACGCTGGGGCTGGAGCTTGGCAGTTACAGAGGACCAGGGTTCTGCTCCCAGCACCCACACGTGCTCATGGCCATTTGCAACTTCCGTTTGAGGGAATCTGATGCTGTCTTCTGACACTCTTAGGCACCAAGCATGCATGTGGCACACATGCAGACAACTCACCAACATACAAAAAGAAATAAACATTTTTTAAAAGCTATGCAAATCTTACCACTATACACCAAAATCCCAGAATGCAGTTATCAGTAAACACCACCTTTCTAAACAAGACAACACAACCACTCACCCTGTCTCCAGCTTTCAGCACTGGTTCGTTTCTGGTCCCCAGTTTATTAAGCAGTGTGTAAGCCAACTTCAAACTTCTGCTCCACAGCTTTCCTGGGAAAAAAAAAACAACGGGCGGAGAACATTACGGGCCTTTCAGCCAGAGAGCACTGGGTTCAGCAAGGTAAGACAAGAGCCACCGTCATGGTGGCCATGAGGGCTTTGTGCCACCCTCCCCAACACAGCAGCTTCCTCAAGCGGCTTCTCGGTCATCCTAGAGAGTCGCTCTTGTCCTGACACAAATACACAAATAAGACACCGTCCTGCCTTACATAACACTTTGTTTTCTTTCTTTTTGAGACAGGGTCTCACTGTGTAGCCCTGGCTGTCCTGGAACTTACTCTGTAGACCAGGCTGGCCTTGAACTCTCAAATGCTGGGATTAAGGGCAAATGCCACCAAGAATGGCTTAGGTCAATGAAATATCCGAGTCACATGCAGCTGAAAAGTTCCCAGAGAAACCCTGCCCACCACGCTGGGGAGGGAGACCCACCGTAAGTGAGGGTGTAGACTGGCTTCCCCGTCACGTCCAGCCCCGTCAGGCACGGGCACTTGGCTTGGGTGGAGCCCCAGCGCTGCAGGGCAGATTCCAGGGCAGGTGGCCAGTTGCAGATGACTCCCAGGGGCTCCCCTTTCACCGGAGTCATCTGGCGGCCCTCAGGCTTCGGCTGGTTGGGATCTGGCTGAGGTACTGTGGCAAATGGGCAAGAAAGCGAAGTAAGCTCATGGGCCCTACCACGACTCTAACCTCTGGCACATCTCTGTCCTCGGTGTGACTTATTCTCACACGGAGAAAGGACAATGTTGGGGCTTCCACCACCCTGCCCAGAGACGCGCACGTGACGAATGAAGAATGTGAACGAGGTGGGTATGATGGCCCTCCCTACAGTCCCAGAGCTCAGGAGGCTGAGACATGGACAATCTCCAGTTAACGGTCCACCAAGGAATGCCACTAAGACTCTTGTGTCAACAAAACACTTTGAGAAAGAAAAACCACACACAGCTACCAAGTGCACGTGGGCACAGACAGCAACAGTACCACCTCAGCTGGGGACACTCCCTCTCCCGGGCTTCCTGAGCGTGGAGTCACCGAGCTGTCCTGGCTTTGCTGTGCACACCACTAGGGCATGCTGAAGCTGTATGTGGGCCAAAGAGCTGGCTCAGTGGTTAAGAGCACTCGAGGCTCTCGCAGAGGACCCAGGTTCAAGTCCCATTACCCACGGATCAGCTCACAACAGTGCAGAACTGCAGTACCAGAAGATCTGATGCCCTGTTCTAGCCTCTGTGGACAGGACTGTGAAAGGGGCACACACGCATGCATGGAGCCAAAAGCCCACACAGAAAACAAATCAGAGTAAACAACTGAAAATAAGGAAAAATGCTCCTTGTAACTCACTATTACGATGTACTTGTAGAATTTAGTTGAAATGTTTTGTCTTATTCTATTTTTAGAGTGAGCATACATAATGGGTTTTGTAACAGCATTTCTATCCATCTATGTCATCAAACTTTGTTCATGCTCCCCCCCCCACTGGTCCCCTCCACCCTCTAAATAGCTCTCTCTTCGGCATACTGTCACAGGAACTCCACTTCTGCCTCGAATCCCACCTCCATAAAACTTCCTTCTCTCCACCGGCCCGCCTTTCCCAAGACCTGCACACACACCTTTAAATCTACTGCAAGAAAGAACGCGCAGTCTTTCCACGTCTGGGTCTTGCTTCTCTACTTAGCGTACTGGTCTCTGCTTAGATCCAGTTCTGTGGGTTCGTCCTACTGACATGTTTGTTTCACTCCCTATTTTGCACATAATATTTTCAGGCCCTTATTGACCTTTAAATTTAGTCCAAATTTAAGAGGAACACCAGCAACCAGGAGTGATTTTTTTTTTTTTTTTTTTGAGACAGAGAACTCTGTGTAGCCCCTGACTGTCCTGGACTCACTCTGTAGACAGGCTGGCCTCGAATTCACAGAGATCCACCTGCCTCTGCCTCCCAAGTGCTGGGATTACAAGCGGGCACCATGGCGCCCAGCTCCCCAGGAGTGGTTCTTAATAAATTTTTCATGTCTGCAGAGACCGTCCACCTGGCAGGCCGTTTTCCACAGGGTTCAGGCACACCCTTTCATGCTTCCAAAAGACACTAGCATTTCTCTTCCAAAATTAATCACCAGTCACGGCGAGGCCATGCCTGTGACTACAGCGCACTTGTGAGGCCCGTCTCCCTGAGCGCTAACATGGAAGGAAGGGTCCAAGAGGGGCAGCCTTCGACACAGCCCGACCGACCGCAGCGGGCACCGACCAGCGAGCGCGGCCGTCTGCCCTCTTACTGCTACCTTCCACAATTTCCTCAGAGTCGTCCACAAAAAACTCCTTTAGGGGGGGCCTTTTGGGTCGCTTCAGAGTGTTGAGAAGCTGCTGGATTTTTGTAGACACTCTACTGCTCACAGGAACACCTGTACGGGAAAATGGTAACTTCAGACAAAGCTCATTGAGACGAGACAGATACTGGCTTCCTCAGTTACCTCAAAAGGCTTTACTTCTTTAAATACTTTTTTATTTGATTTCTGTGTTTTGAGACAGGTTTCTCTATGCAGCTCTGGCTGTCCAGACTCACTCTGTAGACCAGGCTGGCCTCAAACTCACAGAGATCCACCTGCCTCTGCCTCCACCAGTGCTGGTATTAAAAACATGCTCTATCACACCCGCTTGATTTTTACTTCTTTAAAAAAAAATGTAACTAGGGGCTGGAGAGATGGCTCAGAGGTTAAGAGCACTGGCTGCTCTTCCAGAGGTTCTGAGTTCAAGTCCCAGTAACCACATGGTGGCTCAAAGCCATCTATAATGAGATCTGCTGCCCTCTTCTGGCTTGCAGGTGTACATGCAGATAGAACACTGTATATATAATAAATAAATAAATCTTTAAAAAAAAGGAACTTAAGTTTTTTGTTATTTTTGTTATAATGAGACTTTTAAGGATCTAAATGCATTGTTTACTGAAACTCTGGGATTTATCTCTCTTCCACCCCTTCCCTCCTCCTTCCTTAACGTTTTACTCCTAATGGAGCTTGGCCTTCGCCCAGTCTTACTCTATTCAAAAGGAACCAACACACACACACACACACACACACACACACACACACACACACACACGGCAAACTTATGGCAACAGAAAACAAACACAGTGTTGTTCCGAATCCACAGCTGAAAGGCCTCCCCAGGCCTCCCTTTCTCTTGTCGCGCTCTCTTCTTCTACCCCTGCTCCACAGGCCCTTCTGTGAAGCCATGGTGAAAAAGAGCCAAGAGAGAGTGTGCAAGTGGCTCTGCGGCTGGGCCACTCCCGCACCCACTGAGGGCATACCGTCAGCTGTGTCCATGAGGCTGGATCTGCTGGGCCCTTTGTGCACACCTTTAACAATGCCGGAGGGGGGCAGGTCAATGTTTGCTGGGCGAATTGAGGAGGAGGGGGCAGTGGCAGTGACATCAGGAGGAGCGGAGACATTCTCTAAGAGAGGAAAAGACAAAACTTAGACAATATGGTATTGACAGTAAAAGGAGCCACCTCTAAACCTTGTGCTTAGAAGGAATAAAAGGCACTCACTCTTTTAAAACAAACTTTAAAAAAGATTTTATTGTTATAATCGTGTGTGTGTGTGTGTGTGTATGTGTGTGGACATGCATGTGTACAGGATACACAACTGGAGGTCAGAAGACAACTTTTGGCAGCTGTGGGTCCCAGAGATGGACAAGTCATGGGCTCAGCGTCTTTACCTGCTGGGCCATCTCACGGCATAAAACAGACTTTTCAATCAAAGCCTAAGGTCATCCACACACATCAGCGTTCCAAAAGCACAGTTTTCACAATCTTAGTCGCCTTAGCTGTCAGTGTTTCACTAGAAAACGGGAGCAGAGTGAGGGAGTGCCCAGCCTATCCTAGTCTGCAGTCCTCGGAGCCCGAAACAGTGGCTCAGGGCACACATGGGACATGAGATGAGTCTCCTTCTAATGTGACAGACCCACCTGCAGTGGCCTCGCTCTGAGCAGAGGCGAACCCACGCACGCTACTTCAACGAAAAGTTCTTGTGAATTTTACTTTTTGAGACAGGGTCTCATCAGGCTGGCCCTCCTGCTGGGTGACAGGTGTGTGCCGTATTGCTCAGTGTCAGTGGGGCAGAAGTGAGCAGCTAAGAGAGCTGGTGAACAAAGCTCTGCCACACACACACACACACTCACACACACTCACACATGTGCAAACACACACTCACAAACACACACCACACACATATATGCTCGAGCACACACTTACATGCACACACCACACACTCCCAAGCACACAACACACACACACAAATCTTCTGGAGAAAAAGGAAATGAGAGGATAAACCGCTAAAGAACCATGGAGAGGGGAAACATAACTGTAAGATCAGTTAAGAGTGAGATTTCTGTGCTTCACAGGCCCATGCTTATCAGTTTCACAAGTTTAATACTTTTAAAGTTTGAAGCACACGCTGAGTCCACTGTGGTGCAGAGTGTCGAGAAAGGCGGTAAGTTCTTCTGCTTTCTTTTTGTCTCATGTAGCTCAAGATACCTGAATTTGGGTTTGTGATTCTCTTGCCTTTCAAGTGCTGGGTTGTGGGTGTGTGTCACTACGCTCAGTTCTGGTTTTTTTTTTTTTGTTGTTGTTGTTTTTCAAGAAGGGGTCCTGCTATGTAGCCCAGGTTGGCCTTAATTCTCTTCAACCTTCCAAATGCAGGGAGTGCAGGTGTGTCCCAGCGAACCTGACTAGAAATTGGCACTTTCCCCATCACGTTCATCCAGGCAACTCGTGTAGAAGGAAAGCCACGGGTGGCATTTCATTGTCCACAATAAGGGAGAGGCTGAGGGGGCTAAGGCACAGTGGGCTACCTCACAAAAGAAACAGAACTACATATATGTGCAAGATGCCTTGAGATGCTCCCGAGAGATGGGACTAAAGGCGTGTGGCACCACGCCCCACGAGACTGCAGCCTCTTTAAGGAGCAGGCATGACGTCAATGAGAGCTAACATCCAAGAGCAGAAGCGCTGGATGGGATGGTCTCTGGAAACAGAGAGCCACGCGCAATCCTCTTGGTAAAACCCAGACAACGGAAAGCAAGTGTCTGGATTTCTTTTTGCAAGTGGAAAAGCTCTTTTTCAGACATATTCATCACTACATTCTCAGCTCCTTATTCTCCATAGGGAACATGCATGTCTGTGCGTGGCTGCCCTGGGACACAGTGCAGAGCAAAGAGCACAGGGGGGTCGCCGTGGATGGCGTGTGGCTTCCTATGTGTCAATTATACCCACAAGGTAGCTATATTAAAAATTATAACCAGAAATTAAAATTTTCCAGCCTTTTCTTTTCAGAATTCACATTGAAATATTATATAAAGTGATACAGAAAGGTTGCTTAGGTGACAACTGAGACAATGAGATGTGATTGGTCAAGAAAAACGGGTGACAGAGCAGACACAGCACAAGGGCGCGACAGTGCAATCAGCACCTGCCAAGTAAGTAAAGCAGAGACCACAGAGAAAGAGCAAAGCCCACAAACACACAGAGCAGAGCCAAGCGACGGTTGCGCCCCACGTGGCTCACGGAGGCGCCCTCAGCCTGCACAGTCCATGCAGCGGCTCAGCAGCGAGCAACATAACGCCAGTCTTTAGGCTGAGGACACAGGCCTGGCGGACGGTGGCCCGGTGCAGCCCCTGCCCAGACTGGACACGTGTGCTTTATGGGATACACACGCCTTCCTGGGAGGCCTGAGGCGCTGCATGCTTTAGCAGCCCTGACGTAGGGACTACTTCTCTTTGCGGACAGGCAGACTGGTGTTATGTTGTTATGCAGCTTCAGGATTGCACATGGAAATAGATATGGCTTCAGGTGAGCGTTGTGTATCAGAAATGCTGATGATACCCATGACCCCGCACACGGGTACTGCTGGTGCTTCCTTCTCAGCCTCACTAGCTACTCTCTGTGATCATATCTTTAGGCCACACTGAAAACTTAACAGGATCATAAATCACTTCCTGGTCCAGGGTACCTCACGGGACATTAGTGGGTTTCCTGGGCAGGCCCCACTCCTACCTAGTCGAGCACTGGCAAGCACGTCAGCTAGAGACCCGCTGGTCCCTTTCACCTCTCCGTGGGACAGCGTGGAGGACGCCGACGAAGAGGTGGACGATCCCTGAACGGAGCGGTTGATCCAGGACTCGGCGTTCTGCAAGCTTTGCTGCAAGGCAGCGGACAGCGCGGCCTGGCGCCTCAGAGAGCCCTCATCCTCAGAGGCCGAAGACGTGTCTGTGTGGAATCAGAAAAAGAGAAGTCTCGATCCTGCCGTGAGCACAGACTTTTCGGGGTTCTCGGTCACTGCCTGCGCATCGGAGGCCAACAGTAGCGGAACACCAGCATTCTCAAGCTAGGTTAGCAGGGACGTTTCCTGAGATGAAGAGAAGATCTGTGGACCGCAACCCGCAGAACAGCTGAACTCAGGAGACCATGCTAAACTTAAAATCATAACCAACGAAGAAAAACACCTTCTACAAACTCAACTGTTTTTCTGCTCTGAGATTGATGTCCACATTCTTCTGGTTTGTCTGCTTACAGGGACCTTGTGACAGGTGGCCACGCAGGGTCCTGTGGATATTTGTCTCTGCTTAAAAGGAAAGGATGGTGGTAGAAGATGCAGAAGCTACTTCTGTTGAAAATGGAGCCAGCGCTGGGTGATGGGAAACTACTAGGCCGGGGCACTGCTTGCTCTACTGGAAAGGCTAGCTGGGTACCGGGCACAGTGAGGTTTCCCGAAGACTGAGAATTCCCTGCTGCCTCAGCTGAGCCTGGCTGACTTCAGGAAGCAAGAAGAAATCAGAACAGCCTGCTGAGAAAGCAGATGTCCAACTGCACATAGGAAGGGCAAGGCTGGGGAGAAGCCGGAGCTACCTCGGGCTAGGACTCCACACATCACCCGAGAGCCACCACTGACCTGGGACAAACCCTTCTGAATGACTTTGGGCGGCTCTAATTAGTGACCTGTGGGTTGTATGAACTCCTTCACTTTGCTTTTGTTTCTGCAGTGCTAAGAATAAAACCTAGGGCCTCATACGTGCTGTGTAAGCTAACTCCACAACTACCCCACCCCAGTCCCATTCAGTTTTTGTCTGTTTCATGACATTCTGCAGAAATGTTTTGCCAAATTCAAATAAATAGGTGGGCCCAAGACATGTAGTAGTTCAAAGAGCTAGAGAAAGAAGAGGGCAGGAAAGTTGCTACACGCCACGATGGCAATTGGAAAACACCAATCAAAACAAACAAATAAAACCCCAGTATGGTAATCCAGAATCCATAAGTCTAATCTTTAAGCCCAGCACACAAAAGCTGAAGCAAAGGCCACAACCTTTGCTTGAAGATGGTCTTCAGGACCATCTGCAAAGCTTTCCCCCACAGTAAAGGAGACTCACAGCCCAGGCATTGTGATGGTTCTTAACGCGAATGTTCAGGAGGCTACGTGAGGTCCTAGGATTCTCAGATGCATGAATGCCATTGAAAAGCCGCACACTGTGGTCCTAGCCATACACAACCCCAGACCAGAACACAACATGCTGTGAGAAGATCCGGCCAAGAACGCTACGGGGAGAAGGACTGATCTTGGCCCAGGTTTGACGTCTTTTTATTGTAAGGGAATACATTACAGAGATGTATGAGATGGGGGTGGGAGAAAGAGAGACAGACAGAGACAGGCCCCAGAGATTTCAGCCACCAAGCACTCCCTACAGGAGAAAGGCTCATAACATAACAGGGAGCAGTCAGGGAGCACACAAGAGAGCAGGATTTAAAGAAAGCATTTTAAAATAATTTCTAAAAATACCGTAACATTTCAATTCTATCTTGAAAGGAAAAGATTCTCTAAACAACCAGAAAGTATGGGTGGCAGGGAGACAGGAAGGCCTGTGACGTTCTCACTGCAAGAATGAAGTATTTTGGGTGCCATCTCAGAATCCCACATAGGCCTCTGGATTTACAAGTTGCCCTTACTGTATCATTTTAATTTGTGTAAGTCTAAAGCCAGAATAAATCAATTTTTATAGACAGTAAAAACAGTATCTTCATTATTGGATTTGTGGAAACTGATTGCATTATGTTTCTGTATTTGATCAATTATGTAATTAGGTGTAGTGTTTCAATTCAATTACCTGCTCTGCCTGCTGGCCCTCCTCCGGGTGTTTAATGGCTTAAAGCTAAGGAGCAGCTTGGGCGAGGGGAAAACACGGCTCTGTCTTCCATTTGAACCCTGAGGTCTACCACTCTGCTGTAAGTTGAGGTTAGGATGACTCATGGTGAAGACTGTTTATATTCAACACCACGCCTGGCCCTGCAGCAGACGGTGGCAATGAGATGCCGAGTGGGAAGGCAGCCGGCTTTCCTGGGGCATGGAGTCCCGCAGGTCACGCTCCTCTGCTCTGCAGCTGAGAAGGGACTGGCCTGGAGGCCCGAGGAACAGCGCCAGGCAGAGAGGAACAGCAAGTAAGAAAGGATGGGGGAACAGAAAACAAGGCATTTGACGATATTAACAGAATGGAAACTAGCTGAAGCACACAAGGCAAAAGTGGCAGTGACGTGAGG
Source organism: Meriones unguiculatus (assembly GCF_030254825.1). NCBI lineage: Eukaryota > Metazoa > Chordata > Mammalia > Rodentia > Muridae > Meriones > Meriones unguiculatus. Next base: position 3,137,247 of record NC_083356.1, read on the forward strand.
CCAAAGACAGGCACGGAAAGATGCCTTCCTAACGCTGCTGGGCCAGCGTGGAGCTGGGGAGCACCAACAGACCCCTCTCGTGCCCTGGAGCACTGACACAACCTGCTCCGTCTTCGTCATCTGCCACAGTATCTGGTACTTTCCCTGGTAACATTTAAACGGCACCTGAGAGACGGCTCAGGGTTCAGAAGCACTTACTCCTGGCCAAGCTCAGAGCTCAACACCCTTCTCAGGTGGGTCCCAAACGCCTGCAACTCCAGCTCCAAGGGACCCAAGGACACCTTCTGGCCACCAGAAGGGTCGTTTCACAGTCCTGGAGAGCTTGGCCTTGAACTCATGACAACCAGTCCTCTTGCCTCCTAAGTGCTGGGATCACAGTCAGGAGTCACAACCCAGCTCACAGGTTCTTGTTCTTGCGGCTGTCAGTGGCTCTGGGGCTGCCACTGAGGCTGCATGGGAGGCAGGCACACTGCTGCTGAGCTACAGCCCAGAAAACAATTCTGAACGCATGGTTCGCCCTTCGCGTGTGATGTGATTTAACACAGCATCACCTGATACTGCTCATCAGAAGCCTACCACTTCTTTGTAACCAATTAGGAAACACAGAAGTTATCTGCTTATTACTTTTAAGGGAAGAAAAGTCCCCAGTTTACTAACTGTTCTTAACTGCTATGACTTCAGTCATGTGTGGACATTATATTTAAAATGTTTATTTTAAAAATTGAACACTTGAAGCTTAACCACAGTTAAGGACACTCACTGGCTGTTCTTCCAAAAGATCCAGGTTTGAGTCCTAGCACACACATGGTAGTTCACAACTGTCTGTAACTCCAGCTCCAGGGATGCAGACAGCCACAGAGGCAAACATCCATACACACAGAGATTCTGAACATTTGTTGCATTCGCTATTTGTTGCACTCCAGGGTATTTTTCCAAGAAAAAAGCATCCACTTATACAAAGACTTGTACACGAATGTTATTTATAATAGCTTAAAATGAAAAACAACCCAGTTGTACAAGTGCAGACAACCGGATGGCTGAGCTACACTCTACTCATGTGTGGAGTCTGACAGCCATGAGCGATCTGTTGGTGGATCCAACATGGCTGATTAAAAGCCAGCCCTTCCTCCCCCTCTGTCTGTAAAAAGGAAACAAAACTGTATGGCTCTCTTACTTAAGGATTTAGGAAAAATGCAAACTAATGTATAGAGATGAACAGAGTAGCAGTGGTTCCCAGCGTGGAGAGGACCAGGAGGAATCCAGGGGAATGCAGAGATGGTTGTTATCCTAACTGTGTTTCTATGTTAAAACTCGGCAAAGTACACAGCCTAAATGTGTGCTGTTAGGCTGTAGCTATAGCTCAGGGACAGAGCACATGCTTAGGGTGTGCAATCTGGGGTCAAACCCCTGACTCAACCCCCAAAGCTGTTTATTTTGTGCCAACTTTAATTCAATAAAAACAATTTGTTTAATTCAACCAAACAAAAACCCCTAATTTTAAGACTTAGAAGGATGAAAATGACACCTAAGCCACATGACATGCTGAGGACACTATGAACTGCACGGGTTCCTGGAGGACAGTTCCTATCGGAGCTGGAGCCATGACCCAAGTCCAGGTCCCAGCACCCACACTTGGCTCACAACAGTCTAACTCCAGGTCCAGGAGATCACATGCTGCACATATATACGCACACGCAAAACTTTCACAAAACTAAAAGTCTTTAAAAAAAAGAAGAAGAAAGGAAAATACATCCTGCCATTGGGCCCATTTGACAGATGACAAAATGCGGTCTAGACTGTGGCTCAGCAGAGCGAGGAAGCCAGGCTCCACTGAAAGGACAGACGGAATGCGTCCTCCACAAGCACTGTGAGCAGACTGTTGTCTCAGCTGGGCCTGGAGTGGGTGCCTGCACACAAGCCTCTCCACAGAAAAGTCCCTCCTGCGGCCAAGCCTGCTGTGCGGTGGGGGACTGCGCCCACCAGCTCAGGGATTCACTTCCCAGTCGCCCTGAACCGGCAGCTCTCAGGAGGCGACAGCACACGGAAGCAGGTGGGAAAGGGGATTCCCACTGTGCCAGTTAGCAGACTGGCCAATCAGGAAGAAGACGGAGTCTGGCCCTGCTGCTGGAAACAAGTCAGTCACTCAACGACCATGATCCTCCTGCTCCACAGAGCACTTACAGCCACGCACTGGGCAGCGGTGAAGTCCCGGGCACAGGGCGCGGCACCACCATCCATGAAGCACCCCGAGGCAGACAAAACTATCACTACCCCAATGTGTCCCAGGTGTCATTTTTATATAGACAAATACAGAGAACGGAATTAAGAGTGTGGTAAAAGTTTAAAAACAAAACTATGGAGAGGAAAATTTCTCCTTGTCTTCCAGCCCCAAGAATGACCACAGTCGCTGCCAAGCAGGACCCTGTTGGGGCACACAGCCACATGAAGCTGCCTCCACCAGGGCAGGGCTTGAGGGGGCACAGACGGTCACCTGCCCCTCTCACTGCAGCGAGCGATACGCCTGCAGAAAAAGCTCAGAAGCACAAATGCATGCATAAATAAACAAAATAAATAAGCAAGTGCTGTGGGGTTTGCACTGTTTTTCCGGATGAGTGAGTCACGGTATTACACAAAGACCCTTACAGAGAGCTGAGGCAACTGCTTCGTGACATCACTGATTCATCACATCAGAGAACTGGACGACAGGAATGCAAGCAGTCTAAAAGACAGTGAAAGGCCACAGGCATCGAGACTAGGAATCACCACACGCTGAGAACTTAAGCCCCTAAACCCGCGGCAGCTCAGGGTGTGCACCAGCAGTCAGCTGAGTCGAGTCGTTCGTGAAGAAATACAAACCACCTCCCATGCCAACTGTGGCCATTGCTTCCCTACAGCATGACTCCTCCCGTTTCATCAGGTAGCTCTGGATCTTCACCCGGTTAGTGACCCAGGTGGCTGTGCACCCTGAGAGGAACAGCAACCGATGACCAGTGCCCAGAAGTGAGTTCCACACAGCACAGCACACGAGGGAAGAGCCTTCCCACCTCACGTACGGGTGAGTCAGAGCACAAAGAGCCTGAGATACTGAGATACTGATATACACGCTGAGATACTGTCAACCGTGCAAGCGAGCACAGGCTCAGTGCACGCAGGAGGTAGATGCGGGTGCTTGCTCAATGGCTCTCCGCCTTAACTTTTCAGGCAGGGTTTCTCCCTACACATGGGGCGGGGGCTGGCCAGTGGGCCCGGGGAGCCCAGCTGCCTCCTCCCCATGCGAACTGGGGTTTACACCACTGCACCCAGGCTTTATGACGGAGCTGGGGAGCAAACTCTACTGAGCACCCCAGCTGCCGTTCTGATAACTAGCCAGAGCTGGCTTTAGACGCATTCAGTGACCAGCTATCCTGTCATTCGTCCACCACCGAAATATAACCTGCTAACGTGGGCCCTGAGGGCTAGCAGAAGTTGGTAAGCCAGGTCAAACTGCGTGGTAACCACGCGGCAGAGCTCACGCGCCCTGGAGCGCACTGTTGGTGACTTACACTGCAACAGCGCAGGAGCAGCCAACGCTCTCTCCTCCTTTCTTCTTGCTTTTTTGAGACAGGGTTTCTCTGTGTAACCCTGGCTGTCCCAGAATTCACTCTGTAGACCAGGCTGGCCTCGAACTCAGAGATCCTTCTGCCTCTGCCTCCCCAGCGCTGGGACTGAAGGCAGGTGCCATCACGCCCAGTGAGAATGGCAAATTCCGCTGCTGACAGGAAAGATACCAGCAGAATCCCCACAACACAGGCCCCACCCTCCCTTGGGAGCGAAGTGTTCTACTCGGCATGTGCAGAACTGTCGGATGAGAACGCTACCAAGACTGACCGTGCTAGGCTGTGTGAGCCCGCTGTGGAGGGACTCAGCACCTCTAGGTGGGAGAGATTTTCTACTTGCAACAGAGATGTCCCTAAAAGCATATGGAGGTGTTTCGAATCCTGTTCTAGAGCAGAGGTAAGGGGACAGGAAGCCTGACCACGCTGTTCTGCTGAGTTTGGGTCTTAAGAGAGAGAGAACTCCATCTTGTTATGAATGATTAGCATCTGCAATGTGATCAAGATTACTATGCTACATCTCGGGGGTTCTACAAGAACAGAGCATGCATGCTCAGAAATGCAGGGGCTTGCAGGAGACTACAAGGACTATGGTTCCACTTAGCAGTGAACAGCTGTGATTTGTTTTGAGAGCTGCTAAGTTCCCCTGCAGCAGTGACTTTTATGAAGGGGCTGATAAAAAGGTTTCCATTCCTTGAGAGCCTTCTCCCCATCCTTGGGGGTGCCCTCACTTCTAACGCAGAGCCATGAGAGCAGCCTTTTACTCCGAACCCACACGGCTTCGACAGAGGCTGGGAGAGGGCTGCATGCAGGGCTGCTCCCTGCCCTCTGCCATTTACTGACGCTGAGCCTTCGGCCATTCTGCAGGGAGCTGCCAACGCAGACGGCTAGCAGGCTGAGAGCCTCCTTTGTGCCCAAGGACCCAACTTGTATAGTGCACGAATGTGGAAGGGAACCCATCCAAGACTCTGAATGAGTGGGTCTGAAGTATGCACCATTATGGACACAAAATGCCCCATTGTGTTAAGTCTGTGAGAGGTATCCTGTGTTAAATGTGAAGAAACACTTGAAGCCACAGAGCTATTTCTCTTTCAAACATATTGACACCACGAATGTGAAGGGAAGAAAGCACACACAGCCAATGAGCCCACAGCAAACCCAAGTGCTCTGACAGGTCAGCCAAACCCTAGAAGAAACTGTCACGGGAGCCCTGGACCCATAAGCGAAGCTCAGCGTGGCAGCTGGGAACGCACAAACCACGCAGCGCAGCCTCCGGGGCCCTGGACAAAGCGCGACAGGGTCAAGAGCACGTGCTGCTGCTACACGGGCCCCAGGGGCAGGCCCGGCACCTGGAACAGTGTGCAACTCTGGTCCTAGGGGGCCTGTCACCCTCTTCTGGCCTCCAAGGGCATCAGGCATGTACACAGTGCACATACTACATACATGCAAGCAAAACACTCATACACATAAAATAAAAATAAGCAAATAATTTTTAAAATATTCTCTTGTGTTTGATCTAAGGAAAAAACTAAGGTTTTTATAAACTTGTCAAAAAAATTCTGAACAGAAAAGAATTTTGAGGTTTGTCTAGTTGGTCCTCAGATGAAGTTCTAACTCCTAAATTTACACTGGGAGGAACAAAGATTCCAAGTCTGGTGAGTGGGGATGGGGGAGGTCTGCTTCCCACTTTCCTCAGGATCTCACTATAAGGAAAAATGTAAAGATATAAAAATATATTAACAGACGTCTATTTCTTCAGACCTATTTCAAATTTGGATTAAGCGCTCCTAAAATCTCTAATGACAACATTTTGTCCCAGGTCCACCTGCTCCCACGATGGCTGCTGAGATGGAGCATCAACTGAGGAGACAGGCGTAGCCATGTTCTCACAGAAGTGCCCGTGTTTACTGCCTACACGGAGTGGACGTCACAGGCAGTAAAGGCTGGAGTGTGGCAGAAAGTGGCCAGCAGGGGTCTAAGAACACCTGCCTTGCTGCGTGGCATGTACACGGGGACATCACCGCCAGCCTCGTTGAGAGTGCACGCCTGAGTGATGCTGGGTGCGAGTTCCAGGTCCCATCTCAGAAAGAAAAGCAGTATTTCCAGTAACTATCACGGAAAAAGGAGGACACACCTACCGGGAGGCGTGCAGGCATCCGCAGGAGACTGGACGAATGTGGACCGCCTCTTGGTGGGCATGGGCAAAGCCATTTTCTGTTCTTTGTGCTTTGCCAGAGCAGCCTGGACTGCTTCCGTGTGGATGTCTGAAAGTTAAACACATGGACATTTGCATTCTGCTGACTGCAACCTCTAAGAAATGAATTCTTGGTACGCAGGCGGTTAACAATGCCAAGGGGAGGCTTGCTGGATTTATTACCTTTTGATTCAGATCAATTAAGATAAAAACCAAAGATAGAAACAGAAGAAGTCCAGGGTAATTTCACAGAGAATCTGCAGACTGATTACACAACTTCCTGACACAGAAAGAAGGGCCGGGTGGGGGTGGGTGGTCTAGCAAGCCTCTGTGCCAAGGGTGCTCGGCATCTGGGTGAGCTGGTGTTAATTCTAAGGAATAATTAGACGTGTCCTACAGTAAAACCTTGAACTGGAGCACTTCCAAGAACAGCAGCCGAGAGCTGCCGTGACCAGCCGGCTCTCTGCCGCAGAACAGAGGGTGCGAGGCTGGTTTAGGAAGTCACAGGGCACGTGTTACATGACTGCCAGGCTGCACACAACTCTGGCCTCTACCGGGACGTGTCACAGGAACCCCAAAATTAACATACTCCAAACAGAGCCCTGGACTGTCCACTCCCACTGCAGACACCCGCTCTCCCTCTGCATGCAATGCACACGGCACGCCGCTGCTGCTCTGTAACAGATGTCTTACAAGACAGTCAACTTGGACCTCTGGCCTCTGCACCCATGCACATAAGTCCACACCACTCACACCTCCACAAACACGCAAGGACATGCACCTCACACACAAAGACTAACAGGAGAAAGGACACTCTTACAGAGCCTAGCAAGGTGGATCAAACCCCAGGCGCCTCCCAGCTGCTGCCTCCTTCCTAGCTGAGGGATCCTCCTGGCCTAGGAATGGCTTCACACCCTCCCAGACCTCTCTGTGTGACCTCGGAAGCTGTCCAACCAGATCCTTCTTTGGGGAACTTTAACTCTTAATCAGACACTGTAGGTCCTAGGGCAGGTTTGAGTTATTGGCGATGACCCAGAAAAGAGAGATTCTGAACTTCCAGTGAGATCCCTAGAGTTTTCTCCTCTTCCAGAGGTTTCTCAGCCACTTCCCTCAGCCTACACCAGCTAGGTAGCCCAAGTCAGCAGCTGTGTGTGCAACCAAAAGAGCCCTGACTAACACAAATAAAAACTCTTTTAACATAATATTTTTGTTGATTTTTTTGGGAATTCCAGAATTTCACATAATGTATCCAGACCATCCAGGTCCATTACTCCCCCACACTTGTGCCTCCCCCAAAAAAAGGTTTTAAAAAGGTCCAGTTCGTGTTGCCCATACAGTCACTGTAGCATGGTCAACTGCCTTCGGCCAGCCCCTAGGCGGGTCCTCCCCACCCAGCCCTGCCAGAAGCCACGATTGTGCAGAGCTACACTTCACAGTTCTTAGTTCTCCACAATGGCTTCCTGTCTAAGTTGTTACTTTTCGGGGGCAAGCAGGTTGTCATAGAAGCCTTTTCTGTCTCTCAACCGCAAGTGTGCTGCCATCTACACCACTGCTGAAGCGGCTTCCTTGTCCTTACAGTTGGCAGAAGCACAGATCATGGATTTACATGGGGTATCTAGTTGGCACAGATGGACCATGAGCAGCCACTCGGCCTCAAGCATCATACACACCACGGACCACAGCATGGTCTCCTGACAGTCACCAACATGGTCCACAGTGGCAGAGCAGCCCACGAACATCAACGTGGCTTCAGGCAGCAGCACACACCAGACAACTGCATGGCCTTCGGAGGTGACACAGGCCATGAACATCAACACGGCTTCAGGAGGCAGCAGGGGCCACGCACATCAACATGGCCTCCAACAGTAGCTCAGGCCTCAGACACACACAGCTTCGGCTTCTCTTACTCTCCACTCCGATCCTCCATCACAAATCCATTTTTGTTGCACTGGAAACTGCAGCCCATCACTAGGTAGATTTTCTGTGGTGGTTGTTGTTTTTGCTGTTGTTTTGTCCACACAGCTCTACAAGCAAATACTCATTGCCACATGCCACTGTCCGGCTCAAGGCCTCTGGTCTCGGAAGCACCTAAGCACTGGACCATCGCTGAGACGTCAGGTTTCCATCTTCGGTGGTTGTGTAGCACTGGCTCTTCCCAGCGGTCCAGCAGCTCATAGACAGAGTAGGTGTTGGGGCCGAACAATGTAACGGAAGTTTTGGTTTCTTTGTAAACTCAGTTATGTTATGTAAATATGTTTTTGTTTTAATCCCAAGTGTGGGGTTTTAGTTTGGGCTTTAGTTTGTCCACAGCTGACAACTGTCTCGTGGGGAGTGTGGTCATTGGCAGCTGGTAAGGGCCTGCCTCGTGTAGCACGGGGAGGGGCGTGGTCTAGGGCTCTGAGGATATAAATATAAGAGTCCAGAAAGAGAAAATGTAGTGTGTGGTGATGGCAAGCAGCAGACGGAGATCAGTAGCCCCCATCAACCCTGAACAGCTGGGAGACATAAAGGGGTCTGTGCCCCTCTCCACACTAACCTCTCTCCTACCCAAGGTTGGGGGACTGGAAGGGAAAGGCTTTAAGGAACCCCACATAAAGTAGAATTTTAAAAAGGAGCACTACAGACCAACTCTAAGCGCTGGATCTGGGCTTGATGGATAGCCAAGCCCTACCCCACGCCCACACAGCCTGCTCTTCCAGGCACAGCCAGGCTAAAAAGTCTTACTGTGTAAACAGTTCTATACCATAACTTTAAAGGGCTACATAGAATTTCACTGAATTAACATATTACAAGTTACCCAACCATTTAAAATCAAATATTAGGTTATGTCCATTTTTCTTACTACTGTTTGTAACAGAATAATTCAACATTTTCACTTTAGGACGTGTAGATCACGCTGGCCTTCACTCACATATCTGCCTGCCTCTGCCTCCCAAGTGCTGGGATTAAAGATGCACCTGGCCTGTTTGTTTGGAAAAATTGTTTTGAGATGGGGCCTCAGACAGTAGCCGGATTGTTCGGAAACTCACTAAGCAGCTGGGATAACCTTGATTCCTCAATCCCCTCCCAAGTGCTGGGATTCTAGGCAAAAGGCATCGAGCCTGGTTCACACAGTGCCGGGGATGCGCTCTCAGCTTCGCTCCAGCCCTGACGGCCAGGGGCTCCCCCCGCCACTGTAGGTCTCAATATGGTGTTTAAGTTGCCATGGTCACGGTGTCTCATCACAGTGAGGGATGGTAACATGGTGGCACTGGTGCCCGGTGCTCACGCAGAGGCCGGACCCAGTTCATTCCTCCCACGTGAGTCCCTGGAAGTGACTCAAGGTGTCAGGCTTGGCAGCAGCCACCTTTACCCACTGAGGTAAAACTGACGTTCATGTCACTTGATCATTTTCCCCATCAACTTCTGGTTTTATTTTCTCTTAATTTCTCTTCATATGCCAGTTGCAAACTGCCAAAAGGTATGCTATTTTCCCTCGCTGTCTGCGCATCGTTGTTTCTATAGTGCACATCTACCCAGCTGACACGCAAAGCCAGCTACACACCACACAGTGACGGCTCTCGGAAGTACACTGGTCTACATCTGAACCTGCCCTGCTATTCCAATAGTCCGCCCACACGCACCTGCCCCACACAGACTGCTCTCGTTAGGGGCCACTACTCTGTACCCAATATCCAGCGCTTCTCACACTTCTCTCCATTTTCTAAGCCATTCTTTTGTGAGTGATCTGATAACCCAGCTCTATGTAACAAGAGGGCAGGAAGGTAGAATTTCAGTCTTACAGTTCACACCATGCACCTCGACGGATCATTCTCTTCCATGTAAACAGCTCTTTGATGCTTCAGAACGGCTGGGACAGCACTAGCCATGAAGCCTGCTGTCGGCATCAGGTAGCTCCCCACCTCCTCCAGAAGCTGCCTCTGTCCCGTGGACTGTGTGAGGGCTCTCGTGGTTCCACCTCTGTTCCCCAGCACACCCTGCCATGCTCAGGTCACAGCGTGTCCAGCACAGCCGCTGAACTCAAGCCCACTCCTGCTGCAGTATAAATCATACCAACAGAGAGGCAGGCTGCAGCACCAGCCATGCACCTCAAGCAAAGAGAACAGATCTGGACAGAGATAAGAGAGGCCCTCAGCCCTCGTCCAGGTGACACGGGGAAGTACTAAGCTAAAAGCATCCAAACTGGTCGTGAGAACCTGATACAAAATTGCAGTAAGACATTAGGCCATTTACACAGCTCAGACTTTCAAGCCCAATATGCTGTCCTACTTACAATGACACCACACAGGGACTTTACCAGTTGGTTTTTGTGTTTGACAGCAATAAGAAAAATGGATCTGTGGGGATAACTCAGGGGCCAAGCACTTCTCTGGTATGTGTGAGGCCCTAGTCCAATCCTACTTCAATCCCTAGAATCACCCAGAAAAAAGAAGTACTACGATATTACAAAAACAATTTAAACAAACACAACACTAAGAACTCGGGAAGATACGGCAGCTCAGCTCGCTGCTGGGCACAGCTCCCTCAGGTCTCCACGCCTGTGAACTGATATCTGTCTCCTGCATGCTGGGGGAGAGCTGTGCACCAACTGCCAGGCCCAGTTCGGGCTGTTACTTTTGAGGCCACAGTACCAACTTACCTCCTTTGGGTTCTGAAATGAAACAATTTCATGTGACATTTATATTTATCATACTATTTTAATATTCCCTAACTCTACTCAAATCAAGATTGCCACATCTTATTGAAATTCTGACACTACCATATAAAACAGACATATTACAATGTTTTTAAAAAGCGTCCTTATATTAAATGAAACATGGCTCTTCACTGTCTTGGAAAATACATAACCAATTATATTAAGATAAAATACTTTCTCAGCGACAGGACAGGCAAAGCGAGTGTTTTCATTTGGTTCTCTATCTCCAAAAGTATGTTTACATGTGAGGTGAAAGTGCGAGAGCAAAGCCTCCAAAGCCAGGCATTCTCCCCGCTGACACTCAAGGGAGGCTTGAAGCAGCTGCGTCACTAAGAACCACAGAGCAGGATCACAGCATCAGGCACGAACACGGCGCCATCCAACAGTCCCTGCGTTAGAAACCTGGCCAGACCCTGCTGTCGGAGGAGATTCCCCGCACTCCAGTCAAGACTCCTCCCAAGAGGAACCCAGAACCAACTAACAGAACGTGATGGGTTCAACAGCGCAGGCTTCACTCTCATCTCTAATAAGGAAATCACTTCCGAAGTTAAGTCCCTAGACAAAGCTGACTTTGGATTCTCTGCCAAAAGCAAGGAAGTGGAGTATCGTTTTCCAGCACCAACGTCTGAGGGTAACAGGGTGATGCCACTATGCCCCGAAAGCCCATACTTGTTTTTTTGTTTTGTTTGGGGTGGCTAATTTCTCCGAAGATCACATCAAAGGCACCGTTAGACTGGCTTCCTGCTAGATGACATCCACTCTAAGTGCTACCTGTGTTTTCTGTGATCAGAAACATAGCACATGTGCACAGAAAGGCGTGTCACCCCTTGAGGGTCCAGCCAGAGAGGCTCTACTGGGCAGTGTGGCCAAGGTCCCTCCAGCTAAGCACTAAGAATAGGTCTGGGGTTCTAAACCTGAAAAGCAGGGTTGGAGAGACGGCTCACAAAGACGAGCACTGCTGCTCCTGCAGGGGCCCAGACTGAATTCCCAGCACCCACGTCAATCCACAATGGTCCGGAACTCTAGTTCCAGGCGGTCCAACACCCTTTTCTGGCCTCCATGGACACTAGGCACACACAGGATGCACAGACATACATGCAGGCAAAACACACACACACACACACATAAAATGAACTCTGAAAGCATGAGCACTTACAATCATGCCTGAAACATTAAGCACAAGGCTTAGAGCTGACGGGGCCTGACATGCCACAGGTGCTGTAAGCCTGTGCCGAGTGAGAACTGTTTCTAGCTACGCTCGGCAGCATTAGCCCCCCAGCCTTTCTGTGTAGCCACACTGCAGTCTCAGCTGCAGGTGAAGGAAGCAGCCTTTCTGCTCTTGCTGGTTTGCATTTGGCATGCGGTACAGCTCTTCCCGTGACTAGAGACACAGAGAAGTTCCCCTATCCTCCCGTTGCCGCTGCTGCTGCTGCTGTAACCTCCCAAATGCTGAGGTTACAGGTGAGAGCCAGGCTATTCAGCTGCAACATTGTATCTTTCTTTGCCATTGAACACAGAAATCCAGGTTGAAACTCAGTTGCCAACATATGTAGATAAGCCAAAAACTGAGCATCAGATGGCAATAAATATAATTTAAACTTTACATACGCCTACACAAACAGGTTACTGATCTGGTCAGCTCCTGGTTATAGAATTCTTCTCTTGCTTTGAGGAATGCCAGCATTCTGCAGGACATTCTCTAATGTGCTGAGAGCTTTCCCAGCTACACAGCGGACTATTCCCGAAATACTGAAAACAGCAGTGTTTGTCTAGACTCTATGCTTACTTGTCTTTTTGTGTTCCCCTATGACAATGTTGCAACATTCATTTTCTCATACTTTGGGAGACCTTTTTAATGTTAGGGAGGTGCTTTTTCCCCCCTTCAGTTTTTTGAGATGGGGTTTCTCATGTAGCCTTGGTTGATGAGTCCAGAGTTCTGCCTGCCTCTGCCTCCCCAAGTGCTGGGATTATAGGTGTGCACACATCTTAGGGAGGTGCTTTAAAAAATTATTATTATTTATTTTATGTGCATGAATGCTTCGTCACATTTGTGAGTGTGTGTACCATTGGAGGCCAGATGAGGACACTGGAGTTACAGATGGTTGTGAGCTGCCATATGGGTGCTGAGAATTGAATTGGGTCCTCTGAAAGAACAAGTACTCTTAACCACTGAGCCATCTCTCCAGCCCTTCAGAGATTTTAAAAATATATTTTTTATTTGCATTTTGTGTTACATGTTACACATACCTGTGTGTTGCCTGTGGAGGCCAGAGAATGGGGTTAGATCCTCGGGAGCTGCAGCTATAGGCTGCTGTGAGCCACTGAGTTCTGACATCCGAACTAGGCCCTCTGCAAGAGCAGCAAGCACTCTTAGCCACTGAGCCACACGGATTATTTTTGTGAATCACCTTTTCTTTCCCACTTATCTCTCCTCACGGGCCTGTTTCTTACTAGTTCCCTCCCTCTCACAAAGTCCCAGAGAGATAATACCAGCCTGACCATCAGTCCTTATCACTCACTGCCTTGCATTTCCAAACACCCAATTCACAGACCAGGCTTTCTAATAGCTGGGGAATTCAGAGAGAGTGTTTCATTTCGGCTGGGCCTAGAGATCACAAACGGGTGTCTGCCGGAGAAAGCCAAATTGTGCATCCCCCAAGGCTCACACAGCCCTTTTCATATGAAGTCATTTTAAACACAGGCTGTAGAGAATCACCTTCTGGGTTCCTTAAATTAGTCCTTTTCCTTAACAACCATGTCAAGAAAGAAAGAAAACCCAGGGGAGAAAAGAAAACCTCTAGGAGGCTGGAAGCAAGGATACAAATGCCCAAACCCGCCTGCACTCTGCTGAACCTGAGCGCGCCTCTCAGGGGACAGTGGCCCCTCCTCACCAGGGCTGACTGCTGGCAACAAACAGAACTCTGGGTCTGCTCGGTGCCTCCAACATCACCGCTCCTGTTCACCCTCAGCTGCACGTTTTTAGCTGGGAGTGGGGGAGCGTGCTGCACCCTAGCATCTGGGAAGCTCACACGTCTAAGGGCAGCCTGAGCCACAGTCCCCGCACAAAACAAGCAATCCCACTGTGCTTCCGGGGAGACAGCAGCTACAGCATGCACTGGAGCGGGCTCCTAGAACAGAGCAGACTACCACGCGCTCAACTCGCAGAACACCTGACAACACTCCAGGTCTGGCTCCGGCAGCCTTCCCTCACCTTGTCTTCAGCCCCGGAAAGTGCCTGCGCCCTTAAGTTCCAGCTAGACAGAACCTGCCATCTGGTGCCATTTTCCTAACCAACCCTGGCCTCTGTGCCATGCCTACACTACCCGACCCCTCAGCACACAGCAATGTGGAGGGAAACACTGCCACAGTGTCTGTCTGCAGCGCTGCCCCAGCCTCCCACTCCGGCCTCCCTGTGAACCTGCCTCCCATGACGTCCACTCCCAGAAAGGACTGGCCAGCTCTGTGTCCTTTTCACTTAAACTCCGTTTCTGAGAAGATAGTTTTCTAGATAAGGTCATGGTAAGTGTAGCTAGTAAAAGGAGACAAAAATCTAGGGAAAGCAAAATAACATTGCAGCTGAGTTTCCACAGGATGCGCCACATGGTGGGCAGCGAACGGCACCAGAAGGTCTGCTCTGGTTGGCTCCTCTGCCCACCAGCTCTCCACCAAGCACAGCTCTGTTCCTTTTCCCTCGACAGCAGAACCTTCTGTGCCAGAAGACATCACACTGAGGAGCTCTCTAACAGCAAGTTCCACAGCGAGATCTGCTCAGGGTCCATCTGCCGTAGGACTACTCAGCAGCAACACAAGCACAGGAGGACACGCCTCCTCCTGCCTGACCTAACTCCCACCTTCTTTTACTTCCTTATCCACAATGCCATGTGCTTATCTGGCTCCTTCTCCAAAACTGAAATTCCTTGAGGGCAGAAATGTCTCATTTGCTACTATTTGGTCAGAAAACTTGAGTATCTACAGCTGACACTCAGGAGGCACCAGATCCACTGCCGAGTGAGTGAATAAACACAACCTCCTGGCTCAAGGGAAAGCAGCACATCAAACAGGAGGGCGCTCAGGACACACAGCCCACACTGCCCAGGGCACACAGCTCACATTGCCCGGGACACACAGCCCACACTGCCCAGGGCACACAGCCCACACTGCCCGGGACACACAGCCCACACTGCCCAGGACACACAGCCCACACTGCCCGGGACACACAGCTCACACTGCCCAGGGCACACAGTCCACACTGCTCGGGACACACAGCCCACACTGCCCAGGGCACACAGCCCACACTGCCCAGGGCACACAGCTCACACTGCCCAGGGCACACAGCTCACAGTTCACACTGCCCAGGGCACACAGCTCACACTACAGGCAGAAAAACTTTGCAGCCTCCTCACCTGATCGGTACCGCTCATCTCTGGCCCCTCCGGATCGCGCTCGGTGATACTTGGAAGGAGCAGAAGTCTGAGCGGCAGTGGGAGTTTGGTTTCTGTCTTTCTGTCCTGTTGAGTCGGTTTCTAAAAAAGGAAGTTCGGAAGCTGGTTAGGTTATCAGTGGCAACAATGGGCAGGGGGTATATTCTGCACTCTGCACATTCTCGAAACAGCTGGAATTAGTTCTCACCCCCATCTGTGGCAAAGGTTAGAGGCTGACGTAGGCACATAGATTGGATGTAAAGGCCAAAGGCCAGAAAAATCTCCCTACAGCAGTAACTATCAATGGTCTGATAGGAAAGAAACAGTGAGACAATAATTGTTGTGTAAAAAATCGCCCTTAAAGCTGGCCCACAAAACCGTTCATAAGACTTCGGACAAGGCTGTGGCTTTTGCTGTTTGGTTTGTTGTGGTGCTAAGGGTCCCACTCAGGCCTCACACGAGCTACGCCCACATCTAGGCTATTCTTTAGTATCTAACTGAACAAGAAAGGCTAGGCTTTAGGACACATCTAGAAATGTTCTTTAATGGTTCCTGTTGCTGAAATTTCCACTGAGAGGCCATTAACTGAGCAGAGTGTGATACAGATGTGGACTTTAAGCCTGTGTCTAAGACACTGTGTCACACAGCAGCGCTGAGGAAGCTATAACAAGATAACTGTCACTGAGTTCAGGCGAGCTGCAGCCCAGCCCAGGCTCACTCTGGCCCTGGCTGTCCCTGTCTGCACAGAAACTCCCATTTAACATCGCCAGCAGACTCAGGCCTTTAAGTCAACCTAATTCTCAATAATCCACTTAGAACTCTCACCTTCCCCCCAAAACAAGGTTTCTCTATGCAGTCCTGGCTGTCCTGGAGCTCACTTTGTAGACCAGGTTAGCCTTGAACTCAGAGATCTGCCTGCCTCTGCCTACCGAGGGCTGGAATCACAGGCGTGCGCCACCAACGCCTGGCTATCTAGAATTCTTAATATACTCTCTATCTCCTTATCTTTTTCGCTGTTCCTTTCATTAGTCTTGGACAGGGTCAACAGACTGTAGTTCCTAGCCCCACTATGCCCATCACCTGGGTCTCTGGTCTGTTTTGAGACAGAGCCTGTGTAGCCCAGACTCTCTAGAGCCTGGGATTCTCTTGTCCCAGCCTCTTCAGTGCTGAGCGCAGAAGTGTGTACCAGCAAACCAAGCTACACTGGTTTTTCTTTTCTTTTGCTTTTTTGAGACAGGGTGTCATATTATCCAGACCAACTGTGAACCTGCAATGCAGGTGAAGCTGGCCTTGAACTCCTGATCCTTCTAAGTGCTAGGATTACAAGTGTGTTCCACCATGCTGGGCTCAGTCTGTTTTCACAAACGAATTACTGGAACAACGCCAGGAGCAGTGGTCACTTACAGTGTCAACGGCCGCTTCCATGCTGTCCAGGCAGAACTGAGCAGCTCTGACAGAGACGACAGGTTACTGAAGCCGAAAAGACCATCTGGCTCTTCACAGAAAACCTTTACCAGCCCCTGACTACAATAGTAAAATGTTTGGTTTTGCCTGGAAGTACACACAAATTTCATTGTATTTCTCATTCTGCATATTAACCTGCAAGGCTGGTCCTACTGCTGCCCCTTTAACAGAAGGGGACATGGCCAGCTGGCTGGAAGCGGCGGAGCCCGGAGCAGACCCTGGCCAGCCTGCCTGCCTCTGCTGGTTGCAAACAAAAGGCTATAAAAGGACAACAGGAAATCCCCCAAGACCTTTAAAAAGGAAAGTGATGGAGGTTGGAGACCTGGGTTAGGAACATGGATCCCTTTGGGATCCAGGGTCGGCAGCGAGGTGAAGAGGGAACCATGCAAACAAGTCCACAAGCCCCACAACCACTGCCCGTCACGGAAAAGCCTCGGCAGAGAGCCACTTGCTGGAGAAAGTACTTGAAATACAGTCCAACCAACTTTCAATAGGGAACAAAAAATAGAAAGCAGCTATTTTTATTTCTACGGTCAGCTGATAGGTACAGGAAGGAAATCGCATTAGCACGCATGGGCGGCTTTGGAAATCTGCAGTGGCTGGAGGCAGCACGCCGACCCTGAAAACCTGCTCCAGAGGCTTGGAGGAGACTGTTTAGGGTTTTTTTTTTGAGGGCCACATAAAACTACAACTGCATTACCAGCACTGGTCATTTCACTAGCCCAACAATGAACTCGACATGCACGCCGTTTCCAAACTGTGCAGTCAACGATTCAAATCTGAGAAAGAACGAACTGAAGTTCTGACTTAAAAGGGAGACAGAGATCTAAACATTTTTTTCTACCTTTCTCAGACACGTTTCTGCTTTATGTTTTTCAGTGTAACTAAGTAAAATAGAGAAAACGGCCACGAGGAAATGACAGGCGTAAATCTGTCAACCACCTGGCCAGAGCACACATCTCCGCTCGGGACTAGCTACAGGTTTGCCACAGGTCGGGAACTAGAACACAGAGAAGGCCTTCTGATGAAAATGGGTCAGCCACACAGCCAGGGGCACAACTGAAGGGGCACAGAAAACAAAGGCCACTCAGCTCTCTACCAAGTAAGCAAGTAATGGGCATTTGTGTCTGTCCCTTCAGGAAGCCACGTTTCTAAGCCAATCATTTTCTCCAGGGTCTGAAACCATGACAATCATTTTGTTGTGATTTGTCAGAAATAATCCCCAAAGCTCCACTTACAGCTCCAGTCAGTTCGTCCGGCACGTAACGCCACAGGAAGGTGGGTTCGCCGCAGGACACACGGCTCACCTTATCACATCTGCTCCAAGCTGACAAGATGCGACCTTAAAGCACCGTACAAGCAGCCATGCAGGCCGGCCCCATCACTGCGGCGTTCAGCAGGCTGAGGCAGGAGGATTGCTGTGAGTCTGAGAGCATCCTGGGCTACACAGTGAGACCCTGTCTCAAAGACAACAAAGGCAGCAAGATGGCTCGGTGGCCAAAGGTGCTTGGCACCAAGCTTCAGAATCGGGGTTCAACTCCAAGACCCACATGGCAGACAGACGGAACGGACTCCTTCGAGTTGTCCTCTGAGTCCACGTGCACCATGGCACAGTGCTCAGGGGCATGTGCCTGCACACGCTCAATCACATGCACGAACGTGCAATAAACAAGCACCTACGTGCAGCTCAAGTGCGCCTGCTGAACAAAAAAACAGGTGTTCATTAGCGAACACTGAGGGAGTCTCTGAGGGTAAGGAAGAAAATGAAAGTGACGCCTGCCTCAAGCTCGAAGCTGTGGCCGTGACCTACAGACTACACTAGTGCTCAGGTAAACGCCTGCAGGTACAAGGTGACGGGGCAGAGCCCTCCAGCACTGTAAGCCGGGGACGTCTCTCTTCCCTGGAGAACCGAGACTAACATGCACTCAGGTTTGACTTGGGAAGAAGAGTGTCCGTCACAGATTACAAGAACGCTGGACCTCCGACGCCCTGCTTTCCCGCACACCAGTTTACGGACGGCCCTGGAAACAACACCCCCGGCTCATGGAGAGGACAGAGGTCTGAGGGCACGGGGCTTATCTAACGGGCTGCAGGTGGAACACTGTCACCCAGCCACATCTCAGGAATTGCTTGGGGAGCTTCAACACACGGTCCCGAGTTGGGGATAAAGTGTGAAATCTTACTGCCATGGCAAGGAAAAGCAAACGCAAAGGTGGACTTCATTATATGTAGCACACAATCATCAGCATTAAAATGAAAACTCAGACTCTTGGTCTGAACAAAATCATTCTATACAGAATGAGGCCTACAGGGGACGTTCAAGTCCGCTGCGCACTGGAGGAAGCAGCGGAGAGCTACCCAGCTGTTTGCCCTGCACTGCTTAGCTCAGAGACAAAGTACCTGGAAAGGCACTAGTCTACACCAATGCCAGCCTGCAGCCTCACACACAGCTCCGCAGCCCCAGCGGGAGTTGACAGCGAACTCTACCACAACACTTCAGCTCTGAGTCAGCTGCACGGAGCGGCCGCCAGGGGTCAGCAGTGTGGAGCGGCCGCCAGGGGTCAGCAGCGCGTTTAAATGGAGATGGTGGTTCTATGACTGGGTTTCCTTGGCTTTTCAAGCCAGGCTTTAAATCCTTCAAAGCGTTCCTTTTCATCCACCAACAGGCATGTAATTCATTACTCTTTCTAAAGGGGGGTGTCTTTATGTGTCTGCTATGGGAACACAGTGACGAGGATAGCCCAGAAAAGAACAGATATTTACGAGTACAACAGGACACCTTTCCCGGGCCGGAAAACAGGAGAAAGCCAGTTCAGTTCTTACCCTCTGGCTCTGCCTATGGCCTCAGAGACACTCACACATGTAGGAGTACGAGAGTGAAGCAAGAGAGCTCTGAGAGGAAGCGGGGGACGGAGCACTGCAGCCGAGAGGTGATGAGAGCAGCTGCGTCCTCCAGCTTGTGCTGTGGTGTCTGAACCAAGAGCGTCATCTCAAGGTCCCCGATGCTTCATGTCCTTTACCTTGCACGCTTTCATTGATGTCATACATGTGCACAGTGCATTCTGGTCACTGTTTCTTAACCTCACTTACCCCCATCCTACCCCAAATTTCCACAGTGTAGCATGCGCCGGGACCCACACTGGGCCCACGTAGTGGGAAATTAACTTGTGTGAGTTTTGGAAAGGCACATGACAGGAGCACACTGGTGTAGGACCCAGGTGTCGCTGAGAGGAGGCCACCTTCCCCGAAGGCTGGTGTTTCTAGCAGCCCAGGGAGGGACAGAACCCCGGCGAGGACCAGGACAGCTGGTGGTGTGAGCGCGGCAAGGCAGTGCACAGAGGACGCTGGGAAAGGGAAGCAGGCTCGGGCCAGCTGTGGAGTCCAATGGGCAGCCCGCAAACTGCTTACACAGGAAATGACAGGGCGACACCGCCAATAACACTGCAGCTCCCTCAAATCTCTTCTCCTTCCCTTTCCCTCTGTAATGAGACAAGATCAAGGCCATGCAGAACGGGCTAGCTTTGATCACTATGTAGCCTTCAAACTCAGGATCCCCCTGCCTCAGCCTTCCAAGTGCAGGCATGCCTGCTTCCTAAGACACCTCCTTTCACCATTATAGTAAGACCGGGACATACTGTTAACAAAGCAGGAGAGCCATCGCCGATCTGCCTCCAGGAGAGTGTGCAACTGTCACCGGAGGCCTTCCGAGGATCGCTGCTCTCTTTCTCACCCTGTTCAAGGATGGATGTAGGTGCCGAGTCCTCCTGGACCTCTGCTGAGGAGCCAAGGGGGCAGGCCCTGCTGACAATCTCATGTCTTGGAAAAGAGGCCTGTGAGTGGCAGTTCCCAGCCTGGGAAGTGGGTGGATTCTGGGAAGGAAGGGTCAGCAACCCTGTTCTACCCAGAGTCAAGTGTCTGACCTCAGGGACACCAGGAGACTAACAGGAACCTCGCCCTGGAAGCCCAAGAGGAGTGTCTGTGAGTTGAGAAGAATGGGATCCACTTGCAGGACGCCTCAGAGGGGAGAAGAGGCCAAGCAGCAGTCAGCATTCTGGGCCACACAGTGAGACAGGCTCCCAGAAGCACCCACGGCGCTTCACTTCTGGGTGTGACACTGGAACACTTCTCCTGATTCCTAAGTCCCTGTGGGCTCCTGGACAATTCAGGGGAAAAAGAAGCCCGAGAGGAAGGACTGGACTTCCTTCTGATAAGATACATGGGCAGATACAATGACGTGTGCCAGTCACGGCAACTCCCATCCGACCCCCGCCCACATGGAGCACATGATGGGGGGACCTGCTGTTTGGCCATTACAGAGGGAGCCTCACCTGCAAGAGAGCTTCTAAAGCAAAATGAGACCAGCAGAATGACTGCACAGCAGGCAGCTCCCACCTCGGAGGCACACACAGGCCTACTTAATGCACTCCAGAACATCGGTCCTGATGTCAGTGACTGGAGCTGGCCAGCCCCGCTGAGTTTCTCCAGCACTCCGTCTGGAACTCTAGATGGCGCGACTTTGGCACTGGGTCTTTTTAACAGCCTTCCTGTGCTTTTCCGGTGCAGAGCCTGAGGTCAGAGTTGCTCTTGCTCCTCCTGACTGGCTTTGGTCTTTTACAGCAAGGCTCCTGACAATTTGCTTAGAGTAAGTAACTGAGATGTCACTGGTCTCCTCACACCGACCACTGATGGTGGGTGGCTGGGAGAAAATGAAGATCGATTTAAAGCAGCAAATCCTGCCTGCCACTACACAGACATGTGTCCAATTCACCGACGGTGACTCCCCTCCGCACCGCCACAGGCAGCTGTTAGGGAAAAAGTACTCCAGGCTCTTTTGATGGTCTGGACAGAGGAGCTAAAGCACCAAGCTTTTCCTTTGTTTCTACTGACACCATCATAATCGCACAGCCGAGGCAGAGCCAGGCAGAGCCCAACAGAGGAAGCCTGCGCTGAAGGCACTGGAGTGGCTGCCTGCGCACAGAGCGCCAGGAGAAATCACCCCAGCAGAACAACGGGCATCCACCCTCGTCTGACAAGAAGCCTTTGCCCACTCCAACTTCTGACTGAAGTATTCTAGAAGGCCACCACAGAACCACGTCCACAAACAGGTATGTCCTATCCTGAAAAGGCAGGGGCTGGGCGCACTGTGACCCTCTACAGGCTGAGGGGTGTGTGTGAGGTGAGCTCGGACTGGTCCACACGGTGGCTCCAGGCCAGCTGGCACTATCTAGCAAGAAAGGAAAGGAAGGAAGGTGAGCTCCCATCCTGACCCGGCACAGACACAATGGAATGGATACACAACAGTCTGAAACAGCACCAACACAGTAAGACAGACAGAGCCTCTTCACCAACACCACCAGAGGCGGCTGTGCGACACATCAAAGCCAGGTCTGGGGCCAGCGGGAGCCGCAGCATACCAGAGCATTTCCAGTGGCCAACCTCGCATCGCCAAGAACTGATCCTCCGCCTCACACAGACGAAGCACTCAACCCTTAGCTACACCCAAGCCCCCGCTTATTTCGAAGCACGGCTGCCTTAGTTGCCCACGCTGGCCCTGAACTTGCTCCATATCTGGAGGCTGGAGAGGTGGCTCAGTGGTTAAGAACACACTGGCTGCACACTTGACCTCTGAGCCACGTTCTGTTCCCAACACCCATGTCCAGTCATTTCATTACTGCCTATGACTCCAGTTCTACAGGGTGTGACACAGACACTCTCTTCTCTCCTTTCTAGACAACACATACACACACACACACACACACACACACACACACACGTGCGAGCACGGCCATCCAGGCACTAGTCCCATACATACAGGAGAACACATAAATGATAAAAAAAGAAAATGTTGGGATGTAGAGCTCAGACTCAACATGGCAGAATGAATGCCCTCGTTTACGCCCACTCCTTTCCGAAATGCCTTTTACCAGACAAGGGAACAATTTAGCTTAGGGGATAGAAAGGATGCAGAAGGAGAGCAGACAAGAGCTGACTCTATAAAAATACAGACAGAACTGATGCATTAACCTCTACAAAAGCAAAATGTTGACTAAGAAAGGGCAAGCGGTCACGGTAAGCCACGCAGCTTAGCTGTGCTGCTACACAGCCATAAACAACGCATGCGCACGTGCGCACACACAGCCCTTCCAAGCACTGAGCAGAGCATACGGTAAGTGTTGGAAGACATGAACTGTGATGGAAAGGGGAAAAAGGGAAAAGGGGGAAAAGGGGAAAGGAAATGGGCGTGGTGTCCATGGTCAGGAGGAGGAAAGGTGACAGGCAATGACCTCTGTCCCTGCACACATCAAGGCTTTGCTCTATCACTGAGCTGTATCTCTAGCTCACTTTTTTTAAAAAAAAAAACACTGTATTTCTGAAAGAGCATCTTGATAAATTGTCTATTCTGGCCTTGAACTCATAACTCTCCTGCCTCAGCCTCCTGGGTATCTGGGATTCCAGACTCGTGTCATCAGGCTGTTGCTAATGTTTTATAGAAAGAAATTAATAAATAACACCTCAAGTTGGTTAAGCTGAGAAAACATTTAAAAACCCATTTAGAGTACAGCAGTACCTATCAAGAACAGTACGAAGACTGGAAGACAACTGTCCCCACGGAGGGAGCTGCGGATAGTGCACATCGTTGTCACCGGAAGCCTGTTTACAAAAGATGAACCAAAGCCATTTAAAAGCAAGAACTGTGGGGAGTACCTCAGTCCCAGAGCATCGTGTGGTGTTACAGCCTGCAGCCCAAGCCCAGAGGGCAGGGGGCAGGGGGGACACAGAAAAGTGCTCGGCCAGCAAATGAACAGCAAAGTGCGCTGGAGGCTGAGCCACGCCGGTCTCGGATGAGAACGAACACTCTGAGGCGTCTAGAGCATCTGAGATCTAAAGGAGCAGACGGGCTAAGCAGAGAACGGGGCCAGGAGATCAAGAGAAGGTCGCCAGTGTACAACGTGTTTGCTGAAGACACGCTGGGAATGTGCTTTCTGTTTAGCTCTGCTAAGGTCTGTCCACGTCTTGACTTGAGGTGTAACGATGCAAACCAGGGTCACGACAGAGACGCGCAGCTTATAAGCATGTTCCTCAGAGACCCGCAGAGCCAGCGGCTCACTCAGACAAAAACGGCCAACAAGCGAAGGACAGCTCAAGGAGCCTTCCTAAAGTGCAACAGGGCGGGCGAGACAGTGGGCGCAGCGCCTGCTGCATAAACCTGCTGCCCTGAGGTTGATCCCCAAGACCCACAAGAGGGTGGAAGGAGAGAACCAACGCCGTGAAGCTGTCCTCTGACATCCATGTGCACACCAAGGCGCACACACACACTTGGACACAAGCCATGACAGTAAGTTAAGTCTATGAGACTGCAACTCAGCCAGGCACCCAGGGAGGCGAAGCAGGTGGATCTCTGTGAGTTCAAGACCAGCCTGTGTACAGAGTGAGTCCAGGACAACCAGGCTACACAGAGAAACCCTGTCTCAAAAAAGCCAAGGGGAAAAAAACAAAACAAAAAAACCCGCAAAATGCCACTCAGACGAGGGGAGCATGTAGAACGTGTGGGCTCTGGTGTAGACAGTGGGGAGCTCTGGGCAGAAGCAACAGGGCCTCACAAAGGCATTGCTGGCCAGGCCCGACAACACATGGAACGCTGGCATTGCTCAGGAACTGCTCACTGTCCTGCCACCAGCACCTGTGTCCTCCAGATAAACACTAGTCTCTCTGCACCTGGACTACTGGTGTCAGTGTGGAGAAATCACGGGCCACACAGGCAGACCACAGGGTCAGCAGAGCGAAGCAAAGCTTCCTGTCTTCTTGTCACTCCAAAGGTATTTGCTCTTGGCCACTAGAGGCTGACTGAGCAAGCGGTCAACCTCCACGTGGTTTGGAAAGCAGGTGCTGGGCTGAGCCAGAAGAAGCAAAAACTTCCCGCCCCTGAGGTCTGCTATGTGAAGCTGAGGGGGTTTTGCTCTGGGCCCTGGAGGCTTCTGGCCACAGCCAGGAGAGCTGTAGTGTTCTGTAAGGGCTGCTGTGAGGGTCTAGGACCTTGAAGAAGACTGTAATCTTCGTAAGGATGTATCTACCTCCTTAGAAGACAGCATGACACTTAGATACCAGGCAGAGTTTGGGCTTTATTTAAAGGAACAGCAGTCAGCTTGAATGTTGGGGTTTCAAAATGACTTTCCAGGGCAATGCTAGCAAGTCACATTCCTGCCACAGGGTGCCCGGACAAGCTAATTTCTAAGATGCTACTGAACTGAATCAAGCTTCACATTAGCCAGCTGCCAGCACGGTCTCCATGACCACCTTTTAAGCATGTTCTTTAGTCTTCTGTTATCTGTTGTATTTTACCATAAAAATTTCATTTTCCCTGTTGGATTGCTGAATTTTCCCTCTAAAGTCCAATTTTAAAGAATATTTAGCATTTAAAAGAAGACATCTAAATATAAACAGTATGTATATTTTTATATATACAATTATATGTGTACATGTACATATGTATACATATATGTGTGTATACAATTATATGTGTACATGTACATATGTATACATAAATGTATGTATATATACATATATGTGTGTATATACGTATAGGTATGCATTGTGTTGTGGACATTTTGGGTTATTTTATGTAAACATGTTTTTGTTATAATCCCAAGTGGGGGGATTTTAGTTTGTCCACACCTGTTAACTGTCTTTACAGAGCTTTGGCAGCTGGAATTAGTTGAACTCTGAGGACTTTAAGGGGTATAAATACGATAGCCCAGAGGAAAAAAGTGCAGTGGCTTGGAGGAGTCGGGGACTGCAAGGGGACTGCTTGCTGCTGGTTTATCCTGCTGCTGCGTTTGCTGGTTGCTGGTTACCTGGACTTCTGGATTTCCTGACGATGGATACTGGTATTGTCCCCAAAAGAATCCTACGACCCTACCCAGCAGGAAGACCCTTTCCCTTACAACCTTCCTTTTCCCCTTGCCTAGGGTTGGGGGGATGGAAGGGAGGTATAAGCTTTAAGGAACCCCCAAAGAAAGAAGTAGCGTTTGAAAACCTAGCACTTACATATGTGTGTGTGTGTGTGCGCGCGCACACACACACACACACACACACGCAGAAATGGAGAGAATTTACTAGTAATGCCCTCATTAGAGTACCTATCGCTAACAATGTACTTAGGAGGACGGCTGCTCTGAGAGGACCAAGTGTGGAAAGGGACAGTGAATCGATGATTCGCAAGTACAGAAAACAGTTAACAGCACGTGACTGAGTGGAATGTAAATACTGAATGCATGTAACATGGGAATTTGTGGTAACCAACATTTTCTAAAGTTAGCCAGGCAGTGGTGGCGGCTTGCCTTTAATCCCAGCACTGGGGAGGTAGAGGCAGGCAAATCTCTAAGTTCAAGGCCAGCCTGGTCTACAGAGCAATTTCTAGGACAGCCAGGGCTACACAGAAAAACCCTGTCTGGAAAAAAATAAAAAATAAAAATAAAAAAATAATAATAAGTATTCTGAAGTTCTTATATGAAAAAAATAAGATAGTTACAAGTAAAATCTTATTTATTTATTTAATAGTACTTAGAACACCCTAAGTTGGGTCTTGCTGAGGCAGGCAAGTGTTGTATTCAGGCAGCTACTTCCTAACCCCACACAGTAACAGCTTTTAAAAACATAAAATCACAACCTGCCAGAACCACAGGGCAATGGTGATGCCACAGTTACAGGTGTTTCCATAAGACACTATGACACGCAGGTGCCTGGAGACGCTTCCTACCAACGCTGAGAGACCCAGCAAAGCTGAGAGAACCAAGAAGCCCCGAGCATGACGGAACAATGTGAGCCAAGGGGCTGTCACAACACGAGACACTTGCAGACGAGTTACAGAGACCAAGTACACCCTGAGCATGTCCTGACGGATTCCCTTTGTACAGGCAAGTTCTCTGACCACAGAGAAGCTAAGAAAAAGGCAGACACAGCCTAGGTGTACAACAGGAAATTATATACAAGTTCATGAGCCAACTTAAAGAACACAAAGAAAAAAATAACAAAAGGAACCTGAAAACAACATATCAGAAAACAAAGCATGCTCTTCAAAGAAGCAAACATCCGGGCAGGCTGATGGCAGTGAGGCAACACAGACAGGGCAGAAACTTGAAGAGCATGGAAAATGTGAAAACTTATAGCACAAGGAGTTTCCTAGACAAATCAGGCTCAAAAACTGGCTCAAAAAGAAACACAAAACTGACGACTTGGTACTTAAGAATGGAAACAGAGATCAGAAAACAACTGCAGAGAACCAGATTTCCCTTTCCAGTGGGTCCTGGACCTGAACTCAGGCCTTGGGGGCAAGCACCTCTACCCCGGAGCCACCTTGGTAACTCAAGATGGAGGTTTTAAGAATAATTTGTTGGATGTTGCTGCAGTTGGAACTTCATTCATTTTTCTGTTCTGTGATAAAAATACCCTGACAAGAGCAACTCAGAGGAGAAAGGATTAATGTTGTCCCACAATCCCAGGGTACAGGCCATAACTGTGGGACAACGAGGGCAGGCCCCGGGACAGGTGATTACAGCCACAGCCAAGAGCAGAGGGGCAGGAGACACACATGCACTTCTAACGAAGAGCTCGGTTTTTCTGCCCTTCTGGGTAGCCCACGACCCACACCTAAATAATGGTGTCAGTCACAGCCGGTTGGCTCCTCCAGACCAGTTAACATGAGCAACATAAACCCCACACACCTGCCCACGGGCCAACCTCATGCACATAATCTCTCTGTCAAATTAACAAAACCAACTCCACTGTGTGCATGGGTGAATGTTCATATGTGGCGGGGGTGTGTCTAGGTGTAGGTGTTGGGTTGGTGAGATGTGGTAGTCATCAATTTAATTTTGAATATGTTTAAATAGAAGTGACTTAAAATGGATTATGTAAGAGGACAGAGGCAGGCAGTCTATGAGTCCGAGCCTGACCTGGTCTACATAGTGAGTGCCAGGCCTGTCTCGAGAAAGAGGAGGAGGAAGAACACATCCCGGTCAGGAGCCCGGGATGCCCTGGGTTACAGAGTCACATTTGCGAGTTACCACACGTGTGGCTCCGATAATCTGGAGGAACAGTCCACTGGTTCCCGGAACCTAGTCCCTAGGGCAACAACCCAGTATCATCTGGGAATCTAATGGAAATGCACATTCTCAGGTTCTGCCCTAAAACTACTTAATCAGAAATCCAGTGTGGGCCTGCAATCTGTGCACCTGCAACCCAGACATGAGAGGGTAAGAGAGCTGGGGGCCTTGCTGGAAGAACCCAACCTTTGCCAGGCACAGTGGTGCACGGCTTTAATCCCAGAACTTGGAGGTGGAGGCAGTCTTCCTCCTGCACAGATAATCTTGTTAAGCAAAATGAAGGAGTGAAAATAGGTGGGTGCAGATGCAGGAAATGGAAGTCTTTGGCAGGAAGCTAACAAGGTGTAACAGAATGGCTTCTGGTCTCTTCCTGGGGTCATCTGCAAGGGCTACTGCAAGATGTGCGCACTCTTGGTCCCCTGCAAACAAACCCCGCACATGGTCATGCTAAGTAATGGTCTCTGGTTTGGTTCCCATATGGATCTGCCCAAGGTGTGAGAATGCACTGACAATGCAGGTCCTCACTGTAAATTCATAAACTGGGTTTAAGACTGTGATTTGGGGGATCCATCTGCCCCCTGAGCCCCGGGACTGCAGAGAACGCTGGAGTCTAAACTCCTGCCCTCACACTCGCAGGGCAAGCACTCTGCTGAGCCACACCCCATCCTCCCTCCTCACTGCTGCACTCAGGCTTTCTTTGGAGACCTAGGCTAGGCTTGTATCTAGACACAGGTCAGAACGGCCCTCCCCCGGCACACCCTGCAGAGCAAAAGCTGGCTTCTCATTAGCTGCCCCTGACCACTTTCTCCCTCTCCTCTCTCAACAATTTCTATATCATCTTAACACCCGCGTCCGTAGGAAGGTGCCATGGGGCTTCCGAGCCGGCACACCCCACATCCACAGATTCGACTAAGCTTGAACTGCAAATATCCGGTGGAAAGGCTGTTCGCTCTGAGCATGCACAGGCTTTTCCTCCTCCTGACATCACTCTCTAAGCCACACAGGGCAGCCCTCACGGCAAGGCCAGCATCAGAAACAACCAAGACGACTTCAAATATCCTGCAAGTCGTGTGGCGCTTAACACCGGATCCAAACAACCTGCCATTTCCTGTGAGGAACGGGAGCACATGCAGATTTTGCTAACTATGAGGATCCAAAACCACCTCCCTGCAGACACCATGGGGTGTTGCAGGAAATGCTTATTTATTATATTATTCATTCAACAAATATTCACAGACTGAGATCCTGTGCCACACTCAAGTCTGACTGCCATGGCAGACACAGAAACCCCACAGTGTTTATAACTGAATAATAAAAGCAATTAGCTTTATAAAGAACAAACAGATTTTGGTTGCAAGGGGAAATTAAATATGAAAAAAATTTAGTGAGTATGATTGAGGGAGCAGCTAGCTGTCAGAGGAATGCTGGAGCAGGAGTGACTTTAAAACTTCTGGGGCCGCACGGCCTTCGGCCCCAGCAGAGGGGCAGAAGCCAGCTGCTGAGCTGCGGAGCTGGCCTCCCACTCTCACAGAGGGGCCCACGGTGGCTCACAGGGGTTTGTAACTGACTCTCGGGGAGTGTGACACCCTCTCCTGACCTCTGTGGGCACGAGGCTCACATGGTGGTTCACATACATTCACACACAAAAACACTCACATATGTAAAGCACCTACATACATAAATCGCTATTAGAAACTATAACTCTGACACTGGGCTAGCACGATGGCTCACCAAGTGAACACCAGACAGATACCCTGACCTCACTCCCAAGGTCACACGCAGCGGAAGGAGGGCTCCAGCTCCCACAGCTTGCTCTCTGCTGCCATAACCAGATACACAGCTGACACCCTGGAGGCAAGGAGGTGCAATTGCAGTCAAGCAGGAGGAGCACTCTGGCCTTTCACACCTGGATGAAACTTGCTGGCCTTCACAGAAGTGGTAACTGGGGGTACAGAC
This sequence comes from Meriones unguiculatus, assembly GCF_030254825.1. NCBI lineage: Eukaryota > Metazoa > Chordata > Mammalia > Rodentia > Muridae > Meriones > Meriones unguiculatus. The sequence continues at coordinate 3,166,673 of NC_083356.1, forward strand.
TGGCTCTCAGGGGTCCTGCCCCATGTCTCCTGTCCCCCAGCATTGGCACACCCTGTAATGTCCCGCCTTGCTTTCCCTGTTCCTCTCTATCATTACCAAATTCTGCATATGCTCAAGTTATCTATCTATAGTTATACCTCTATCTATCTATCTATCCACACACACATCTTTACATATGCCAGCTCTCTGGCGCGCGTGTGTGTGCGCACACACACACACATGCAGATTTCCACAGCCTGGAATATTCTGTCCCTGAATTGTCTCAGTTTTTTACACACCAGCACCCAAGCTCTATGTAAACAGTGTGGTGGACTCGGGCGTCTTTAAAGTGCCTAGTGCACAGCAGACACTCGGCTGAAAATCTTTTCCTCTGTTCTTGCCGTCTGCTTCTCTTCCCTGTGAGAAGGTGGGGGGCGGGATGACAAACCATTACAGAGATCCATTAGGTCAGCATCTCTCAGGTTAAAAACACTGAAACGGTTTCTCGTGCTTACCTCGGGTCTGCGGGCTATAAGGAGACAGAAGTTTGGACCTTTTCTTCTCATAGCCTTTCTGGGTGATGTCCCCTAAAACAGCAAGAAACAGAAACAGCTTAGGCATTGCTCTTCTTCTGAGGCTCTTCACTGCAAAGGAAAAGTCATTCCAGAGTGCTACAGAGGTGCCACACAGAGAGTGGGTATTTTAATGTACGGTTCTTTGACAAGACTGTAAAGTGTGACTTCCCAGCGCATGGAGACTACTTGTGAAAACTTACAGGCTTGTCCCACATCAGCCTTGCCCAGCAACTCGCTACAGAGCCTCCTGCATCCCTCAGCACCCCTCACTTCCAAAATCGACTGACACACAGGCACCTGATGATTGAAAGGGGGTTTCACAAGGTGTCTCTGCTAACACTTGGGCAGGAACCTAGAGCTGGCATTCCCACATCCGGTCTTGCTTCACTTGTTTGTGTTGATGGCTCATGGCTGTTCTTTTCCACAGGGTGAAATAAAATGCACAGATGAAGCACGTGCACATACAGACAGCAGAGCACGCTGACAGACAACAGCAGCCAGCACTAAAGGAAGGGGGCAGTGGGCAGTGAGCAGGCTGACTGGGAGAGGAACTGTGTGCTTCCAAACGGCATGCAAGGGAAGACAAGTGCTTCTCCCCTGTGGCAAGAACTCCAGCAGTGAAACACACAGCACGAGAGCTGTGTGTTTCTTAACAACAGTTTTCTATCAGAGGAAAGGTCACTTAAAATGAAGTTTGTAAACAACTTTTTAAGGAGCAAGTGTGCACGCACGAGGGTGCACACGCACACACACACACACACGCACACACACACATGAGCCAGGAGGCTGTCGATCCCGAAGGCACAGAGTTATGGTCATTTAGAGGATCAAGGGCCCCAGGGTCTGAACTCCAGTCTCCATGTTGCAAGCACCCCTAACTATGGAGCAATCTCTCCGGCCTGTCTTGTTTTTCCCTTTTGAGACAGAGGCGTGCTACAGAACACGGGCTAGCCTCAAATTCACAGTTTCCCTGACTCGGCCTCCTGAGTGCTCCAATGATGATGAGCACTGACTCAGGCGTCCACATTTCAACATTCCTATTACATGCCAGTGGCTAAGTGGGAATTTGATGACTGAAAGCGAAATCCAGTGACACCTGTCTAGTGTTACTCCAGTTGTAACCCCAGCACTCAGGAGGAGAGGCAGGCAGATCTCTATGAGTTCAAGGCCAGCCTAGTCTACAGAACGAGTTCTAGGATGGCCAGTGTTACCCAAAGAAACCTTGTCTCAAACCAAAAAAAAAAAAAAAAGTAAAGAAAGAGAGAAAGGAGGCAGACAGACTGACAGATGTCCAGTGCGCCACAGAGATAAAGGTGTGAAAAGAAACAAATGAAGGAGGATGAGGTGAGATTCTTTGGCTAGTTCATGGCTCAAGCAACCAGATGACAGCAAAACAGATGTGACAGGAAAAAAAAAAAAAAGACACAGGAGCTCAGCTTAGTGTGCGTCTGTGGGACACGGAGAGGCCACCAACAGGTGACCACACAGACCTGGAGTCATGAGGCTCCAGTGAAACAGTAAAGAGTAAACATGTGCTCTCCCACTGGCCGCTGGAATCCTGACGGTGCCAGGAGCACACTATGAGCAGAGGTCGAGGACCCCACTCCCCAAAGAGCCTTCCCTGCGACAGGAAGGTGAAGCGACAGATCACCCTGTGCCTCTCTCACCGTCTCCTCTGCATCTCCCCTCTCTGGACAGGGGTGGGCAGTCACAGTGGCCATTCCTGCTGTCTGGGGAACCATCTGAGGCTGGGAAGGCCTGTCTCTGAAGGGCTTTCTTCAGGGCTCACAGCCTCCATTCATCAGACAAACCTGGACTTGGCAACTAGGACATCCATCAACCAACAACCGTCTCTGGTCTTGAAAGGGGCCAATCAAGAGAGTCGATTCTGCCACACCAATTAGCTGGGTGAGATTCGTAATTGAGCAAAGACACTAAGGGACCCAGAACAGACAGAGGGGAAGCAGGAGTGGGAGGACTGTGGTGCTCTCTTTTCTGACTGGAATGTCCTCGTAACAGGTACCTGGGAAGCTGCCACTGTTCTCCTTCCTCAGGCACACTGATGTGGCTGCCTTAGACATCACTGGTATTCTAACCATCTGTTTACACCTCTGGCTCCCCCACGGACTGTGCACTTGGGGGTAGGGACTGCCTTGTTCAGCTCGAGCCGCCCACGGCCTGGTACAATACCCTCTGCTGACTGCGGGACTGAATGAACTGGTAAAATGGAAGCAGTGAGGGAACAATAATCAAAGAGACGTGTGCACTCGGCTGGAGAACTGGGATAGAAGAAAAGAAGTCTTTACTTTAGCAGAGGCTGACTGGCCTCAGGAAACGAACCTAGAGAAGTTTACTGAAATGTGACAGCAGACCTTCAAGGTGACCACAAAAGAGGGGCCAGGTTTGGTGGCGCACACCTGTAATGCCAGCACTCAGGAAGTAGAGGCAGGGCGATCTGAGGGTTCAAAGCCAGCCTGATCTACAGAGTGAGGCCTTGTCTCAAACCTAACAACAGTGAAAGTGACCAGGAGGGTACAAGACCCTGTGCAGCCTCAGAGCCGGGGACCCCACTCAGATGTGCCCTCAGCTTGACCACACCGCCTGAGCACACCGCCTGAGCACACCGCCTGAGCACACCGCCTGACCACACCGCCTGAGCACACCGCCTGAGCACACCGCCTGAGCACACCGCCTGAGCACACCGCCTGACCACACCGCCTGAGCACACCGCCTGAGCACACCGCCTGACCACACCGCCTGAGCACACCGCCTGACCACACCGCCTGACCACACCGCCTGAGCACACCGCCTGAGCACACCGCCTGAGCACACCGCCTGAGCACACCGCCTGAGCACACCGCCTGAGCACACCGCCTGACCACACCGCCTGAGCACACCGCCTGAGCACACTGCCTGAGCACACTGGCTCAGGCGCGGGGCTCACCGGGAGGAGCAGACCCTGCTGCGCCAGCATACACACTACATAGGCACTCCTCCACTGACCTGCAATCTCAGCCCATCATCACTTGACTTTTTGTTTTTTCCTCGACACAGGGTTTCTCTGTGTAGCCCTGGCTGTCCTGGACTCTGTTTTGTAGACCAGGCTAGCCTGGAACTTACAGATCCACCTGCCTCCCCTGGGATTAAAGGCGTGCGTCACAGTGCCTGGCTGATCACTTGTTTTTTTCTTTTTAAACATTATTATATTTGTAATCCTCTTTCTACCCCTTCCCTCTGTGTATGTACCTGTGTGTGTGTGTGTGTGTGTGTGTGTGTGTGTGTGTGTGTGTGTATGTGTGTGTGTGAGTATGTGTACACCTGCCTACTTGGGGAGTTGCCTACTTCACTTCACGTGGCTCCAGGCTCAGGCTGGCGGCAAGCACTTCACTCCCTGGGCCATCTCCCCAGTACCAGCTTTGAGAAACGAGCAAATACAGGGACAACTTCTCCCCGTACTGAGATGGAGTGTCTTCTGCAGCAGCCACGGTCAGAAGTACACAGCCATGAAAGCACCAAGCTGCTGGGAGCCGCAGAGACCCAGGTCACCTGCCCGGGCCAGTCCCCTCACAATCGGCCTCAGTACAGCAGAGCACACGCACTGAAGCTGCTGTTAGGAGGTCTGACGGTCAGGACAGAAAGAGCAGGAGGCTTTGAAGAGTGCCATATGCATGAGGGCACACCTGCTCTCTGGGGATCAGGGCCCAGCCAAAGAGAAGGCTCCACCACAACACCCCCACACAGAACCCCCAGACACGGTCCACTTAGAGCCCATGATCACCTCAAAGATCATGGATGGATTTAATGCCCTCTTCATTAAATGGCTCCCTACAACATAACCATGGGTCCGAATTCTCAAAGCACCAGTCAGTTGTCCATTTGATCTGGCTAATTCCATGTTCAACAAACAGGAACGGCATCACCTTCATAGAAGTGGGGGGCTGGGGTGCTTGGGAGCTGCTTCGAAGGGCACAGACACACAACACTCTGCCACCCTGGTCCCCCTTTCTGTTCTTTGTTCATAATTACTTGTCATTGACTTCCAGATCACACACCACAAAAATAAAATCCATTATTTATACATCACAACATGGAACAAACAATTTTATGACTCTCTTCATCAAGATGCATGACTTCTTAAACGGCATCACCAATTCTCTTACCCCTAGGATCCTGGGGGAACAGTTTAATTCCTCCCCATCTTTCAAGTGAGGGTGCCAACTGTAAGAACTACAACCAGTTGTTTAAAAAATAAAAGTAAAAAATTGCTCGAGTGGCAACCAGGATGGCAGCACCCCTGCAAGCTCCTCAGCGGGGCGAAGCTCGCCTGCCTGAGGTTCACGCCCACCTGTCACCAAATCTACAAGGAAAGTTACAAGGCGTCCCCACTATCTTCAAGCTGACCTGTTAACCACACAGTCAATCCTTTCCACAGAAATGCTTAGGAAAGAGGCACATCTTGGTGGCTAGAGAAAGGGAGTGCAACGTGAGTGTGACAATCCACACACAACAACTGGGCACGGCTCACACAGGGGAAAGATGGAAATTCCGCTGAGGGCGTCTGAGGCCGGTCTGCAAGCGACCCTGAAAAAAGGCAGAAAAGCTGGGTGACGCCTAGGAAAACTTTTACTCAGTTTTACGTGTTTCTTCAAGCGAAGATTCTTTTTTTACATGTACTTAGTGTGTGGCATGTGCACATGTGAGGGCTTGAGGGGAGGTGTGTATGCCATGGCATGTACACCAAGTTGGGGGACAGCCCAGGAGTCAGTTCTCTCCCTCTGTCCTGTGGCCCCCAGATCAAAGTTAGGTCAGCAAGCATGTGGCAGCCACCTCACGCGGCACCCCACACCTTCAACAGCCTCCTTCCCCAGAAAGCCTCACAAGTACACAGAACAGTGGCTTTCCCCTCGAGCCCACGTCTCTCCTGCCGTTTCTTGGTGTAGATTAGCTACACACCTAGGAGGATTTTTAGTTGACCGAGGACGTGGTTTCGGGCCGGCACAGGGACTCAGCAAGCACTTGACACAGTGGTGGAGCCTGAGCCAGGTCCGGGAAACCCAGGTAAAGGCGGGGGCAGAACTGACTCCATAAAGTCCTCTGACTGCCATGCATGTGTCCTCACAGCTTTTTTAACTTTAATAATAACAAGCCAGGTGTGATGGCACACACCTTTGATCCCAGCACTCGAGAGGCAGAGGCAGGCAGATCACTGAGTTCAAGGCCAGCCTGGTCTACAAAGCAAGTTCAGGACAGCCAGGGCCACACAGAGAAACCCTGTCTCGAAAAACAACAACAACAAAAAACACACGAGTTTATTCTAACATTCTTTGTTTTTCTACATGTAGGTGTAGTCAATATTGTGATAAAAGGCAAAGTTTACATAGTTAAAGAAATAAAGCTCTGTTCACCCATTATAATCTGCAGCAAATTCCAGGGTAGCCTGAGCTAGCGTGAGACCCTGTCTTAAAACAACAAAAAGCTGGAAGATGAGAATCTTCATTTACCGAATATTCTTCAAATCAGTTGTGAAAGTTTTCAAGTAGTAATAATTTCTTATTAAGCCAACCTTGTTCACTTTATAAAACAATTTCTGAAAGGAATTAAGACATTCAACTCCCTTACTCAGGAGACGCCCTCTCACCTCCCTTATACAGTGACTACACACTTTCGTGGTTTGAGCTGGCTGCATTCCCCCAAAACCCTCACCATAGGATTGTTCTGGCTGCCCCGCTCATCTTTCTAGGTCAGGTATATGACTTCCTACAAATGGTATTTTACCAAAGGCATCAAACAAGTTCAAACGAATAGAAGGCAACAAGAGGAGCCACTTCAGGCGCTGAGAAGCTGACTCTGTGGTGCGTTCACAGCCCTGGCGGCTGGCTGGGTTAGCCGCACCCACGCAAAACGTATGTCCTGCTCCTTGTCACTCAGAAAAATTCCTTCAAAGACTTGTCCTCTACACGTGGCTGAATAAAAGGAGCAGGAGGAACCAAGAGATGGTGAGTTCCCCACAGATTTGGGCAGTGGAGAAAGCACAGGCTTCCCGGAAAAGCAGACCTCGGCTTAAACTCCGATTCTTCCACTCCCTGTGACAAAATAAGTCAGTGATCGCCAGTGAGCGAGTAAGCAGGGGCAGCTCCTTCCCTGAGCGCGTCTGATGGGATGTCCAGAGGGTGGAAGTCCAGGTGCTTAGCTTACCCTCAACTACTCTTGGCTGACACACCCAGCCGGAGTCTATCTGCCTTTGTAGCTGACAGTTCATTCGAGAATTCTGGGTTGACTGCACATCACCAGGCACCTGCTCTACAGCTGAGAAGTGTGTCTCCATCATCCTCCGCTCCATCTTTTTACAAGAGGGTCCCAGGTACAAGCCCAAGGACCTGAGCTCCCTCCATCCCTACAACCCAGCGTGGAAGAAGAGAGCTGACTCTTGGCACTGCTGACACAACCATCCCCCAAGAGAAGTAAAAAGTCTTAAAACAATTACTATCAGAAGAGAGAAGAGGGCACCAGTGTCTCTGTGAGGTTCTGGAATTTGATCACCAAAAGCCAACAGACTCAGCAGCTCCCAACGCTAGCCTCTCACAGAAGAGATGAGAAGCTGAGGAGATCGGACAACACACTACATGAGTGTAAAAGGTGCCGTAAGGCATGGGACAGAGCACTGAATGCACCTTATGATGAATGCTGCTCCACCTCAGGAGTCAGGAAAGAAGGTCATTTTATCTATGGCTGCCTCAGTCTCAGACTGTTATCATTAAGCTTCTCAGAAAGGTGGAAAACCATCCCCAGCCCTGAGTGGTCCACACACAAGGGCAGTCTTTATTATTCACCCACTGGGACAATTTTTTTTTTAAAGCAGGGAATAAATAACAGACCAACCCTCGAAGCCACATTAAACAATGCATGAATCAGGAATGTTTCCTCAACAGGTGAAATTAGCTCATCAAAACCAAGCGTGTCCCCTAGAGTACAGAAACAAAGGAGAAACTTCTGTAAAGAGCGAAGGTGTCGCCGGCAGCCACCGAGGGTAAAGCGGGGGTGCAGGGATGGGCACAGCACCGACAAGAGCAGCCATCTGGGAGGGGGATGCCGCAGGGATTTATAATTTGGGGTTCCAGGTCTCAAGGGACTTAGTTTTCCATTCCAGTTTTGATATAAACTAGCTCTTTGGTCCTAGACTAGGCTCTGGCTTCAGTTTCCTCATCGGTAGTGAAAATCCCATGAAGCTAGGCACGGTGGTACACGCCTGTAGCCCCAGCACTCAGGGAGGCTGAGGCAGGTGAATCTCTGTGAGTTGAAGACCAACCTGGTCTACAAAGTGAGTTCAGGACAGCCAAGACTACACAGAGAAACCCTGTCTCGAAAAAACAAAAAAAGAAAAAAAAAAATCACATGAGCTTTGGTTCATAATCACTGTCTGGCACTGCTAACATGTAGCAAGTCAAAGGCAAAGGAGTGGGCAGCAGGGAGAGCGAGCATGAGTAAAGGAGAGGGCAGCAGGGAGAGCGAGCATGAGTAAAGGAGAGGGCAGCGGGGAGAGCGAGCATGAGTAAAGGAGTGGGCAGCAGGGAAGAGCGAGCATGAGTAAAGGAGAGGGCAGCGGGGAGAGCGAGCATGAGTAAAGGAGTGGGCAGCAGGGAAGAGCGAGCATGAGTAAAGGAGAGGGCAGCGGGGAGAGCGAGCATGAGTAAAGGAGTGGGCAGCAGAGAAGAGCGAGCATGAATATAGAGACTGTAGCAACCATCAGCGTAGGAGGTAGAGTGGTGGTGCGAATGACATCACCCAGAAGGAATTTGGTGTGAGAAGAGCGGAAGGCCAGGGAAGGCATCCTGGGGTAAACTGATACTTGGAGAACAGAAGGGGGAAAGATGGTAGTACGAGAGCAGGGAAGCCAGGAAACGGGAAGGAGAGGAGGGAAAGAATGGCGGGTGCAGGCCCGAACGTAATGTAAGCACTGGAAACAGCTTGACTGACAGTGTCCCAGTTAACTGCTTACAAAAGACGCACTGTTTAGAACAGAAGAACGAGCGAGTCTTGGGAATGAGGTGTCTACAAGCAAGAGTCCCAGGGCTGGTTTTTCCAAAATGGAGGATAAATGGTATCTTAACTAGAAAGCACCATGAAGCAGAGGCTGAAAAGCTCGCTGATGCAGCCAGCAAATACTAAGAACCTCCTAAGTGCCAAGAGTTACTGTGGCTGTGGACACTGCCCCAGAATTTAGTCACACTAAGTTTACCGTCTCTTCCAGAATAAGAGACATCCAAGAAATTCTATAATTAATGTTGTAATTACACATGGGATGAAGTGGAACTTTGCGAGACCCTGCAGGGTCTCGGATGAACCCCATGGTTCAGTGGTTAACTCCAGGGCATATGGCCTTGATCTGAGAATGTTGAATGGCATGTCCCTGTCCCGAGGCAGCTGGCAGCCTTGGCTGGTCACCTCTGAGAAGCAGAGTCTTCGAAGCCCACTATACGACACAAATGTAGTATTTTCTGTGTTTGCTGGCGGTAAGGAGCAGGTAGCACGAGGCTTCCTGTGGCGTGCCTGAGGACCCACTACTGCAAGAGAGCTGGACTCTTAAGCCTTAGCACCTCTGGGGTCTAAAGTGACAACCCCGCCAAGAGGAACAGAACAGGAAGTGGGGTTTGTGTGTGCATGAGAGGATATATGTTGCAGGTAGACACCTATGCCATGCTGCCTGTGTGGGTGTGCGCTGCACAATTTCCTCCGCTGCGGAACGTCTTAAGAGAATCCACACACTATTAAAAGAGCTAATACATGCTAAGGACCTGTGGATTCCTAGCACACAATACACACACCACTCCAATGACAAAGGAAGTTAACTCAGGAAATGCACCTCTTGGGCGTGCTGCCTGGAGCACCCATACTTGGGAGTGGGGCGCTCAGCATCAGGACCAAAGCCAACCTTGACCGCAGGAGAGGCAGCAGCATGGGGGAAACGCAGCACTGGCAGCCTACACAGTTTTCCGCTCCTGCATTCCTTACAAGGAACTCAAGCACCACTGAAGAAGACTCAGTGCAGAGGACTGCGCATGACGGCCTGCCCAGCTCCCACTCACAAGGAACTCAATGGAGTCTGAGTCTGCACATCCTGACCAAGAACCAATTTCCAATAAAGGGTGATGGCTCATGTAAAAAATATAAGGGAGAGAGAGAGAAGGAGGGAGGGAAGGAGGGAGGGAGGGAGGGAGGGAGGGAGGGAGGGAGGGAGGGAGGGAGGGCAAGTGTAACTAAACTGTCTTGGAATCACAACAAATAACCTGTAATTTAGATACTCATCTACCAATTTTGGATTGGCTGCTAATCTCAGCCTTCCTAACGCTGCAACCCTTTAATACAGTTCCTCATGTTGTGCTGACCCCCAATCATAAAATTATTTTGTTGCAAGCTGGGGGTGGTGGCACACACCTGTGAGCCCAGCACTCAGGAGGCAGAGGCAGGTGGATCTCAGAGTTCAAGGCCAGCCTGGTCTACAAAGAGAGCTCTAGGACAACCAGTTACACAGACACCCTGTCTTGGAAAAAAAAAAAATCATTGCTACTCAGACCTGTAACTGTGCTGCTGTTATGCCCCATGACACAGCATTCAACAGCCCACAAAGGGCACAACCTGCAGGTCGAGAGCCAGAGCCAGAGGGCATTCTGCCTGTTTCTGTAATTACTGTGTCTGCCACCTAGAGATGTTCAAACCTCTCCTCACCGGAGAGACATCTACTGCCTCCCTGGTTTCACGTGAGCACACTCTCACGTTCACGCTCACACACATGTGCACCTTCGTGCACGCACACACACATGCGGCCACAGCGGGCATGGAGATGAGAAGACAATTGTGTGGCGTTGGTTCCCTCCTTCCAGCCTCACATGGGTTCGAGGGCCCAAGCTCAGGCTGTGAGGTGCCGCCGAGCATCTTACCGCCCATCAAAGCCGCTCTGCTAAGTGGCATTTGTTATTTCCACAAGCACTGGATATGCTGAGCTCCTACCTCAACACATCATCCAAATGAACTAGTTAAAAAGACACACATGACTCGCTTCCTCATTTCCAATTTGTTAGATGCTGAAAATCTGCAAAGTGTGTGAACAATGTTTTTCAGATCAAGATTAATTCCAGGAAAGTCCCCAAATCTGAACCACATTAACTCTGCTAGTGAGGCTGATGCTCCAGCAGACTCCAGTGTGAGACTCTTTCACTGACTCTGCCCTTGGCTTCAAGCTCTTAAAACTAAGGAGGGCTGGGCAGATGGGCCAGGGCTAGAGGCTCTATCTGCTCTTGCAGAGGACCCAGGTTTGATTCCCAGCACCAACATGGCAGTTAACAACCTTCTATGACTCCAGTTCCAGAGGATATGGGGCCCTCTTCTGGGCTCCCTCGGTACCAGGCATGCACATGGCACAAACATCTATTCAGCAGAACACTCAAACAAAAAATTAAGTTTAAAAAAAAACTTCTAAGTTTATAGCCATACACAGAGTCCCTGCCGAAAGCCGGCTCACGGAATGCAGAGATTCGGGGCTCTTATTTTTGAGACATATTCTCACATACTCAGGCTGGCCTTGAAACCCTAGTCCTGCTCCAACCTCTCAGGGCTTGTGTCACTAACTATGTCTCTTTGGCGGTCACTTTAGCATCCTTCCTTTCCTTCCCCAACCCTCCTCCTTTTGGTTCTAGGGGTGGACCTGGGCTCACCTGGGAGGCAAATGTTCTAGCCCTGGCCCAGGATTATGCTTCTGTTCTGCTGTTGCTTGTTTTTCTTTTGTTTCTGGAAAGGGAGCCCTCACCTGTCTCATAAACTATTAATGGCATACGTGAGCCCACATGTAGATGGCTCCCAGAAGAGTGATTAGGTCATCCCAGACACTAAGCCGAGGCTACCCTCTTCACCAACTCTGTTCTCACCAACCAACACCAGAAACTCAGGGGAAAAGCTCCACATGAGAGTTCTGATGTGGCTGTCTCCCGTAGCAAAGAATGGTGCTTATGTTGAAGATCAGGCTAAACACAGTCACATTAATTAACACCTGTGCTTACAGAGATCCCATCTGCAAATACAAAGTGCAAGCATTCCAAATGTCCATCAAGGCCAGTATGGCCTACAAATCGAGTTCCAGGCCAGGCTACACAGAGAAACACTGTCTTGGGAGGGCAGGGGAAAAGAAAGAAAAGAAGAGGAGGAGGAAAAAAATAATCAACAGCATGAAGAGGGAGAGAGGAGAGAAAGGAGGTAGGTAAGGAGGAAGGGAGGGAGGGATGGAGGGAGGGAAGGGAGGGATGGAGGGAGGGAAGGGAGGGAGGGAGGGAGAGGAGGAAGGGAAGGAAGGGAGGGAGGGAGAGGAGGAAGGGAAGGAAGGGAGGGAGGGAGAGGAGGAAGGGAGGGAGGGAGGGGAGGAAGGGAAGGATGGGAGGGAGGGGAGGAAGGGAAGGATGGGAGGGAGGGAGAAAGGGAAGGAAGGGAGGGAGGGGAGGAAGGGAAGGATGGGAGGGAGGGAGAAAGGGAAGGAAGGAAGGAAGGAAGGAAGGAAGGAAGGAAGGAAGGAAGGAAGGAAGGAAGGTCTCTAGTAACACCCAGTGCCAGTTAATAGTGAAAGGTTATAATGAATTATATCCTTTAAGTGAGTAAACTGTAAAAAAAAAAAAAAAAAAAAAAACGCTCACTGGACCTAAACATAACCAATCAAATCATAGCTGTTCAAGAGAGACACGGGCCGCAGCCATGGGAGGAGCACACCCTGAATCACTCGGACAACTGCCACATGAAATCACATCTCGTGGATGGGCTCACGGTGACACTGTCCATGATGAAGCTACCCACGGAGACACTGCCCACGGAGACACGGCCCACAGTGACACTGCCTACGGAGACACGACCCACAGTGACACTGCCTACGGAGACACGGCCCACGGTGCCACTGCCTACGGAGACACGACCCACGGTGCCATTGCCCACAGTGACGCTGCTGGCTAGCTCCACCCTTCGGGGAGCTGGGAAGTCACTCTGTGGAGCTTATTCATTATTTTAAAACAAGAGAACATTTATAAAATTAAATCACGCTCCCACTGGGGTAAAGCTCAGGGCTGGAGCCCAGCACACAGGCCCAGGCTCCGACCTCAGTGTTGCTAAAAAACAAAACAAACAAACAAAAAAAACAAAAAACAAACAAACAAAAAAAACGTCAATGAAGTGTTATCACACACGACTGGCACAGACCATATATGATGTCAGTGAGCAATCTGGGTACTAAGGTAACATTTGTGGGGGGGATTCAGGACACAGTTTCTCTGGGCAGCCCTGGCTATCCTAGAACCTGCTAGCGCCTACACGCTGGCCCGTAATTCACAAAGATCCACCTGCCTCTGCTGGGGTCACACTGTGGGCCACACCGCCCTGCTAAGAGACCACCCCAAATGTCCTGCCCTGTGCCATTTACTCTCCACACACACACATGCTACTTCTACATCAGCTTGGTGAAACCGAGGGAGGCTGTGTGAGCGCAGGCATGCGCGGTTCTTGTTAGAGTGAATTTTAGTTCCTCAAAAGCACAGGTAGCCCACCAAACTTGGAAGCAACAGGGAGTGCGGCCATTTAAACAAGCCACAGACTAAATCCCCATCTACAGCCAACAATTAAGGTCTGAGCGGTCTGAGTCCTCCAAAGCTATTTTGTCTTTAGCATAGTATCCAGGCTCCTCACTAGCTGGGAAAACCAGCCATCAACAGCCTGCATGAGATACAACAATGCAGAGAAAAGAATTCAGTGATATAGTCTGCGCCAAAGTCAACATTGCCCCCCAAGGGTTTTCTAAATCTGCAAGCCAAGGCCTGGAACCAGGCCAGGCTTAATCATCCATTTTGAATTTCTCCTTGAACAGCAGGTCCTGAGGAAAAAACCTCCACTGGAGGTAGTGGCATCAAAATATGGACTTCAATTGCCTAAGACAACCAATGAGCTTAAAATTCCAGCAGACAAGGGCTGGGGGCGGGAAGCTCAGCTGACAGAGTACCTGCGCAGTAGCACAAAACTTGGTCTCCAACACCACACAAAGCTAGGCATGGAGACACGCCCGTAACTCTGCACTCAGGAAGCAGAGGCAGGAGAATCAGAAGTTCAAGGTCACCAGTTACACGGCAAGTCCAGACTAAGCAGACATGAGCCAGTCTCAAAAAAATAGACAAAAAAAAAAAAAAACCCTAAAAGACAGTCATCTTTCTCCTTACTGAGGTTGCATATCAAGCCATTACCTTGATGCTTCCCAAGCTAACCATCACGACGTGACTGGAACCTTTTCTAAAACAGTCGATCCTAAATGGCTTGCTGTCGAGGCTGGTGGCCACATCAGTGTTAGAGCAAAGTGTTTCTCCATGGCCGAACTGTCCCTTGTTTGCCAACCCTGCAGAGCAATCAATCTCTCCAGACTCAGACACAGTCTTCGCTGATTTAGAAAAAGGCCTGACCTTGCCTAGCTATCTCTTTTAAATTGAAAAAATTGAGAAAAGGTTATGTGCAAATACCAAATGTTGCTTTAAATTAGATGCTGGCTGCATTGCCAAGACATGTGCATGTGTGGCAGAGGGGAGGAAAGCGAGTGAGAGGGTGAGCCTGGCACTGCCCTATCTCTGCCTGCTTCCTTCCACTAATAGATTCATAAAGGGGAACCGGAGGGACTCCCTCCGTACACCAACACACCAGCTTGAAATTTCAAACACGTGAATCTGCTCGAGGCTGACAACAGGCATTTCTACAATCCCGAGCTACCCTTTGTGATCCAGCCATGAGTGGCTAATGCCGGGAGAGAGGGGGATGTCTGCTCTGTTACAGGGCCAGAATGTAGGCCACACCACGGAGAACGAATGGTGACTACAGCACATCAGGACACAGCCGGAAACAAACGCAGGTGCCCATCACCAAAATCATATGCAAGCAGATTAGGGTCTTCAGAGAAGGGATATGAGCCAGGTAACCTAGAGTAAGCGGGACAGGTTAACTACAAAGAGGCTTCAAGATGGCAGATAAACACAGCCACCAAGACAGCAACCAAGAGTAAGTTAAAGGGAAGAAGCAGTCACTGACCTGGCTAAAATACAATAAAAAGTCATAAAACACTTTATTCTTGAAGAAATATTTCAGGGAAGAGAAGGGCAAAGGACCTCAGGCGTTAGAGGCAAACTAACAGAATGAAGGCAGAACATGCTGAAAGAAAAGAAGGCGGGGATACTGGGCTCTGTGTCAGAGCTGGAGCACTGAGAGGCTAGGCCGGAGCACTGGCTGGAGCACTCACAGGGGCTAGGCTGGAGCACTGAGGGGAATGACACAGCACTCTTAGGAGAATGAGAGACACACATCTGAAGGCGCTGGCCACACAGATATCTGGGAATAGCTTTCTGGGCAAAACCCTAAAGGAAGAAGAAACGACTGTGCAAATCAATAAATTCAGAAACACCATCCAGGTCAAGCCTGGAACACTACCGCCAAATGCCAGCTTCTCCCAAACACTCCTTGTCTTTGAAAAATAATTATCAGATGAAATAACAATAAACAGGAATGTCTGAGTTACAGAAATATTTCTAAAACAAGCCACCTACTTACAAACTAATCAACTAAAACGGTCATCTGGGGAACGGAGAAGAATGTCTTCTGAAACCCCAGCAGGAGGAGGAGGCTGTGGGCAGCTACCCTGGCCAGGTTGGCAAGCCCAGCCTCCTGCCTTTTGTCAGGCCTGCTCCAACCTGCAGCTCCCACCCAACGGGCACATCACCCCAGTGCTACCTGGCAGGTGGAGCTGACCTCAGGTCAGCAAAGGACCTTTGCTTTTCTCTCTTGTAAAATGTTATTTCAACCCACAATCATGTGCACTACAAAACAGCAGCCAGTTAGTTCTACCATCATTCAATACTGTTAATGATTAAAACACTAAGTTCCCAGAAGATACTTTCTTTTTATCTGCTACTAACAAGGTCTGCTTTTGGAAATCATTTGAGACATAAAAAAGATGTCTGAAGAGGGACAGAGGTGTGTTCAATCCAGACATGCGATTCCTGATTTTCTTGCCCAGGTCCTTGAACAAGTAAGTGTTAATGACTAACCACCCTGCAAACAGCACTTTCTGGTTCTGAGGCCTCACAGCGCATCTCCCCAGGCCAGTCAGCGTTGCCCTCCTCCTGCCCAGCTGAGCTGTCAGGGTGTGAAGCCCTTCCGAGGCGGCAGCAGACCCTGGACGCCCAATCTCAGCTCTCTGCCGGCACAGAGGACAGCCCATCGCTGGCGTGCCGGTGTCGGCCGTAACTGTCACACTCACACACGAGACCAGCACGCCATCTCCTTGAGGGAAAGCCACACTATGGGGCATCTGCTGAAATGAAGGAGTACTAAGACCAGAGCACACCCTCAGAGCAGGCAACTGGGCACTTCCCACCAACTGTAAAGTAGTTGTCTATGTTTGGGCTTTGGTTGGTTTGTTTTCCTGCTCTTGTTATTTGAGGCAGGCTGACCTTGAACTCACAACTCTCCTGCTTCAGCCTGAGCTTACCGGTAAGTACATACTTGGACACTAAAGAAAAGTGTGAATATGTGACTCGATAGCAGAGCACTAGCCCCACATGTCCAAGGTTGGGAGAGAGGAGGAAAGAGACAAAGAGGGACATAGGGAGCGAAGAAACTCATGACATGATTAAAGCCATTTTCTGCAAAAGCACTCACTTCACGCCATCCACGGAGAGACAGAAAAACATACTTGCCAGTGTGACGATGAAGCAGAAAGACTAGGCCAGCACCCATTCCCCCAGTCACTCAGGAGCTGGGAGGGTGGTGGACTCAAGGACAGGCTGAGCTGCAGCAGGAAGCCCCCCCACACAAACACACAATAGAGCCATAAAAATACGAAACAAAGCAGAAAAAAAGCTAAATACTAAAACCAACCAAATACTGGCTAGAACTTCTAAAGTGACTTCACTGTTCAGTGAATGAAAAACAAATAAAGGGTAGGCATGAGTACTGCTAAGGCAGAGAGACTGTAGACACGGGGAGAGAGCAGGCAGAGGACGAGTCCAGGCTCAACATGGCCGGCGGACTCCAGCAGACCGTGAGAGGAGAGGGGAAGCAGAGCAGGGGAGGAGAAAGACCAAGAGGAGACCAAGAGTCATACAGGTGCCAGGCTGGCAAGGGGGCCCTTACCACCACACCAGTGGGTGCTGGGAACTGACCTGGGTCCTCCACAGATCAGCAAGTGCTCTGACCACTGGCCCAGTTCTCCAGCTCCCAGCCTGGAACTTTATTGAATCTTGTTTTTTGAAAAAGGTTAGAGAAAGAATACGAGGGGAAAAAAAGAATTGGAATTTTCAAAACCAAAGACAACGAGACCTAGCCCAACTGTCTGGCACAGAGCTCACGTGTGTCACAGAAGCGTTTCCTAAGAGGCCGATCTTTACACATCCAGAGGGGGCTGTGGATGTCAGTGTGCGCCTGTCACCTAGGACTCCCGACACGGAAGCGCAGGCACTGCAGCAACCTCCAGGCTAACCTGCCTACACTGAGTCCAGAACAGCCAGGACTACTTAATGAGAGCTGCGTCTTCAAAACAAACTCGGGGCCTGAGAGACCTCAGTGTTAGCCGCATGCTTGCAGAGGACCTGGGATGGAGTCCCAGCACCCACACTGTGGCTTATAACCGCCTGTAGCTCCGGTTCCAGGGCCCTCACACCTCTCCTGACCTCTGAGGGCCCCCATGTGCACACAGTGCCCACGCATACACTCACACACAGAGACATCTAAAATAAAACAATCCTAAAAATAAACCTAACAAAACAAAGTCAAATAAACCAAAAAGTTGAAGAGAAGTGGCAGGGTCAAAGGGCTAGAACACAAACACAGGTTTCTGGCCTCGAGCCTGTGCAAATATAGAAAAGATGCTACTCCCTCCTTTCCCAGCCTAGGAAGTTCCCCCTCCCGCCCCACCCCCCACAGCCTGCTCTCAGCCTGCTCCTCCAAATAAGCCACCATCTTCCTTCCTTACTCTCCTCAGGTCTGCAGCGGAAGAGCTGGTGTCTGGTTGGTTGGTTTTGTTGTGTCTTAATGTAAGTCTTGTTTCTGTGTGGTCATTCTAGCTTGTGGAATCAGGAATAGGGCGTTTCCAGCAGAGCCAGAAAAGGCCTGAGACTAACTCTCTGCTGCCGAAACAAAAGGCAACAGGCATGTGTAGCGCACGCAGGCTCTCGGGACGCAGGGCCCGGTGGACCTCCGGGTCATCAGCCCCAAGTCTAGGCAGACTGGGCGGGAACAGGCGGCAGACCTCTACTTCTAGATGTTGGAGAGCAGCAGGCCAGTTCCAGCACTAGCCCCTCCTGCGCTGTCTGCCGCCCTCCTGGGAAGTCTCTGGGAATTCTCTTGGCCTCTGTACTCTTTCCATCATGGGAGACAGAGTGGTCCTTCATAAGCGGGACTCAAGCTATGGCCACATTTTGCTAAAAATATTCCCGCCCTCAGAGTTAAGCCTGCAGAGCGCGTGCTTGGCTACATGAGGTCCAGGCTCCTCCCTAGCACAGGAACAGACCACTCTTTGGGAAGACTGTTCTTCCTGTGAGGAGGAGAAAAGATGGGCCATTACAGGAAGCAGCTAACTGAACAAGGGATGACTTCCTGTTAAAGACGGGTGCCCCAAACACATCAGTAGATTTTACCAACAAGCAGGAAGATCCAGCAGACAGAGGAAACAGGAGAGAGACAAAATGCCGGCATAATTCTGTGGAGGCGGTGGAGGGGCTGTGGCACGGAGTGGGCAGACCAGCACTTCCTACCCTAAGCAGCCACGTAATGACAAAGACATGGTAGCGGCCTGGCTGCCCAAAGCCACACAGCACCACGGCGGGAAGGCGCCGAGGGGGTTCTGGACTGACTGCTAGTTCTCAGAAGCACGAGGCGGGGCTGAGGTAGACAGAGAACTGGGAGTCTGCTGAGAAGAGGACGTCACAGCTCTAGAGGTACGATGAGCCCGATCAGGAGTCTACTACAACTTCCTGGGATTCTAGAAACAAGGCCTCCTCAGCTATAACACATCATTCACACCAGGAATTGGGTTTTTGTACTTTCATGTGCTTAGAATGTATATGCATGCATGTGGGGGCTCGTACGTGTGGACACGGGCATGTGAAAGCGTGTGTGTGTGCATGTTTGCACTGAAGCCACAGACATGGAGGCAGGGTCTCTTGCTGAACCAGGAGCTTGACAATGTGGCATGTGTGACTACCCAGTTTACCCTGGGAGCCCCGTGTCCCTCTCGGGGGCTCTGGGGTTACAGAGGGGCTGCCGTGCCCACCGGGACCTTTATTTGGATGCTGGGGGCCACACTCAGGTCCTTACGGCCACACACACACTCATTACCCACCGAGCCATCTCCCAGGGCCCAGGAACTGTGCTTTTAACACCATGTCTGGAAATCGAACCCAAGTAAACGTCCCCAAACATAACAGTGTCTACTCTATCCATTCCCAGGCCTGGCTGCCTGATCATCAGTCACCCTTTACAAAGAAAACTCACAACAAACTCTGGATGGTATGCAAGGAGGAGAAATAAGACTACTAACCTTCTATATTTCTGAATGAAATGATATATGGGTGTGTATGTTTTAAAATTACTAAGAGATGATTTAACGGTTAAGTTTTAAAAGCACTCAGGTTGGCTCCCGGAACCCACATCAGACAACTCACAACTACTTGTAACTTAGTTCCAGGGGATCTAATGTCCTCCTGGCCTCCACAAGCACTGGCACACATGAGATAGATAGATAGATAGATAGATAGATGGATGGATGGATGGATGGATGGATGGACGGACGGACAGATATGCAGGTAATCACATATATACATAAAATTAAAAATATAATGTTACTGGGGATGAAGTGGGTGAGGGATAGATGAAACTAGATTGGTCCTGTATTTGTAATTATCACCTTCGGGTGATAGGTGTGTGGAGCCTTAATGCAGTAATCTCTGTATGTTTGAAAATGCCCATCATACAGAGACAGACAACACTCATCCAGAAGGCTAAAATGGAGCCCATCTTTACCTTACACTTCCTATAAGATAACACCATAGAGTTTCATAAAGTCTGGCTTGTATCCTTAACAGCAACTGAGGGATAAGGCTGCTATCAAAACCAAGTTCAGTTCATTTCAAAACTGACTGCCCTTCTCTTTCAGGATCCCCCCGGGGCAGTCCTGGTGTGAGTCAGACACCATCTGGGGAGGAGGGGACACCCTGCCTAACTGGGGAGCCTCTGCTCCCCTCCACTAGGCCCTGCTACAGTCAGTGTTAAAACACTTCAACCACAGAGAAGAAAAATGCCAAATAAAAGGTTTCTGTCTTTTCTTTCCTCTCTAGATAGGTTTCTGACTCCCACAGCTCATAAAAGCACTCAACAGAAAAGCTCACCCACATTAGCTCTGTAATAGAACCACGTGGACAGAGCAGGACTGTCCTCTGCGGTAAAAACCGGCGCCTAGCCTTGCGCCCTGGGCAGGTGAATTTACAGCAGGGCGCTCTGCGCTGAGCATGGGCTGGGACAGATGCTCAGATGCTGGGACAGAAAGTCAGCACTGTAATTCCCCTCCGGGGCGTAAGAGTGGTGGCAGGGCCCGGAGCCCACTACCCAATCCCCCTCCCGCCCACACTCCTTCTCACCAGATGACCTTCGGCAGGCCAGAGAGAGTGAGCGCTCAACAGGCCGTCAGAGGCAGCCAGCCAAGGGCGGTCTGACTGGTTTTACTGACAGGACTGGTTATCCCAGGGGTGTGCACTTCTGGGAGCAACAGAGAGTGTTTTCTTTACACAGGAGTCCTCGGAGCACATCCGGTCTTCAGTTTCAGGGTTCTCAGGCTGGCCAACTCACGGGCTTTCCTGGAGAACTCGTGAAGACTCAGTCCCAACTAGGAATCTGTATTTTTTTAATTTTAATTTTATTTGTATTAATTACAGTTTATTCACTTTGTAACCCAACAATACCCCCCCATCCCCTCCCAATCCTACCCTCCCTTCCTCTTCTTCTCCTATGCCCCTCTAGGAATCTGTATTTTTTAAGTCACCAAATACTTGGGATTCTTAGGGTTAGGAACTAATGACCCAGCATGACCTCAGGCACAAATTTGAGCCCTAATTCCTAAGGGACCTATCACCTCTAAAATCAACCTAATTATACTGAACATAATTAAAACATTTTCTCCAAAACAAACCACAATTACAGATAAACAGTAAGTAAAATAAAATGCTTAAAGATTATTTATTTTTGTATGTACTTGTCTACACATATATAAAGTGCAACACGTGTGCTTGGTGCCCACAGGAGCCGGAAGAGGGTACTGGAGCCCCTGGAACTGGAGCTGTGCATGGCTGTGAGGCACATCTGCCGAGCACTGACTCGGGTCCTCCGCAAGAAAGCAAGTTCTCAAGGAGCACCTCTGAGTTCAAGGACAGCCTGATCAAGCTAACAAATTATAACACAGAACTAGCCTTTTCTGAGGCTGGCCCACTGACATTTAGACCTATATAATCTTTGTTAGTAGAAGCTTTCCTGGCCATCCCTCTCACATCTTACCATAACAAGATTAGTGATTCTGTTAAAATAAAAAAAAGATCCCTGACTTCCACCCACTAGATGCCAGAAACTCCCAATTTGTAAAGACAGTGGACAATACCGCCCCAGCACAGAACACCTGACTCGAGGAACCACGTTAAACACAGACACTGTTTAACACAGAACATGTTACAGAGAGGACACTGGAGTGGACTGGAAGAAAGACACAGGAAATGAAACTGCCTTCCGATACAACAGACTCTTAACAGCACTGTTTTTAGATATCTGCATTAACACTAAAACCGGCCTGAGTCACAAAAGATGGCATCCAAAGAACTCAGGGAAAAACTCTCCTGGTGGTGAAGGTTTGCTTGGGCAGGATCCGAGCCGTCTTCCTGGAGACTATGAGCTAGAACAAAAGCTGTCGTGACTCAGAAGCTCGGAGAGCAGGAAGGCCTGGGCAGCGGGTCTCTCCCACCCTGGGACACACATGACTCATAGCTACTGCCTCACTGTGGACTCAGGTCTGGGATGTGAGCACTTTCTGGATGAACAAGAGGCAAGCCGACGGGGTGAGCAGGTTTGTGGCCCTTCCCTGTTGCCTTTGCCCCGGAGGCTGAGGTGAGGCAGGAACCGGTTCCTCTGAGCCCTAGGAAACTCCCAGCACTCCCTGGTGCCCATCGGGGCTGCCACAGAAGAGAGGGTCTGACAACACTCGCATCCCACACCGAGTCGGCAAAGGCAGGGGTCTGAGGGAGAGTCCTCCACGGTGAACCACGGCCCGCTAAAATGGCCTCCACAGCCCCTGCCACCCCCAGACTGAGGAAGTCTTCAAAGTAAAAGATATGTCAAGGCATTACTGGCCTTTTCACTTTGTGCAAGCCTAGTTGAAACATCACTATATTTGTTACAGCTCAAGGGAAATACATGTACAAACGAGTGAGTTGCTGAATCACACACATGGACAAAACCAGTGAGGAGCTGAATCACACACATGGACAAATGAGTGAGGAGCTGAATCAGCTGCTTTTCTTCAACCCCATTTGAAAGAATGAGGAAGTGCATATCTGACAGCTATTTTCTAAAAATTAAAAAAGGAGGGGGTACCCCTCAGAGTCAATGAACTAAAAGTGATTTCAAGCAAAAATCACATTTTGAAAAGCTGAGCTTGACAAACTCCTAGTATCTGGGGAACACGGGGTACACAGGTGTTACATGTGAGTATACAGACCGGAGATCAAGCTTGAGCCAACACCCACCTTGTCTGTTGATGTGGGTCTCTCACCAGAAGCTAAGTGGTGGCCAAAGAGTAACACTGGCTGCTCAGAGAGCTTCGGGCCTGCCAACCTGATTCCGCGTGTGCCATGCCAGGCCTGCCAGAGTCTGGAGACAGAGCCCATTCATCACGCAGCAAATCCTTCGCTGACACCCACTTCCAGTCCCCAGGGATTTCCATACCGTTTACTGAAACATTCTAGATTGGGAGGATATGTAGAATTCAATAAATTCCGTATTTCCAAAAGACTCTAAATGCTTTTTTGTTTTGTTTTGTTTTTAAAGAAAACATTATTAAGGCTGTGTGTCAGGCACATGCCTATAATCCCAGTATTCAGAAGGTGAAAGGATCAGGAATTCAAGGCCAGCCTTGGCTACATAGGGAGTTCAAGAGACCCTGAAAAAGGAAGGGGAAGTAGGAGGGAGGGAGGGAAGGAAGGAGGAAGGGAGGAAAGGGAGGAGAGGGAAAGGAGAATCTATTCCAAGTACCAGACAGATCAATAAATGTAGCATAGTTTAAAAAGTTAATCTGTGAGTTTGTGGCCAGCCTGGTCTGCATAGCAAGTTCTAGGATAGCCAGGGCTACATGGTGAGACCCTGCCTCAAACCACAAACAAACAAAGGACAATTACAAGGCAGAACAGACAGCTCAGCAGTCAGGAGTACAGATACTCTTCAGCTCCCAGCATCCACACCAAGAGGCTCAGTTATCTCTAACTACAGCTCCAGAAGAGCCTGTGCCCTATTCCAGCCTCTGAGGGCACTGCTGTGGGCTAATCACGCACGTGCACAAACACCACACACATTCACACATAACTAAAATTCTTAATGAAATATTTGGTAAAGTGAGTTGACATGATTTCATATCTGCTTAACTCACTGTTAAGAAACTACTCCTTGTCAGGCGATGGTGGCAAACGCCTTTAATCCCAGCACTTACGGAGGCAGAAGAGCTCTGTGATTTCGAGGCCAGCCTGGTCTACAGAGCAAGTTCCAGGCCAGCCAGGGCTACACAGAGAAACCCGGTCTCGAAAAACCGAAGGAAGAAAGGAGGGAGAGAACTAATGAACTACCTCTGGAGCTCAGTATCAGGAAAGACTGTTCTCAGTTATCTGAGAAGAATAGCAAGGACTTCCAACCTCTCTCTCTCTTTCTTTCTCTCTCTCTCTCTCTCTTTGTTTTGTTGCTGATGTTTTTGGTTTTCTTGAGACAGGTTTCTCTGTGTAGCTTTGACTGTTCTAGAGTCACTTTGTAGACCAGGCTACCTCCTGAGTGCTGGGATTACAGGCGTGTACCACCAAGCCTGGTTGACTTCCAACCTTTCTAATGATACAGCTGCATAGCCAGGCTGTCTTTAAATATCTCAACTGAGGCCATTCATAGCAGGCTAAGTGTAGACGTAAACATGAGACTCAAGGCATTAAAGAAATCCAGAAACAAGGAAAACAGTGCTTTTTTTTTTTCATTTTTAAAAGAAAATATAGCTATTTCACATGAAATATATTCCTTAGATAATGGTCTTATTACTTAAAATTAAATCAATAAACATACAAAAATATATTTCAGTATAATAGGCACATAATCCACAAAAAAAAAAATTCAAAGGCTCTTCCAGCCTCCATAACAAGGGGGGGTGCTTGCCTAGCATGAGGGGTTCTCAGCGTTCACTCTCCAGAACCAAAAACTATGTAGTAACAATAATGATAATATTAGAAAGTCACTTTTATAAACAAGAAAGGGAAACCTAAAAATTAAGTAGGCTTTAAAGAAACTGAAATGATGCACACAGACTGTTTCATTGTTAAAAGGGTGTGATCATTCAATAGCCAAAAAAAAAAAAAAAACCAAAACAAAACAACAACAACAAAAAAACCTGACACCTAAGGAGCTACAGAGATTCTGATAAACATTTAGTCCGTATAGCTTACAAATTTTGTGATTCCACCTCAACTACATTCTTCATGTGATAAAACTACAGACATGAAGAGCAAGTCTGGCTAGCACAGGTTAGCAGCCCCCAGGGCCCTGAGGTGGGAGCAGAGGGGGCGTGTGGTCCTGAGAGGACAGGAGGGACTCTGTCAACACCAGCCTTCGGATGCTTTTGCAACTCTGGGAAAGGAGGCTAAAGGTAGCCAGGCTCCTTCTGTGTGCACCACACGTCTGCCTGGCGCCTATGGCCAGCTGCAGGCAGGCAGCAGCGTGCAGTGCTGGGAGCCAGAGCCAGGTCCTCTGCGAGAGGCCGCACTCAGCCACTGAGCCAGCCTCAGCCATCTATGTTATTTCTTATAGTCCCATTATCATCTGACTCTGAGTTCAGGACCAACATGGTCTACAGGCAAGTTCTGAGTCGACACAGGATATCTAGTGAGTCTCAAAGCAAAAAGCAAGCAAATGGGTTGTTGCGCTCAAAGCACTCATTACGAAGACCAACTCCTTGGAATCCTCCATCCAGAACACCAAGCAGGGTGCCAGCGACAAGAGAGAAAGGGACGTGGACTTGCTCTCCCATCTGCAGCACAGAAACACGACTCAACAGGAAGAGAGTTCTCGCAGCCCTGTCTGGACTGTCCACATGGGGGAAGGACGTGAACGCCACAGGAAAAAAAGGTGACAGCTAAACTAGTCCTAACAGATAAGGCGGCTACTGCGCACAGAGAAGGCCAGATAGGCGCAGGGCTGTGCTCACACCTACGTGCTGCAGGAAGCCTGGCAGCAGTGCGGGGAGTCAAGCTGTCCTAAGGGCACACACGGGCAGTGGGGTGGAAGGGACGACACAGTGACGCTCTGAAAACTGACAGGGCGAGCCACTCTCTCTATAAAGGGTCAGACAAGACACATAGGGCTTTGAAGACCCACACGTGGTCCTTATCCAACACATGTCTGTCTTCATCATTAAAAATGGAAAAGCCAACTTGGCTTAGGCATCAGGGCTCCTGTGGCTACCAGCCAGCTCCAAATCCACAGCTGTGCCTCACTGATCCTTACCTAAGAGGCCAGGGACAGGAGGGAGGTGCAACCTGAGGGGACGCTCAGATTTCTGGCTGTGGGTGTTGCACACAGAGATTGTGAAAATAAAAAGGCAAGGCCTCTGAGCGCCTGCTGCTGAGAGAGTGGGTACAGCAATGACCCTGGTTCCTGATGGCGTGGGCGGAACGGCTAAACACAGTGTCGGGTTTCAGCAGAGGGCTCCAGACTGCGGCGGGTGTGAGACTCATGACAGGTAGCAACTCAGCTGCCACCTGTGAGCCCAGGATACAAGTGTTAATGGGGCACCATCAGGGAAGGCACCACTAGGCGAGGAAGGGCCAGGCTGGCGGGGCGGGACCTTCACTTCAGCCCAAGAGGACGGGGCAGGAGTCGTGAGTGCAGCAGGATCAGGAGCTGTGTACCCAGACCCTGCCCACCAGGGAAGCGCGGGAGTGAACACCGGTGACCCCTGGACTCCGAGGCTGTAATTTTGAGGCTAGCCTGGGCTACATAATGAGCTCTTGTCTTGAGAAGAGAAGACAGGATGGAAGAGAAGGGCAGGGGAGGAGAGAAGGGGAGGCATATTGTGAAATGTTAAGGGGCAGCAGAAATCAAAGTATAAACCCTGCCTCACCGTTCTGGAACTAACACTAAATCACACGTTTTAGAAGGGTGGAGAAAATGACTGAGAGACCAACAGCTCCCACCACCCCATAAACAAATGCTTGCTATAATTCCAAGAGGCCAGCAGTTCTTCCCCAAACAAGGTTTGTTCCTTGTTCTACTTGCACTGCCATTTGCTACTTCAGGACCAGCCTGCCCCTCACAGACCATGCATGGCAGAAGGAAGCTCCTGCAAGAAGGGTCATTCATTCCTCACTGGCTTCTTAACGTTTTCTCCCAAGAATCTAGGCCTGCCAGCTGCGACATCTCTGGTATTCCTCTGAAGCTTCCATGGCCCTAGCCTAGAGAGGAAAGAGGCTGATCTGGCTGGCCACATGGGAAAATGCACAGGTATGCCACCTCATGTGTGAGTTGTGTGCTGGAGTCAGGTTGAGGCTTTATACAACTTACACTCCCAAACCTGCACAGCTTGGTCAGGGGACGCTCTACCAATCACACAGTTCAGTTAGAATGCTAAGCTCTAACACTGAATGGCTTCCTTTACTGTGACCATCATCATCACCATCACCACCATCATCATCGTCATCATCATCATCACCACCATCATCATCATCATCGTCATCATCATCACCACCATCACTACCACCATCACCACCGTCATCATCATCATCGTCATCATCATCACCACCATCACTACCACCATCGCCACCATCATCATCATCATCGTCATCATCACCATTATCACTACCACCATCACCGCCACCATCATCACCATTATCACTACCATCATCACCACCATCATCGTCGTCGTCATCATCATCACCAGCATCACCACCATCACTACTATCATCACCACCATCACTACCATCATCACCACCATCACTACCATCATCACCACCATAACCATCATCAGGAGAAACAGTGCAGAACAGTGCAGATGAGCCAGGCATGGGCATGCGGCCTCTGAGAGCAGCCACCATCACATGCCCCAGCAAGTCCAGGAGCAACATGACACCAGAGCTGCTCCAGGAGCTGCAGAGGACTGACAGAGGTCCACTCTGCACTCAGCAGAGAATATTACCCAGGAGGTGTCTCTGACAGGTGCCACTTGCTGCTCAGTTCCCTGTCAGATGGACATTTCTAAGGTATTCTGAGACAGAATGCCATTGGTCATATCTGGTTATAAAACGAAACTGACAAGGAATGCCAGCATTCCACACTGAAATTAACTCTGCATGCTACATCCACTTTTAAAGTGTGCAAGATTTAGGGAAAGTTCCAAGAACTTGTACTATCATTAAACACAATCAAGAAAAACATGCCACAATTCTAGTCATAAGAAAAATACATCTTCACAACACCCTCCAGAAACTGAAATATGATACATAAATATTTATCTTCGGTTACTTTAAAAGCATTTGAGAAGCCATTTTGAAAGAATGAATTCTGCCGCCATAAATTAGGCTGCACCATTCTCAAAATGAGCAAGGGAAAGCACACATTCTGGAGAAAGGAAATTCTCCAGAACTGTCTCCTGTGTG
Organism: Meriones unguiculatus; assembly: GCF_030254825.1. NCBI lineage: Eukaryota > Metazoa > Chordata > Mammalia > Rodentia > Muridae > Meriones > Meriones unguiculatus. The sequence continues at coordinate 3,194,211 of NC_083356.1, forward strand.
ACTCTGCCCATCTCAGCTGTGAGTAGGGGATTCCAAGGGAAACTAAAACTCCACTGACCAGCTCCTCCATGGGTGGAGCTGTCAGCTGTCCAGGACTCCCGTGCACCTGTGCCACTGTTGCCAACATGTGCACCAAGGATAAGATCACAAGGGGCATGTGCGATGACACAGTGTCCCAGCCAGTGCTGAGCTGTAGACAGCAGAAAGAAATGGGACTGGGAAGGGCTCAAGCAAGCGACAGGACTCTTTTACTGTCTTCTTCTCGCCTTTGGGTGGGTATTCCAGCAGCCACCAGCTTAGGGACAGAGAGCTACGGAGTCCGGGTGAGCAGCTGAGGTCCACTTTATCAGCACGGTGTGCCAGCAGTCTGCACCAGACTTCGCTGGAAGCCTACAAGGATGCTAACTATGTAATTCCCACATGTGCAAAGCCCTTGTGAGCACTTCCGTGCAGAACGGTCCCTGCCGTCAGCTTCTGAATGCCAAAGAGCATCCCTGTAACAGTGCCTCCCAGCCGATGTCTGACGCCGGGCCAACTCTCTGGAGCTCCAGGATCTCCTGGAGCTGCTCACGCCTGATTCACTACTCTCGAGAAGACTCGCGGCACTCTGGGAATATTCACTTGTGGAAACAAACACCAAGACAGCAACATGTTTGCTGTCACTCTCTATTTCACTAGCACAATGGAGACCCTGTGACCAACATTTTAAGCTAATGTAACAGACCTTCATTCTACACGGCTGATAGATATATTAGACCTTCTCATTATCTGGAGAGAAGGGGTGGACGGGAGGTGACCAGAGGGTCAGCAGTGCCTGTTAATGTCTACCAAACACAGCCTGCCTTGTGTGCACTCTGACCGTCAAACCCAGGAGGAGTGGAGTCTCTGCCCTTGGCACTCAGGAAATGTCTGCTGACTCAGACTTACAAAACTATTCCCACACAGCATGCATCCAGAGTCACAGATGCAGCCCCCTCCACCCTCTCCCCTGCAGACGTTTTCAGTTCCTTTTACTGCAAAGCATTTTTCTAGGAAATAGATCTCAACTTCACAACATTAACGTATAAAAGAGTCGCATTATACACACATGATTTTTAAACTTTTATTTAAAAGAAAACGAGCAAGCAGGGGTGTGTGTTGTCAGAGACAACTTCTGAAAGTCAGTCTCTCTTTTCCACTACACACTCCAAGGACAGAACTCAGGCCACCAGGTTCTGGCAAGAAATTTCACCTGCTGAGGCCATTACACCAACCCAAGCACAGTATTTTAAAAGGAATACATACTCGCTGAAGTTTAAGAACTGTAGTCTTTTTTGTTTGGTTGGTTGGCTTTTGTTTTGTGGGGTTTCTGTTGGTGGTGGTGTTGTTTTGGTTTTTTGGGACAGGGTTTCTCTGTGTATCCCTGAATATCTGGACTCACTCTGCAGACCAGGCTGGCCTCAAACTCAGAGGTCTGCTGCCTCCACCTCCCCAGTGCTGGGTCTAACAATGTCTTCACATCAGAATGAATTAGATTTTTCAGCTTAGGAAAAAAAAAAAAAAAAGACATGAAGATGACAAAACATCCAATTGAGGGTGGCTTGGTTTCCGTCTGCAGAACTGAAAACTGTTCAGTGCTGAAGGCGTGACCTAGCCAGGCGGTGTTACCAGAGCTGTGATGACATGACCCATGCAAGCCAGCGTCCTCAACGCTGCCCCACAGAGGCACCTCAAACGAAAGCTGGAGCACGGAGATGCATGTTTAAACAAATTCCAAGTCCTAGATATTTGTTACACAAACAATTAAAACAGACTCGATTCCAAAGGTCACAGATTTTGACTCCTGCCTACCACCGGCCAATTGTTCAAACAATAATACATCCTCTATGAGGCCTGTCCCAGCAGCCCATCCTGCCCTGGGCCCTCCCCTACACAGGCACTGCATGTGCTTCTCCCCGCCCTGTTAGCACTGACCTCCGCACACAGCCACTTTAACTTCTCTCATTACACATCGGCTCCTGCCTTTGCCTTCTTTCTAGGCAGAGGCCAGGACACAGTCATTTTGCTTCAGTTCATTACCTCCTAAGTAGTCAGCTTAATTAGTCAGCAAAAGTTTGGTTGAGACACTGAAGTCAAGACTTCTAGGAATCTTTTATAAAAAAAAAAGCTAATCTTGGTCAGGGGAGGTAACATGATGCACGCCTTTAATCCCCGCACTCAAGAGGTAGATGCAAGCAGACCTCTGTGAGTTCAGGGACAGCCTAATGACAGAGTTCCAGGATAGCTCAGAGCTACAAAGGAAGACCTGCTTTTAGGTGAAAAACAAACAATAATTTCCTCATTAATTGTTTCTACATATATCCGTGTGTGTATGTGGACGTCAGCGCACCACGGCACATATGTGGAGGTCAGAGGACAATTGGTGGGAACTGGTTCTCTCCTTCCACTGGGGATGACGCTCAGGTTACCGGACAGTGGGTGCCTTTTACCTGGGAGTCATCCCATCAGCTGCCCCTCTTTAAAACAGAGGCTGCAAGCAACTGGGAGTAATACAAGAAATCATTTGTTGGTGTACTTTATGTCAGCAATGCCCCCTGCAAAACAATGCTTGAACCTGCCAGCTAACAGTCCACCTACAACACCCGTGATACAGTATTACAGGAGATATCCAAATACACACACACACACACACACACACACACACACACACGCACGGAACCACACATGTGCATATGGAACACAACCAGACACAAAAGACGCCCTTTTCAAAGAACATGTAAAGGGAAATTGAAAACTTTCTCAACTTAAGTGAAGAATTAGAGACTCTTCTAAGACTAGATTTTCAGAAGCAGAAAGAGAATCCAGCCACCAAATCCAACCGAACTGCTCACACAGGGGCGAGGGCACAGCCCTGCAGCACAGCCCTGCAGCACAGCCCTGCAGCACACTGCAGAGACCACTGCAGAGCAGACACGTCCACACAGACGCTCACTCCTCCTCCTCCTTGGAGATTCAATGACCTTAAAACTTACTTGTTTCATAGTAAATATAAAACTGTCTAAATAAAAATGAAAGCGGCTTTGAAGGTAACCCTGTGACCCCAGCACTGGGGAGGCGATGGGAAGAGCCCAAGTTCAAGGCCAGACTGGGCTTCCTGACTCACTACCCTCTTCCCTGACAAAACAGAAAAATAGGGCCAGTGAGACAGCTCCGCAGAAAACCATTTGCCACACAAGCCCAATGACCATGCCGGAAGCTAAAGGGCAGCCGTGTCTGCAGAATGCACAGCAGAAACAAGAGATCCTGAAAGAATAAAAGCTACTCTTGGTCAGGGGAGGTGGCAAGAGATCCTCTCTCAACAGGGGAAGAGCCAATTCCTGAGGTGTCCTGACCCCTACACCTACCCAGAGCACACATGGGCTGAGACATGCACATGCTCTCTCTCTCTCTCTCTCTCTCTCTCTCTCTCTCTCTCTCTCTCTCTCTCTAGCTCTCACTCTCTTTAGCTCTCTCTCTCTAGCTCTCTCTAGCTCCGCTAGCTCTTCATCACTTGATCCCTCTCACACACACAAACACTCATACACTCATTGTTAAATGAGCAAATAAAGAAGGAACTAGTTGTCTTCATTCCCCTGACTGCTGATCAGCAATGAAAACAAGCATGCCCACAATCCCAGCACTTGGGAAGCCGAGGCAGGAGGATCACTCACTGCCTGTCCACTACATGAGACCATCTTAAAAAAAAAAAAAAAAAGTATTGCTAAAGTAAAATCTTCAAAGAAATACGTATTTATTTTATTTGGTCACAGGTGGTGGCACACACCTTTAATCCCAGCAGGCCTCTGAGTCTAAGGCCAGCCTGGTCTCAGAGCCAGTTCCAGGACAGCCAGACTTCAACCCTCGAAGGTAAAGAAGCTACAGTGCCCCTGCCTCCAGGCCACACTGCACGCGGCAGGTCCATTTCAGGAGGATGGGAGCTCCTTTACTGGAGAAAGGGACAGAGGGCCACAGAACCCACAGGGAGGGCGTGCACCAAGGCTCAATCCCCTGCTTATTTGGAAGGATTCTAGGTTTTAGTTATTATGGTGTAGGGTGTGTGTTTGTGTGTGCATGTAAGACCACATGCCATGGCATATATGTGGTAGACAGAGAACAATTTCCAGGACTCAGTTCTCTCCTTCTACGTGAATTCCAGGGATTAGACTCAGGTCATCAGGTTTTTGTGACAAGCACTTTTACCCGCTTGCTAGCCCCAGAATTAATATTTTATCAAAGTTCCATGTGTTAAACGAACATACAAAAGTGTATCTCTGCTGTTAACAAGAAAAAGGAACCATCTCTCTCCCCTCTGACTGCCACAAAAGTTCTGAATTAAACACAGCAATCAAATTTCTTAGAGAACTAAAAAGAATAGCGAGGCATGCAGGAGGGTCCACTGGGGCCCATGGGACAGTGGATTTCCTGCTGCAAAAAGGAAAAGAAAAAAAAACCTTCACTTCCTGGCTTTGACCGAAGAATGGCCTCGTCCTTGTGCCCCAATTCACAAAACAGCACAGTGGACACAACTAAAACTGCTGAAATGACTTCATCCTGCCAGAGGCTTGAGAAGAACCCAAGCAAGCCACAGGCACAAGGTAAAGTTGTTGTTGTTGTTTCATTTCTCTACTCCTGGCTCAGGCCTGGAACACCAGAAGTGATTTATTTACACATACAGGGGTGTTTTGCCTGTGTGTGTATGCGTTTCTAGTACCCACAGAGGCTCTGAAAGGGGTTGGATCCCCTGGAACTGGAACTACAGATGACTGTGAGCTACCATTTGAGAGCTGGGAATTAAACCGAGTCCCCTGGAAAAGCAGCCAGAGCACCTAACCCGCCTCTCCAGTCCCCTAGGGTAAGGTTTTTGAACATTTGTCACCGTTTCCATGCATTCGTGGGACTATGCGGTGTGTATGCATGCGCCCTATACGGCCACAATCCCGTCCACCCCTGGAGCTGGTGCTGTGAGCCACCTAACACGAGTGCTGGGGACGGGACTCGGCTCTCTACAAGAACAATGCATGTTCTCAGCCACTGAGCCATTTCTCTAGTCCCTAAAACAGTATTCTTCAAGCATCAATTATTACTTAGACAAATCACCATTAATTTTTTAAACTTAATACTATCACATTCTCTTCTATGAAAATTAACTTCCAAATTACAGTTTTAAAAAACGTGAATGATTTACTCAGTAGGAGACTAGTAAGAAATGTCTCTCGAGGGGAGATGAGGGAAGCCACGTGATCACCCTGTTTACTGCCCTGGTGACACATGATGCTGCGGATGGAAAGAGCTGGCACAGACTGGCCAACACCTTCTGCCCCTTCTAACCCTGCTGTACTCCATTCTGGACACGGTCTGCACTTCTGCTTTTCTAGAAGGTAACCCTGAGGCCTCGGGAGATGCCCAGTGGCTGCTCTTCCAGAGGACCTGCATTTGGTTCCAGGACCCACTTGGCAGCTATCTGTAACTTCAGGTCCAGGCTGTCCGATACACTCTTCTGGCCTCCATGGCTACTACACACAGGATGTATAGATGCATACAAATAAAACACCCATGCACATAAAATAAAATCTAAAATACTAATAAAAATCTAACAGAAGAAGAGGAGGTGCGGAGTCTGGAGCTGGGCCTGGTGTGTGACCTACCCCCTTCTGTCCAGCAGTCCAGAGGCACAGGCAGGAGGATCTCTGTGAGCTAAAGGCCAGCCTGTTCTCTGCAGGAAGTAGGCCAGGGACACACAGCGAGCCCGTCAGTAAATACAAGTGGCCTGGCACAGTAGTGTAGCATTTGGGAGCCTGAGGCAGGAGGCTGCTCCCAAGAGCCCAAGGCCAGAGAACAGATGCCAGGGAGTAGAGAGAAGGAGGGATATGAAAATGTCAACCTGCAGTTTCTGCTCATCTGAGGAAGACATTTCTCTTGGCCACGTTAAGAAGGGAGAGTTTCTAAGAGTCTTTTCTCAACTCCACTTTTGCCCTGCATGAACTCTGACAGATCCTTCGGGGAGCACCTCCCTCGGGCAAGCTGCTGGCCACAGATCTGCGGCTGGCAGCCACGGGCACGCTCCTTGCAGACGTCAGTATCTAGGAAGCCCTGGTCACTGAAAACAGCAGGAACAGCACAGCCAACACCGCAGGTATGTCACGGCCAGAGGCCAGAGTGCAGATGCTGCGCACATGGACAGAGAGCGACCGACATGCCCTGTGGGGGTTCTCATCCAGAGTGCAGATGCTGCGCACATGGACAGAGAGCGACCGACATGCCCTGTGGGGGTTCTCATCCTACTGACCCCGCCGGAGAGGACAGCAGCCCCACACCTCAGCCTGCACATCTGCAGAAGCAAAGGCTTCCCAAATACTTTCCCTTAATCTCTTGCCTTGGCCTCTATGGTCCTACAAAGTAGGAAGAGATTCCTGGTCCCACATGACAAAATACCAAATCTTAGCCATTAAGAAAGTTTAACAATATGTACCATTTAGAACCTTTCCACCTCAGCCTTTCTAAGGCTGAATAAAAGGACTAGTCTTCTATTCACAATGTTTATTTTACTTTTAAAGCAAATACTTGTTTCCATAGTGGCAAAACCCTGCAAAGAAAATGACATGTCAACTGAAGAGCAGTTAGTAAAAAGATGGGCGTGCTGGCCATGTGGCACCCAGAAGAGAAGTCACAACACGCTCGAAGCCAGCACAGACTGTCCTAAGCAGCTACTCAAACAGCAGAGCTGCCCGGCAGCAACCTGGAGGGTGTGCTTTGTATTGGGGAGCACAGGCAGCCGCTCGAAGCCAGCACAGACTGTCCTGAGCAGCTACGCACACAGCAGAGCTGCCCGGCAGCAACCTGGAGGGTGTGCTTTGTATTGGGGAGCACAGGCAGCCGGGCAAACTAGCAAGACACAGACCACTGCATGGCAGTCCTCTGACAGACGCCAAGAAGCAGAACACGGGGCTCCAGAGAAGCTCGGACACGGGCAACACAGGCTGGTGAGAGGCCCCGTGAGCTGGAAAATTGGAGGTACTCAAGAGGACCGGGGCCAGAACAAATGAGGATAAAAGTTAGAAGCCAGAGGCAACAAGCAGTTTATAAAAGGTAACCAGAAAACCAGCCTGAGAGGAAGAGTGGAGATAAAGGGCAGCTGGGGCCTTCAAGGCAAAGTAAATGCTCAGAATGAAAACACACACACACACACACACACACACACACACAAGCACAAGCCGCACAATTCTGAAATGTGCAAAGCAGATAATTATGAGATAAAGGTCTCCCAGACGACCCAAGAAAGCCACAGGAAGGGAAAGCCAGGTCCGTCAGCAAATGGGGCTACAATGAGCAGACTCAATGGAGATTTAAGAAAAGCCAGACCCTAGACCTTCGCCTACCTCCACGCAGCCAAGAGAACAGCCCTCCTTGCTCAGGCACACAGAGCAGAGCTGGTCTCTAGGAGACAAACAGAGAGTCCCTGGCCCGTGTACTGAAAACACAGACAGGGGCGGACACCTTTCACAGAGGAGGCTCCATGCTGATGTGACCAGGCAAAGTTGCAGGTGAAGATGCTGAGTGGACACGGGAGATCTCTGGAAACCGGAGAGACTCGAGTGGTGCTGCTGCTGTGCCGCCCACCCAGTGGTGGCCACCTCAGCCTCCAGGAGAGGTGGATCCAGGATGGTAAACCTGAAGAGCCAAGCCTTTAATCCCAGCACTCAGGAGGCAGAGGCAGACGGATCTGAGTTCAAGGCCAGCCTGTTCTACAAAGTGAGTCCAGGACAGCCGGGGCTACACAGAGAAACCCTGTCTTGTAAAACCAAAACAAGAAAAAACTGAACAAAGCCCCAGTATGACGTTCACACAGGAAGAGCCATGCAAAGGGAAGAGTCTGGACACACATCCATGAGTGATACGGAAAGTAAACCTAACAATCCCCAGGAAACATATTTAAGGGGAAAAATCATGGTGCACCATGGAACTTAGCTGTAAATAGCATTTACAATCATAATAATATGAATACTGAATATCAATCTAACATCTACTCAAAACTACAGTTATATGGAGAGGAAGAGGAACGAAAAATGTGAAAGAGCCGAGGACCCAGAAGAAATACACACATGCCACTTAAAGGTAAAGCCCAAAGCAGGAACGCTGAAAGCAGTAATCTCCAGGGAGCAGGAAACAGACGCAAGAGCTAGGGGAATAGCTGCCTGTAGATATCCTACCTACAAAACTGAATTTTGGTTTTGGTTTTTCTAGACAGGGTTTCCCTGTGTAGCCCTGGCTGTCCTGGAACTCGCTCTGTAGACCAGGCTGACCTCGAACTCCCATATCTGCCTCCTGAGTGCTGGGATTAAAGGTGTGCACCACCACAGCCAGCTCAAACTAAACATTTTAAGTATATAAACACAAAATAGTATTTCATAAAATAATTTATACAATAAATTAAATTAAAATAACGAGTGGGGGCAACTAGCCACAGATCCTGTTTCAAAGAAACATTTTATATAGGCTACAAGAATAAAAAAACCATTTGGGTCAGTCTTTAATTCAGCCCTTCCTCCCGCATACCCTGCAGCAGTTCTCAAACACATCTGTAACATGCAGATTGCCTGTTACACACAGCATTGTTCATGCGCTCACTCACTAAGTGAGGAGGAAGTGAGGGGGCGAAGGGCCAGGCCATGCTCAGGGGCCGCACACAGGAGTGCGCAAAGCAAGCGCAATTCCCCTCCACAATCCTTTCCTACAGGGGCAGGAGACTTCTGTAACCACACACCAAAGTGAGTTTTCAAAAGGCTCGCGAAAAGATGAACCACCATTTGGTGGAGGGTCTTTGACCCACAGTGCTGGGAAAATCAGATATCCACAAGAACGTGCGGATGTAAATTAGCTCAAAGAGGAGTCAAGACCTAACCATGAGATGGAAACGCTCACAAGAAAGTAAGCCAGCCTCACCAAAGAGGAAGTAGCAGTGTTTTCTAGACTAAACCGTGGTGTGGTAGTGCACAACCAGACTTCAGCACTTTAAAGGATAGGCAGGAGAATGTGAGTTCAATACCAGCCTAAGCTAAATAAAAAGGTCTTTTTATTTCATTTCAAGGCAGGGTTGCTCTGTAGACATAAGATTATTGTGTAGTTCAAATGCTGATTTCTATAACCCCCCCTCCCATATCTGGTTACAAGCCTTGTTCTGAGAATCTCCTATCTCACTGTTGTGTAAATACTGCTCCCCAACTATCCCTGATATGCCAATAAAACAGCTTACAGCCAGTTGCTAAGCAGGGAACAGAGTAGGGCTGGACTTCCTGCCAGCCAGGGGAGGAAGAGTTAAGGGAGGAAGTAGAGAATTCAGCCATGGGAGAGGTCAAAGAGAGATAAGGAGAAGGAGTTGGAGCAGGAAAGCTACAAAGTGCAAGCAATCCTGGGTTGCCAGTGGGAGGAGACCAGATTAGCTTAGAGGGTTAAAAACAGAGTAACAACTGCTCAGTTATTGTGTTGTGAAGCTTATTAAACAAATATAAGAATCTCAATTATTTGTCTGATAGCTGGATTAAGAGAAAAACTAAGAAACACACAGTTTTATAAAAACAAATAACATTTATGTGTGTAACTCTGGCAGTCCTGGAACCTGCCATGAAGACCAGGCTAGCCTCAATAGACAGACAGAAGAATGAGACAAATGAGCCTGTAAGGAAGAATGCTGGGGGCTGGAAAGAAGGCTGAGCAAGTTAAAGTGTACTGGCTGCTCATCCAGAGGACCCATCGAGACACAAGTTGCTGGAAAGAGGCCCATGGGCTCGGGGTTGCAGGCACTCAGGACGGGTTCTGTGTTGTGGGTTCACTCCGTGTATACACTTCGGCTGAATGACACAGTATGGAGAAATGACCACAAAACATATTTTAAACTATCAGCTAATGTGTGAAACAAACCTCTGAAGATCTCGGAAGGGAAGGGAGAGAGCAGAACAGCTTGGGCCTGTAGGGCACATGAATCAACTCAGCGCAAGCCTCTGTGGGCAGTCCAGCACTGCCCTCCATGCTAACCCTGCTGTAAGAACCAACACCCACAAAAAGAACACGCTTGGCACTAAACCATAATATGCTGCTAAAGGATGCTTCCGAGCTTATTGGTACACAGTAAAGAAGGCAGGATTTGGCTCCCACAGTGAGCAAGCCTGACAGCACGGAACACATGGCAGGTGCCATCTCCTCAAGGAGAAAGACAAATACTGGGCCAGCACTGCCCCATGAGCTCACAGAACCCAACGCAGAAAGCAGCCGAGAATGTGTGCAAAGTGCTGCAAGGGAGCTGAGAGAAAAAAATCAGCTAGCTCTGAAAGACACTTAGCACCAGGAGAGCAGGACCTTCCCTGTCACAGGAGGCTGAGGCAGGAGGATTTTGAGTTTGGGGTAAGCCTGGCCTGTATTCACTGAATACAGTGAAATCATGTTCCACTAATAAAATCAAACAAAGACAAAAGGAATGTCACAATCTGTGCCAGCATAGTAAGCTGTGGCTCAGTCACCTCAACTATGGCGCTCAGGCCTGTGACAGTAGGCAGGGAAGATGTGAAGTAATGCCACCAGCAGCCACCTCAGTGTGCGAGGAGCTTGTCACCTTGCTGTGACTTACCTATGGCTCTTACATTTTCTACATGAACACACTGTCCTACGTGTACGAAGAGTTTAAGAAGTTTTAAAATCAAATTCTGAGGAGAGGCACATGCCCAGCTTCAGCCCCAGTGCCCTGAAGCCCTGAGGTGCTGGCTGGACACTCACTCCCTGCTGAGCCTCAGTTCAGGCGCACACTGCCACCACAGCAGTCAGCAGGCACCACCACACTCTTCATAAGTCCTTCGACCACCAGAGAGACGGGCACCCACTGTGACTTCCGTGTCAGTCACAGGGAGGTCGTCATTTCCAAAACCCTGCAACGCTCAGTGGGACAACACACAACTTGTTACATGACTGCTTTGCTGGTGATGCCTGTGGCCAACATGACCCAAGGGGCCTACACAGAAGACAGGCATCGCTGTGCACGAACGATGCGGACAGCAAAGCCACGGCACAGAGGAACTGACTGCTTGCCCAAAGCATGGGCTGCGAGCAGGGTGGGGCCTCACAAGATGAGGAAACGTCTTTCGCTCTGACACACTTGGGGCCTGGACAACTCTGCAAACACACTAGAGATGTGTGCCCCACTCGAGAGCTTCAAAATTAACAGAACACAAGTCATTATCTCCAAAATAAATCTCATGTTTTTAAAGGGTAAAAAAATTAAAGAAATTTTATAAAAGTTAAGAATTTAAACTATTTACTTCTATACCTCTTTTTTTAAAGGCAAGGGGAGAGTAGTAACAGAAACAAATTAAAAAATGGCTAAAACTAAAGATTAAATGATGTTTAAAAAAAAAAAGAAAGGCGTTATAACACACACATGTAATCACTCAGGAGGCAGAGGAAGGCGGATCTGTGTGAGTTCAAGGACAGCCTAGTCTACTAAGTGAGTCCAAGACAGTCAGGGATACACAGAGAAACCCTGTCTCAAAAAAAAAAAAAAAAAAAGAAAAGAAAGAAAGAAAAGAAACAAACAAACAAAGAAAAAAAAAGAAAGAAAGAAACAAAGGGGGCTATAGAGAAGGCTCAATGGCTGGAAATACTGGCTGCTCTTCCAAAAGATCCAGGCTCAGTCTCCTGCACTCACATGGCTTCTCAGTCCCAAGGGACCCAGCATCTTCCCTTGCTATGGGCACCAGGTACACAGGTGGCACACACACCTACATGAAGGCAAAACACTACAAAACAATTAACAAGAATAGGCTCCTGCCTGCCAAGCCTGCTGACCCAAGTTCCACCCCTGGATCCTAAATGATGGAAGAACCAACCCCACAAACTGTGCTCCGACAGGGCAGTTCCGGCCTACTCTCTGCCTTCTGATTAAACTAATCCCTTCCTGGCCCCTTCCTCCTTCCCTTCCTCCCTTATTGAGATGGAGCCTCACTTTTTAAGCCCAGGCTGGCCTCAAGCTCATAATCCTCCTACCTCAGCCTCCAAGTTCTAAGACTGTGGGTATGCCCAGCACACCTGGCCTTAATAACAAACAATGGAGATACAGAAAAGCCTGCCAGGGACTAGGGGTAGCACACTCAGTAACCCCCACAGAGGCCAAAGGGTCAGGGGTTCACAGTTATCTTTACACATAAGGGTTTCCAGGTCAGTCTGGAATGCATAAGATCCTCTCTCAAAATACAGAACAACAACAAGCCTGTCAGGCTCCCAGGAGAGCCCCCAGGGCCTCATTATACAAGAAACCTTTATGTAGCTATTAATAAAACAATGGCTATAAATGATATCTACATTCTTTTAGGTTGGTTTTCATGAATATTCATAATTATATTCTGAGGAGTTGAATTTTTTAATGCACTTGAGAAGGTCCTAGTTACACGAAGAAGATGACTGGGGAAAATAATGAAGAAAGCATTCAAAAACTCAGCAGAAATGGCCCGGGGTGGTGGTACATGCCTTTAATCCTAACGTAACTCAGGAAGGAGGTGGAGACAGGTGGATCTCTGGGAGTTCAAGGCCAGCCTGGTCTACACAGTGAGTTCCAGGACAGCCAGGGCTACCCAGTGAAACCCTGTCTTGAAAACAAAGTAACAAGTAGCTGGAGAGTTGGCTCAGCAGATAAGAGCACTTGTTGCAAGGGACCCAGGTTTGATTCCCAGGACCCACAACAAGGCTCACCACCTCAAGTGGCAGAATGTGTGGGACACAGACACACATGAAGACAAAACACACATACACATAAGATAAAAAAATAAAACAAGTCTAAGGAAAAAGAAAACAAACAAAAATTAAAACAAGACAACCCAGCAGAATCCTCAATTCCCAAAAATCACCCAACAAATTTTGCTCAAAGCTGTACTGCACAACAGAAATGAAAGCGGGTTCCTTCTTTGCCAGACACGGTGGCCATTGCTCTGTATCCTCAGCACTAAAGAGGCAAGAGAACCAAGTGGAAGGCCAGTCTCAGCTGCAGAATTCAGGTATGTAGTGAGAGTTTTGGAGTTTTATTTTCCTTTAAAAAACACAGAAATAGTACAAGACTATGGTTTCATTTTAATCCCAGGTGTGGGGACAGGGGCTGCTTTGGACTATCCACAGCAGCTGACTGTGATCTGCCTCGCCCTCTAGCAGAGGCGTGGTTCTGCCAGCTGCAGAGAGTTTATGCAACTGTGTGACACGTAGACTTCTCTTCAGAGGACTGTAAATGCTAGGGCTCCGAGAGAGAGAGAGAGAGAGAGAGAGAGAGAGAGAGAGAGAGAGAGAGGTTGGTGGGTGATGGCTTGTTGGTTGCTGTTGGTCTCAGTTTGTTGAGTAGTCGTGAGCAAAGAAACAAGAAAAAGAAGAAATTAGGTATCCTGGCATCGAAGATCGAATTTGCCTCAAGGAACTTGGCAACCCTAATTAACAAGAATTAGCGAAACAGTAACAACGACCCGTTTCTGACCCCTGATTTTATTCGGGGATCTCTCCTTTCCTCTCTAACCCATTTTCTCTCAAATCTAGTGTCAGAGGTTTGAAAGAGAAGAAAAAAGGGTGGAAAAGGGTAGAAGAAAGAAGAACCCACAAAGTAGCAAATGCCAGTTACAAGGCCATCTCCAAAAAGAGGGAGGAGAGTTAAGAGGAAAAGGGGAAAAAAAGAGGAGGAGGAGGAACAGCAGCAGCAGCAGCCAGGAACAGGCAGGGCACACACCTGTAAACTTGCTGAGTAGCAGCAAGTTCAAGGCCAGCAGCTACAAAGCATCCCAGAGCTGTTCTAAACCCTTCCGGTCATGCATTACAGATAGGTAATCAGGTCTGAAAACAGAACTCGGTGTCTAGACACCTCTTTCTTTCTTTAAATAAATTTTTAGGGAGGTGTGTGTGCCTGTGTGAAGGTCAGAGGACAATGTGCAGAAGTTGGTTCTCTCTTTCCGCTACGTAGGTCCCAAGGTTCAAACTCAAGCCAACAGGTTTGGCAGCAAGCGTCTCTACCCACTGACCCACCTCACCCTCTCACCTCAGTCCACCAGCTAAGGAAGAAGACTTAAGGCCCATCTAACTTGCAAACTGGAAAATTTCTAGAAAATCTAACACTGCCTGTGTCACTGAGAGCTTTCTAAAAAAGGAACAAGTCATAACATTCAGTCATTTAAAAATTACTCAGGTTGTTTCTCGGCCTTCATTAAGATCAAGCATAAAAATTGCTCAGAACAGTGACTGAGGTGCACGTCAGTGGCAGAGCACTTGTCTGGCACAGGTGAGACCTCGCTCAGTCTCCGGCACTGCACACTCATTATGTATGGACACACGCTCTTGAGAAAGAGCCCAAGAGCCCCAAGACATGCGCTGTAGGGCTCCAAGGAGTTGAACAGGTGCCAACACCCTGGTAAAGACAAAGCTCAGCGCTCACATCAGCCTAGCCAACTTCTAAAGCAGCCAGCTCTCAGCCCTGACTTGTTCAGTGAAGGCAATGCAAATTTACAGTCCAACCCCGGAGCAGCTGCACGCAGAGCCCCACTGCTGAAATGCTTTCTATTTTTAGTTTCAATGATCATGCAGTTAGCTAATTACCATAAAATTTAAACTTTAACTCAAAGACATGAACACGCTGTAACCTCTATCTACTACAGAAAGCTCACACATACTACCGTAAAACTGTGAATGACTAAAAAACCCTGCGGTTGCCTAAAGAACTTCAGTCCTCAGAGAACTTACTGGGAGAGAAAAGAAAAAATCACTTCTTTGTCTTCAGGTTAAAAGACTCCAATATAAACTAGGGCCACAGCTCAGCGGCAGAGTACCTGCCTAGCATACCAGGGTCTTGGGTTCAATTCCCAGCACCAACGGTGGAGAGAAAGGGGCCCCAATAAATGTACTCTGTAACTAACTAAAAATACTCAGTCCACAGGCCTGCGGAGTCTGTGTAAACTGCAAAAATATTCACAGACACACAGAACACACTTACGCGTTAAAGGACAGCCCAACCTGCTCTCTAGTTTTTCCTTGCGTCTGTTCTGTCTGAGAAGAACTCGCAGAAGCACAGACAGTATACCTCGCCTGCAGTTGTCACCGCAGGGGACATGCAGAAAGAAACTTGCTACTCGGCTCTTCTAGACCCAACACTGGGGGACAGCAGCTCTAAGATCAACGTTTCTCCTGTGATTACCCTCAATGCATGCACTTTTAAAATTATACTTTTATGAGAGAGGGCGTCCTGCCTGCATGTGTGCGTGTGCACCACGTGCCTGCCTGGTCCCCACACAGGCCAAACGAAGATGCCGGATGCCCGGGACTACACGGTCGTGAGCTGCCATGTGGGAACTGGAAATCAAACCTGGTCCTCTGGAAGGACAGCCAGTGCTCACAACCACTGAGCCATCTCTCCAGACACTACCTTGTTTGTTTTGTTTTTCGAGACAGGGTTTTTTGAGACAGGTTTGGCTGTCCTGGACTCATTTTGTAGACCAGGCTGGCCTCAAACTCACAGAGATCCACCTGCCTCTGCCTCCCTGAGTGCTGGGATCACAGGCATGGGCCACTGGCCCAGCTATACTACTCATTCTTTTTAATAATTTAAAATTATAAACATTTATTCTGTAAATTCTTTTTTAAACTTTTTTATTTTTATCATTTATTATAATTTATTAAATTTGTGTACCAGCTGCGGCCCCTCCCTCACCTCCTCCCAATCCCACCCTCCCCTTCCATCTGACCCTAGCTTGTCAGCTTCATCAGGACCAGCTGCTTTGTCTTCCTCTTTGGCTGAGGTGAGTGGGTTCCAGTGGGACTTGTCCCATGCCCCTTGGCACATCACTCTGCAGCCCCGTGGAGCAGTGAGTGCATGGCTTTGCTCTGCTGCAGAGACTACTTGAAGCTCTGTGGGAAGGCCTAGCAACTCCACCCATCCTGCCCCGACTCCTGGCCTGAACTTGGCAGCTTAGGAATGAACAGAATTTGAACTCGGATACCATGCAGGTAACGGTGCTTGCGGCCTGAAGATGCAGGCATGCCAGCCTTGGTCTAGTGGTCCAATCCTTGGAACCAATGCAAGGTAGAAGAGGGCTGGTTGCAGACTGCCCGCTGATGCTCACTCAAGTCAGAGGCCGCTTAATTTATTTGTAAGCATGTGTGCACGCATGCTTGTATGTGTGTCTGCAGCATCCCTCTATGTGTACATGTGTGTGAATATGTGTGCAGTGTGTGTGTGTGTGTGTGTGTGTGTGTGTGTGTAGGTCAGAGGAAGACTATCAGGAATCAGTTTTCTCCTTCAAGTCCCGGGGACTGACTCTGAGTTATCAGGCTTGGCAAAAAGAGCCTTTATGTGCTAAGCCATCTTTCTAGCCCTTGTTTTTTATTTTTTTGTTTGTTTTGTTTTTTATCGTTTTTACAGACAGGGTTTCTCTGTGTAGCCCTGGCTGTCCTGGAACTCACTGTGTAGACCAGGCTGGCCTCAAATTAACAAGCTCCACCTGCCTCTGCCTCCCCCCAAGTGCTGGGCTCACAGGCGTGCCCACCACACCAGGCTGCCCTTGATCTCTAAAGAGGGATCAAGGGACAATGATGAGGCAGGGCTTATCTGAAAACAACTGACACTAAAACCCAGGATCTCCATGTGCACAATGGCACACGTGGACTGCTGTCTGCCATGGCACACGTGGACTGCTGTCTGCCAACACACAGAGGCAGACCATCCAGACCCGAGTGTGAAACTCCAGGACGGACTGAGGACCTCTGAGAGACACACTTCTTGAGGTTTGTTACTTTGTGTGCCTGGGTGTGCCTGCTGTGAACCATGTGAGTGCGTGGTGCTGGACACAGCTGGAGACAGCGCCTGAACTAAAGGTACCGGCAGTGTGAAGGGTCACACCTTGGTCCTCCGAATTTTGACTGTGCTCTATCACACTGGGGCCAGGTGTGGAATTTTCCAGTTGTGGCATAATGTCAGTACTCAAGCATTTCAGGTTTTAGATTTCCAGATTAGGGATGTCCACCTTGTACAAACACTTCAAAAAGGCCTGGGTGGCGGCGCACACCTTTAGTCCCAATACTTGAGGCAAAGATGGGCTAGCCTGGTCTATAAAGCAAGGGCCTAGGACAGCCAGGACTACAGAAAGAAACCAGTTCACAAAAACAACAACAAAACACTTCAAAAACAAACACTGAAAACTAAAATTAAATAAAACTACATCTACCCTGAGACAAACAACTCCACCACTGGCCGTAGCCAGCATACGGGCACCAAGACAGACAAGAACGGTCCTGAGTCAGAGCTGCACACAGAGCTCGTGCCCATCAGCAAGTGGACGAACAAGTTAGCACAGCTCTAAACCTAAGTACTGTGAACACGAAAAAGAAAGCACTCTGCACCAACGCACCAAACAGAACACTCGCCCTGCTCGGGAAGCCAGAAACAAAAGAAAACATTCCTGAGATGCCATTTACGCACGTAAAGGCAAAAATGGGTAGAGCCTGTGCACCCCGAGTCTGGGCCTACTGCTCACAGACATGCTTGCTGGGAAGGGACACTGAGATAATGGAGATGTGTGCCTTCTCCTTGGCTATCTCAAGTAGCCCAGGCTGGACTCCCAACTCACTGTACAGCTGAGGATGACTTGAATAGGCTTCCTGGCCCACCTCCAGCTGTATACCAGCACAGGCAGTTTTATGCGGTGTGGGGATCTTAGACAGAGGGGACTACACCCTTGGCTGCATCCCCGACAATGTTTCCTTCCTGACCACCATGGCAGCTCCAAGGCTCGTTCCTTTTGTAAAAAGGGCAACGTAGATTCACTGAACTACTGAACTCAGTTTTACGAACTTTAAAAAAGTGTTCTGAGGTCTGGAAAGGAGGCCAGGTAAGAGCCCTGGCTGCTCTTTCAGAGGACCCCAGCTCAGTTCTCAGCTCATGCATCAGGGAGCCACACCTCTATACCTCCAGTCCAGGCTAGTCAGGCCCAAAAGACACTGTCTCAAAAACTACACAAGGCACAAGCAAACCTGAAGGCCTTTTCCCTGCTTGTCCTGCTCTTGTGTGTGTTTACTGGCTGCTTTGCTGAGGCGCCATCTCAGCATGGACAGCTGCCGACTCTGTTCTAGCCTTGGCCCGCAGGTCCTCCGGGCACCGCCTCCCTAACTATGCACATTTCCAAGCTGCTCTCAGCCAAAGGCCAGGAGGAGCTGATCCCAGAGTCCGCCGGCCGCCGTTGTCCCTAAGCGGAGAAGCAGCTGGAGGAATGCAGAATTGATGGTTACAGTTAGGTCCTGGGATTAGGGGGTGTGCACTTTCTTCCTCTTTCTCTTTATCATTAAGCACGTGGTGAGGGGAACACAGGGCTACACAGCCTTCACCTTAGCAATCTTAGTGGAGGCGAGAGCGCTGAAACCATTAAACCACAATCATCACCACCAGAAGCAGCCCAGGCTATTTGTTGAGGCTATTGTGGTTCTTTCTCTTTGTCAGCCAAAGCCAGGAAGAGTGTCGTCATAGGTGTGATTCAAGCTCTGGGGCCTCCCAGCACCTGTTCGGCTTTGCTGGTGAACGTGTGCAGCGCCGTGAAGCCCAGACAGGACTTAACACGCGGGCACACCAAACAAGATGCTGCTGTTGTCAAGGCTGCCAGGGGTGGCTGGGGCTCAGGTCCACAGACGGGGATCTGAGGCAGTCCCCCAAGTCCCCCTGCACACCTCCCACAGACGAGCACAGCAGAGGCTGCACACCGCTCAGGTCTGAGCAACACTGACAGGCTTCAGAGAGCAGCAACTTGGAAACCTAGCTCTGAAACACACATCCACCCGGGGATAAAGACGGGGAGCAAGCGTGTTGGAAATCCTGAGGCAAGGGTAGCGATGGCCACAGCTCACGAGCTCTGCCCTCACCCGTGTGACACTTTCCTTTGTGAGGTACAGATGCAAGAGCAAAGGGAGTCAGATTTCAGGAAGTCCCAGCTCTGGAAAGGTGTCAGACAGTGTGTAGTTGTCACAGGAGAGTGTGCGGGCATCACATGACAGTGTGCTCACACACCCTCCAGACTGAGAGGTTCTGAGGACGGTGGATGCCACCGTGAGGCAGAACAGACATCCTTCCTGATAGGATGGATTATCTGCAGCAGCTGTGGCAACCTCGGACCAGGCCCCGGATGTGCAGGGTGGAAGGCGGGCGGCAGCACAGGTTTTCATGGCCAAGGCCTCCGGCCTGGAGGCCAGCAGTTCTTCTCACACAAGGATGCAGACTTCAGTCTGGCTCTGAGTCTCAACGCCATGCACATCAGGACCCACCACATTTTCAGCATTTCCACAGCAGGGCACAGAGGCGCGTTTGTGTGGTAAAACACGAACACTTTCCCAGAAAGGAAATACTCGCTGAGGAATGGCTTGGGACACTAAGCATTTTCTGCCTCGGCCTCAGTTTCACTCCGGCATCCCCTGGGCCATTCTAAGCCTGAGCTGTGGCGTCACACTTCCTCCATCCACCTAACTGAAACTTGACTTTCCTGAGCCTGCTTGGCACAGCGGCCAAACTGTTGTCACGAGCACAGTGCATGTTGCTGCAAGGAGACAAGTGCGAGGGCCTGTCGGCCTGCACAGCCAAGGGTTAGGCTGTCATAAGCCCGAGTGCAAAGCTGCTCACATGTGCTTGTATTCAAGCAAGTTCTCTCTGTGAACTGGACTACAAGTGGTCAGGAATCTGCGGCCCATTCCATCTCGTGTTTAAAAGAACACACACCCAGTCTCGCTTCAGGAGCACTCCAGAGGCTGAGACCGTAGGTGACACTTATCAGAGTGTGCACGCCTTTAAAGACGACCCAGTCAAATGTTCCAACAGCTTAGAGGTCCTTAATGTTTACAGCTCTATTCATAACTGTGCGAGTGTGGCTGGAGGAGTGTGCCTGTCGTGCATGTGTGAGGTCAGAGGGCAAGCTGCAGGCTCTTTCCTTGTTTCGAGGGTCCTGGAGACAGGGTCAGGCTGCCAGGCTTGCGGGCCGGCACCTCACCCGGAGCCAGGGAACGCCTTAGGCAAGGGTGCTTACAACGAGCGCCCTCAGTGCCATATTTCATCAGGGCTATCACCACTGACCAAACTGAGCACAAGCTTTCTGAGCCACGTCACCTTGTTCCCAGAGATCCACCTGCTTCTGCCCAGACCCCGCCCCAGTAAAGGCCACACCACCACACCCGTGTAAATCTCTTGTCCTTTGAATGCTTCCTGTTGTCCTTTTTTCTTGTTTTTCCAGTGCTGACAAAGAAAATTTGAGTTAGTGATAGAAGATAAATAAGGAATTTTAAAAGTAATGAACTTTACAGCAACACTGTCATTCTGAAGAGAAGTACCTAAAAAACATTTGATGCAGAAAAAGGTCTCTGAAATCAAGTTTGCCAAAACTAGTTGCAAACAAAAGTTACATGATTGTTTGTACCTTAATCCAAAATTCTCTGGTCCCTTATTCTATTGCTTAAATGTTAAACAAAGTTTTAAATCTAAGAACATAAAAAATGTATTTAAGGAACTATGGAAAACACAGAGATGGTTTTTAAAGTTTCAATACTAAAACTAGATTACACATGTAACAGTGTCCAGAGCTCACCCTCCTCCAACTGTAGGTATGTTACCTGTGCACTTCTGTATGTAATACTACCTTAAAACATCTAGTAAAATCAAGCCAACCCAGAAGGCACAGCCGCTAACATGGGGGAAGGCCAGGCATTTCCGCAGACCTGGCAGAACCGCGTTTACATCGTGTGTGAAGAAGTGACAAGCCAAGACGGGCTGTCAGGCCCTCCTCTAAAGAAATATGAGCTACTTCAGAAGCTAGAAGAAAATGTCTTTAAAAATCTACTTAGTGTGCTCAGAGAAGCCACTGATAAAATCAAGAGTCACCGGTCTCTAGCTCCTAGACAGAGCAAACCCTGATCAAAAGAGCCTGCCTGGGTCTGAAGCTGTGATCAGGCAGTGATCCCGGGATGAAGGGGCTCCAGAAAATCCTATCCAAGCAACAAAAACTGTGCAGAGCTGCAGAGGAGGGAACCACCTCAGCCCCCAAGCAGGAAGACCAGTGGGAGATCGATTCCGGCAATAATGATTCAGGAAAACACCATCCTGCTGATGTGGGAAGCCAAGAAGCCAAACTGTGGGCTCACACCAGTAATCCCAGTTTGCAGGAGGATCACAAGTTCAAGGCCAACATGGATCAGAGAGCCCCAGGCCCTCCTAGGGCCAGTGAGACCCTGTCTGAAAACACTAAAGGTGACCTGCTTCAGCTCCGCCACTCTGGCTCTTTATAAAGACTTGTGTTTCTAACATATATTTGTACTGGAGAATGGTGTGTAAGATAAACAGGTTTCGGTTTTGTTTTGGTTCGTTTTGTAGGGCTCAGACTCAAGTCCAGGACTTTGTGCATGGTATGGCTACTGAACTGCATTTCCAGCTGGAGAGGAGCACCGTTAGAAACAGAGTAGAGCCTTCCAGATCAGCCAGCAAGTGGTGGCGCATGCCTGCAATCCCACCATTCTGGGAAGCAGAGGCAGGTGATCTCTGAGCTTGAGGCTAGCCTGGTCTATAGAGGGAGTTCCAGGACAGCCAAGGTTACATAGTGAAATCCTGTCTTAAAAAAAAAAAAAAAAAAAAAAAAAGAAAAGTGAAGGGAGAGAAAGCATTTTTGAAAGGTAAAGACTTCAAAGTTTAGCACGCATGCTCTACGTTTTACATGCATTCCCAGTGTGGAATCATTAGTGGTGGTGGTTGTTTAGGACAGTCCCACTCTGTAGCCCAGGCTGGCTGAGAATTCACTATGTAGACTAGACTGGCCTCGAACTCAGAGATCTGCTTGCTTCTGCCTCCCATATGCTGAGACTGATGTATTATGCCACTGCCCAGAATCATTTCCAGTTTTAACAAATATATAAGAAAATAACCATTGAACTATAAGAAACATTAGTTGAATAAGGCTGATAAAGAACACAAAAAGTTACAGGAGAAGATTTAGCAGCCCTGACATGAGAGCTATTCTCACTGAGGCCACGGCTTTCTGTTAGATTATTATATTCCTTTTTCCAAGAACCCAAAAGGAGCTCAAGGTTCCAAAAGTAATATTTACTTAATAATGACATTATAAAAGCTACAGAGTCAAAATATTGAGGCCTAACTTGCACATGGGGCATGAGGACTCATTTGCACACGATCACCAGCACTACCTCCTTTGATGGCATAGAACACTAACACAATTCAGTTGGGGTAGGAGGCGATGAGTTCCAGGGCGAGGATGTGGCAAGGCAGCAGAACATTTGCTGTGCATGTGCAAGGCCCCGGGCTCAACCTCCACGGAGGGGAAACGCTTCGGAGGGTACAGAGACCCAACCTCAAAAAGACAAAGGGACAATCAGAGAAGGTGGAGGCTGAAGAGCCCACTGGTTACAAATGCTCACCTCGCACCCACATCAGGGAGCTCACGCGGCCTGTCACTCCAGTCCCGAAGGACCCAACTCCGGCCTCAGTAGATATGTCTACGGTATACACAACCTCATCTGGGCACACACACAAGTAAGAATAAATAAATCTTAAAAAGAAGAAGGACAGCAGCTGGGAGGGAGGAGACTATAACTGCAATATCCTCAGGAAAAAAGAACACAGGTAGGGGATATTTCTCATTGTTCCGAACAGGGACTCAAAAGATCCCTGTCACTGTGTGTGTGTGCACACGCGTGCACATGCAACGCGCAGTATGCAGCCCTGGCTAGCCTAACCTCACTACGTAGACCAGGCTAACGCCCAGTGCTGGAATTAAAGCTGTGCACCGCCACACCCAGCTCCAACAAAAAATATGCTTTTTTAAAATTTATTCTATCAACTATCAGAAATACAAAAAAGATCCTAGAAAATGGTGACATTTGGGAACTTGTGAATGAGCATGAAAATTGACAGAGGGCTACTTTCCACTTCACACTTTTGAGTTTTTCCAACAGTGTTTCCACGTCTTTAAAAAAAAAAAAAAAAAAAAAAAAAAAAAAAAAAAAACACAGCGTTCTTACAAGCATTTTGATGTGTCATTTCCTAAAGTAAGACAGTGGTTTTCACACACACACACACACACACACACACACGTGAGACAGCGGCACCGGAGTGTGCAGGGACAGGCTCTGCTGCCCGTGAGGCTGAGTCTCACAGCCCTGCGGTTCTTGGGCACATGCCCACGGACAGCCCACCTCTTCCTCCAAGGACCAGCGTCTGCCTTGTCCTTAGGCCATCCCAACTCACCTCACAGACACTATGACACCCTGAGGTCACAAGCCCTCCAAAGCCACACTCACCACCTGACTAGGCAGGCTGGCTACAGCAACGAGGCTGCTCTCTCTCCACAGTCCTCGCACACTCCACTTTGCTGAAGACTATTTTTCCCTCTGCTTCCATACCAACTCCATTTCCCCAGTGCTCTAACTCAGGGAGAGCACCCCTGTAAGCCCACGCCTTGCCACCTAGGGATCCAGCGGGGGGAGCCCGGCCTGCACAGCCAACCTGAGCCGCGTCTACCGGGCCTCCCTCCCCTACACCCAGCATGCCCGGACAGTCAAGCAAGCAGCTCTTGACTCTGCCTTTGTCCTTTCACTCTGACACAAGCCTACACCCACTGTCTCTGTCCTGACCAACTCAGCCTCTTACTCAGCCCCAGGCCTGACTAACACAATCTGTTTCCCCACTCCCTCCCCCAGAGTCTCCACAGCTTCACGTCTAAGTGTGCGTCAGCACTGGAGCCCTGCTCTGTGCTGACGCCGGCACCCGGGGGCCACCTTCCTCCGTTTCCAACACGAAACACGAAACACGCTGCGGTGCATCCTGCAGCCTGCACTTCCCAGAAACTCCCCTCCTGGCACAGGCCGCCTCATTCTCTCCCCTTTCTCTCCTGAATGGTCACCCTCCTCCCTTTTTGAGCACACCCACTGCCCATGAATATGTTCAGGCCCCTGCGATGGAAATAAAACCTTCATTCTACCCACCAGCTGCTAGGTGTCTGTCTTTAGCCACAGCGCACAGGGCAGAGCTGGCTAATACATCAAACCAGACATAAACGCAGGCAGTGTGGGTCAGTGGTGGCGCCCTTGCAGAGCATGCACAAGGCCCAGAGTCACCAGCCTAGACCAAGAGTAACTGTTTAATTTTAAAAAGAGAACACGCAGCACGCACACTCTGCGGACATTAGAAGGGGCGCCCGCTCACTCGCACTGTGTGCGGGTTCCTTCCAACAGTCACCGTCCTGAAGGATGTAAAACAGGGCCTCCTCTTCCTGCATCTCCAACAACAGAGCCAGCCCCAAGTCCTCTCAGCACCAACAGAAGTATGAGCAGGGCCAAGTCAGACTCTCAGGCCAACAAAATGGCTCGGCAGGCCGTGCAAGCCTGACACTCAGTCCCTGCGACCCGTGTTAAAAGTTAAGTGTGTTCTCATCTGTAATACCCCGTACTCCTGCAGGGAGGCAGAAGACAGAGAAAACCACTCTCGGAAGTTTTCCTGGCCCCTGCACATAAGCGCCAGGGTGCTTAGCTGCTGTGCTGGGACCCACTTTCACCCCCAGCACTCAGGAGCAGAGGCAGCTCTCTGTGACTCTGAGACCAGACTGGTCTACACTGTGAATTCCAGGCCAGTCAGGGCTTACAGAGACCCTGTCTTAAAAAAAGAAAAAAATCGGGGGCTGGAGAGATGGCTCAGAGGTTAAGAGCACTGGCTGCTCTTCCAAAGGTCCTGAGTTTGATTCCCAACAACCACATGGTGCTTCCAACCATCTATAATGAGATCTGCTGCCCTCTTCTGGCCTGCAGCCACACATGCAGGCAGAACACTATATACATAATAAATAAATAAATCTTTTAAAAAAGAAAAACATCTGAACTGCCACCCTGGCCTCCACCTCCAAGCACACACATCCGCAGCCTCCCAAGGGCCTGGGACCACAGCTGGGGACCACACACAGTCAGAACTCTCTTTTTGGTTGGTAGGTTTTTGGGTCTCTCTGTGAAGTCCTGGCTGCCCTGAAACTCACTGTATAGACCAGACCTCCAAGTCTGAGATTCCCCATCTCGGCCTCCCAGTGCTGGGATTAAAGCTGTGCCACCAAGCCTGGTTCCAATTGGGGGACCATGTATGTTCCTGGTGCTCGTGGTGTCAGATCATCTGAAAATGGAGTCAGAGACAGTGTGAGCCATCTTGTGGGTGCTGGGATCAGTGCTCTCAACCCTGAGCCATCATCTCTCCAGCCCAAGGTCAAAAGTAATGGAAGATTTCTGTTAGACACACATATTATATATCTCAGTAAAATGAGGATCTGGCTATAAATTAGCTTGCTTTCTTTTTTGTGGCAGGAGAGGAAGGGAGGAGAATATATTTCCAAGGCAGGGTTTCTCTGGCTGTCTTAGAACTCACTAAGTAGACCAGGCTGGCCTCAAACTCACAGAGAACCACCTGCCCCTGCACAGTGCTGGGATTACAAGTGTGCTCCAGTAGCACCCGGCTATAGCTTAGTTTTCTGTGAAAATGAGAGACGGGTCCTCAGCCTATTGATGGCAAAGTGGCCACAGGACTTGTTGCCCAAATTCTCCTCAAAACGCTGACATCATTTCTTCTTCCACAAAGTCAGTGCCCGGCTGCAGCTACTAAACAATAGTTAAGAACTAGTAGCTACATAATTAAAGGCTAAAAGCTGAGATTTTAGGGAGGTGAAGACACAGTTCTATCACCCTGTGTAGTGAAACAGATTGTGACGACACCAAGTTCCAATTATCTTCGTTCCAAAGTATCTTCACCACTTCTCATTTCACTTCATCTGCAGTAAAAATGTCCTTCCATCCCCAAAACGTAGCAGGGGCTCGTCACTCTATGCAGCTCCTTCCATCGCAGGGAATTAAAGAGGTGTGTGAAGCCCACAGCCCACTCAGTCCATCAGCCTTAGCGGTGTCCCTTCTGAAGGAGTCTCCTGTACAAGGGAGAAGCAGCCACAGCTCAGCCACTATTCTGCTTCTCCAGCCTGCAGCTCGGGAGTCTGTCTTCACACCCATCATTCAATGGCAGCAGAAGAACAAACATGGTGGTGAGGAATCTCATCAACACGAGTCTAAGACCAGGAACTAATCTTTCCTACTCTCCTCCTTTCAAAAGACCCTGAGGTAAGTAGCCTTAAATGTGGCTAACTGAAACAGAGCGTCCCACAAATGCACATCAGAGTGTTCTCTGTCGCTGAACCCCAGTACAAGGAGCCCCTCCTCTTCCTCACTCTATTCCCTCACTCCACTAGCAGAGAAACAGCCTGGCACAGCTGGGAAAGGAGCACAGGGCGGCCACTGTGCTCCCCTCTGCCCCAGCTCCCAAGAACAAGCCAAGGACGGTGCCCACACTTGTGGGGCAGAGCAAGGTGCCATGCACACAGGTGTGCCCGCCCGCCGCGGCTCACGGCCGCGCCCGACCTGCAGGGCTGAGACTCTTGTCTCACCTCGTCTTACTCAGCCTGTCTGGCACGGCCTTACCTCACCTACCCTTTATGTCACTGATCCGCACCTGGATCGTGCAGCCATTTCAAAGGGATGGGCTGAGCCTGGCTTGGTTGTTTCGTTTCTTGTGTCTTTTTTGTGTCTTCACAAAGCTCCTCCCAAGAATACACACATCCTTTTCTCAACGGACAGAGTACTCACTTGCTGTCAGGGTAGGCCATTTCACTCCTGCAGCTCTGTGCTCCTGCCCCTTCCTCCTGTCCAAGTCCAACAGGAAAGCAGACACTCCTGGTGGCCTGGTGAGCACCGTCATCTGGGGAGTCTCAGGTTTGAGTCAACACTTGGTGCTCCTTCACCAAGTCTCCATCCTCTTCCCTACCCAGCACGCTAAGGCCTCCCTGATGGCCCTCAGAGAGGCACCAAGTGGTCTCTGTGACCCATGGGGACTAGGCCCAGGGTCCCACAACACCTTTTCAGTGGGGAAGGACGCAGAGCACACACACGGACAGGCGGCCACCACTGCTGTATCTCCTCCTCACAGCTAAGCTTGAGCACTCCTGCCTCTACTTCCACTTCTCCCTGCCTTGCATGCTTCCCACAAGAACCCAACATGGTGCGCATACACCCAGATACACACATGCAAGCACGCATGCGCGAGTCCAATCTCTGTCTCCAGGTCCTCTAAAACCACCTGGAATTCCAACATGAAGACTGCCATGAGTTTAAGGCCAGCTTAGATTACAACTCCAGTCCTCATGTTCAGTGCTGAGCTACTGAGCCATCTCCCTAGCCACGGATCTTAGGTTTTGATTCCTCCTTAAAACATTAATACTTTCCCCCAAACTTCAATCAGAACAACATTCCGAGGCGTTTCACGTTATCCTATAAAACCAAGTCTGTGGTGTCAGCACAGGTCCCCAGTAAGAGGTCATGACCAGCTCACACCTTGATCTCACACCTCTGTGAGTTCAAGGCCAGCCTGGTCTACAAACTGAGTTCCAGGACAGCCAAGGCTACACAGAGAGACCCTGTCTCAGAAACAAAACAAACAAACGGTAATGAGCACCTGCATCCTCCTGAGAACACGAGTCCACAGGGCAGCCCTACCCCAGCCGCGCCTGCAGCCTTCCTTCAGACATGCTGGACTGAACTCCAGTACAAACAGCTTCATAATTCTAGTCACCGTCTACTTTCTTCCTCCCCAGCCATCTGCCCAAACTCCCAGCCCACTGAGTCCCAATGACACCATTTCCCACAATTCCACAGGGCAGCAACAGCCTTCATCCAAACACCTCAGAGCGCTGTGTCTCCTCTGACACACGCACTTCTGGCATTGATTATGCAATAGAGACACTATCTGCAACCAGCACAGTAGATACCCGTGTGATGCCAGCACTCAGGAGGCTGGGGCAAGTGAGTCTGAGCTCGAGGCCAGACAGGATCTCAAAAACAAGAAATAAATAGAAGTGTGTAAGAACAGGGGCTGAGAGATGTCTCAGGGGTTAAGAGCACTAGCTGCTCTTCAAGAAGACCTGGTTCAACACCCAGCACCCACACGGTGAGGATCTGAACCCTTTGACCTCCATGGTCACCAGGCAGCCATGTGATGCACAGACATACATACAGGCCAAACACTCATGCACATAAAATAAATCCATGAAACATTTTTAAAGGTTGCTTTAGAGAGGTGAGCAGAAGATGGTGTGGCGTGTGACAACAGGCACTGTGGGCTCCGCCTCACAAGCTACTGCACTTGCAAGTGCTTTCTCTAGCTCAGCTCCCCCATGGCCGAGACGGGAGCTGCGTAGCAGTCATGCGAGGTTTGTAACGTGCCAAGCACAGGGCCTGTAACATGCTAAGCCCCCCCCCCAAGGTGATTACGCCTCTACAATCTAAACTAGAGAAGTGAGAACAGGGAAGCCGCTCAGAGGCGCTGAGCGGAGCAGACGTCAACCGGAAGAGAAACAGAAGGGCAAGCCAGCAATGGCGCTTGGAGAGGGGCAGCACGAACGAGGCCTGTAAGTGGGAAATCGGAACGCGCACAGCCACCCGGCACAGCTGTGCAGCAGAGAGCACCATGAGCATACGAAGGGCAACCCTGTACACACGGAAGCTTGGATTTCATCCTGCACGTGGGGGAAGTCAACAAAACTGTTTTAAGAAAGATCGCATTTGGTTTTGTTTCAAAACTATCCGGACAAGACAGAGCAGGGTGGACTGGGAGAGAAGACTGGCAGGAGGGAGCAGCGGGGCAACGACAGGAACAGAGCCCAGCACCCACCTGAAGCTGCACTGTGAACTGGGCAAGCTGCCGAGGTGGGAATGCTGCCGCCCTCCCCACCCCCAACCCACATGCTGGAACTTCATTCCCAGAGTGGCCATGGCCAGAGACGGGGCTTTTAATGGGAGATTAGATCACGAGGATGGAGCACTCACGAACAGGACTAACCTTACAAAAAGGCTTCAGGAAAACCTGGTCACTCCTGTTTGAGGACAGAGCAAGGACGAGTGTGCTGGCTACCTTGACGTCAGACTTCCTGCTTCCAAAATGTGAACAACAAAACTTTATTATACACACCTATCATCCAGTAATTCTGCTATAGCTTCGGCATCAGAACACTCTTGCAGGGTGTGTGTGTTAGTTATTTTTCTCATCACTATGCAAATAACCTGACATAAGCTACCTAAGAGAAGGCTGCATTTGGCTCACAGTTCAGGGGGCACAGTCCATCACAGCGAGGAAGCAAGAGGAAGCAGGGAACCTCCAGGCCTCAGCTTTCGCAGAGAGCTGTGTGAAGCTGCGTCTGCATGTTTTCTCTTTCCTCCATCTTTATCCAGTCCAGGACCCCAGCCTGTGACACGTGCCACCCACAGTGAAAGCGGATCTTCCTTCTTCCCCTCATCTAAGCTCTCTGGGAAAGCCTTAGAAAACACACCCATCGTTCCATCTCATTACGGCACTAACGGGTCTATGTCCAGTCAGGCTGACGATGAAAATTAGCCACCAGACAGTCAGTGGCAATCGAAAATAACAACTGCTTTGGAAAGAGGAAGCAGATGGAGGAGGGGCATAAGGACACGGGGAGGTTTGGGACTTACTAAGTAACTGGTTTCTGCAAAGATGCCAATGGCACTCACAGCACAGGGCGCAGGGCTGGAGAGAAAGACCTGGGGTCAGCTGAGGGCCCCTGAGAGCTGAAGCCTGGGCATGGTAGACATGCTAGTATGTGCAAAGGAGGTATGAGTAAGGACATCAGCAAAGACGCCTGCATCAGGAGAACGGTGAGTAAGAAGCCAAGAGGAAGCCTGACAACAGTCTGGGAACCAGAATGAAACCACACCTCAAAGTTAAGAAAAGAGAAAATGTCACTGAGCTCATGATCCACACAGCCAGGCTTGGTAGTCACACTTGTAATCCCAGCATCAGGAGGCCATGGCAAAAGGATCACCACAGGTTCAAAGCCATTCTGTGCTACAGAGACCTCGTCTCAAAAAGATCAAAAAATTAAAACCAACAACAAAGGACTGTGCCCAGTGCTACAGAGAAATCCAGAGGTGTTTCATCCTAAAGGCGGTGAAGGAGTAGCCATGGAAACGGCTGCTTCAGCGGCTTGATGCTCTAGACAGAGTGGACTGATCAGCGAGCAAAGGCACATGGAGATGGAAACAGTCTTTCTCCTGCGCTCTAGACCCGGGGAAAATGCCACCGTATGGCCTCGGGCAGCCACTCTCGGAGTTTGGGGAAGGTTGTTGTATTCTCTCCCACCTTCCCAGAAAAGTACTGGAACAGATGTAAATGCTGCAAAGAAGGGCCCAGAGTCAAGACGTTACACGAGACGCTGAGAGAAAAAGACACAGGCAAGAAGAGTAGGAGGGGAGAGGTACCACAAAGGTCCCAAGACCCCACGGGGGGAGGAGGCAGGGGAGCAGAAGCACGAGTGGGATGAGGACACAGCAGAGGCGCACACTCAGACCGGAAGTGGGCAGCTCTTCCTCTGGGAATAAGGGCAAGGGTGGAGAGATGGCTCAGGGGTTAAGAGCACTGGCTGCTCTTGCAGTGGACCCAGGTTCGATTCCCGGCAACCACAGGGTGGCTCACAACACCCCAACTCCGATTTCAGGGGATCCAAGGCCTCTTCTGGACTCCACAGTGCACATTCATACATGCAGGCCTCACATAAAAATATAAACAAGTCAGCACTGGGGAGACAGAGGCAGGAGGATCTCTCTGAGTTTAAGGACAGCCTGGCTTACACGGTGAGTTCCAGGACAGCCAGAGCTACAAAACTGAGATCACACCTTCAAAAGAGGAAAGACAGAAGCACATCGACACCACCCAGCACCGCGCACCATAACCATGTGAGAAATTCAACAAACACTGACGTATTCAGAAGCTTGCGCACTGACCCATGCGTGCAGCACGTGAAGACAGAGAACACCAGAACCTCGGGCTCAGCAAAGTCTTCGAACGAAAGGTCTGTCTTCAGAAGCCTGACGTCGAGCAGAGGTGAGGGCAGGATTGCCCAGGCTGGAACTAGACTTCAACACAGCTGCACGTCCCCTCAGCGGAGAAGGTGCCAGAAAGGAACCGAAGGAGCTGCCCCTGGCCCACGGGGAGCTCAGACTCGGCCTGCAGGGAGCCGAGGCACCCACACCAGCCTTTCATTGCTGCACAAGCCGGAGTCTCAGAAACCACACTCATGTTCAAGCCGCGTGCCTGATGCCAGATGTCTGCATGGAACAATCCAGGTTCTTCGTCCGTAGGAGCCAACATGTGTTAGAGCAACTGACAGCAGCGTGAAGCCCCACTTCAAAACAGTATCTCCACAAACAGCTTCTGTTCATCACCTCACAGAGGACATATTCACATGACCTATTAGACAGGCAGGCCGAGCATCCATTCACTGTCAGGCCAAAGGTCAGACGCTCCCTACGCCCTCACACTTCACTCCTACTAAACGTCCTTCGAGCCCAGTGAGGGGTTCAGCCTTTTCTGTGTGGATAAGAGACCCAACGAGGGTTAGGCAGCCTGTCCAAGACCACACAGCTAGTTCCGGGACATGGCCAGGATGTGGGCAAAGGCCCACCAGATACCAACACGCTTCTCAAATGATTATTCAATCCCATCACATGCCAAGATTGAACCACCAAGACAGAGACTTGATTTTTCCACTTAAACTGAACCAAGCAAAACTTTGGTACACTCCTAAAACTGTTAAGACAGAAGCTAGGCAGAGGGCTGGAGAGAGTGCTTGGGGCACAGACTGCCTGGGCAAAGACCCAGTCGGTTCCCTGCGCCCACATCACTTACTAACAACCAGCTGTAACTCCGGGGGACCCAAGGGGATGTGGCATCCAAGGACACCTGCACTCGTGCCATGTATGAACACACACAGACTCACAATTAAACAAAAATAAACCAGGTGTGATAGCATGTGCCTTTAATCCCAGCACTCAAGGAGGCAAAGGCAGCTGGATCTTCATGAGTTCACAGCCAGCTTGGTTCACACAACAAATCCCAGGCCACCAACCAGAACCAGAGTTAAGTGAGACACCCTGTCTAAAAAAAAAAAAAAAAAAGACTAAAATAAAAATAATATAAAAAATACAACTATGAGGGGGCTGGAGAGGTGGCTCAGCAGTCAAGAGCGCTGGATATGCTTTCTTCTTCTCCTTCCTTCTTTTTTCTGAGACAGGTTTCTCTGTGTAGCCCTGGCCATCCTGGAACTCACTTTGTAGACCAGGCTAGCCTCAAACTGAAAATTCAGATCTCCACCTGCCTCTGCCTTCTGAGTGCTGGGTCTTAAGAACAGCTGGGTTCAATTCCCAGTATCCATGTGGGCACTCTCACCTCTCTGCAGTTCACCCCCTCTCAGGACTCCCTGGGTACCCCACCCATCACAGTGCACGAAAACACATGCAGGCAAAACATCCATACGTATTTTTTAAAAGAGGAGGAGGAATGGGAGTCCCAGCACTCGGGAGGCAGGGGCGGCAAGATCTCTGTGAGTTTGAGGCCAGCCTGGTCTACATAATGAGATTCTGTCTCAAAAAACAAAACAAAGAATGAATTAATTTAAAAAAAAGAATGAATATAAATGGCCTCGTATGAGTTTAGATTAAGTAAAAAGCAGTTTAAATGACTACATGTGATGACTGGCAGTAAAGAACCACAAGCAACCACAGGCCGGAGAGGAAGATTATCCCTCCTAGACAGGGGGGAGAGCAATGGAAAACTGCAGTAATGGTGATGCAAATGCTGGGGAAATATTTTTACAGTTCAGGTATGCTAACCTGCACCTTTGATCCCAGCGTTTGGGAGGATTTCTGTGAGTTAGAGGACAGCCTGGTCTATACAGTGAGGTACAGAACAGCCACAATTACAGAGACACCTTGTCTCAAAATAAGTAAGTGAATACATGAAATAAAATAAGTCTTTGGGAGCCAGATGTGGTGGCACACACCTATTACCCCAGCACCTGGAAGGCAAAACAGTAAGATCCACAAGTTCAAAGCCAAGCTAGTACCACAGTTCTTGGCCAGCCTAGACTCTCTCTCTCCCCCCCAAAAAAAAGAACGAAAAGCAAAATAAATAAAATCTACAGAGCTGAGTGATGGTGATAAAGCACAACAGCAGAGCACATACCTAGCATGTGTAAGGCCTGATTCAATCCTCAACAGTCCAGTAAAAAAAGTATATACATTTTTAAAATATGAAATTAGGGCTCAGTGTAAGAGCTCCAGCCGACAAGCTAACAACCTTAGTTAAACATCAAGGATCTGTACGGTGGGAGAGAAAACTGATTCCCACAAGGCGTCGTCTGACTTCTGTTCATGCACCATGGCATACGCGCACACACATAAATATATAAGCACACACAGGCATGCAACATGCACACACAAAATATACAAGCACACACATACACACAGATACCTGCAAGCTCATGTGCACACGAAATAAATACAAAAAAATGTAATTAAAAAAAAATTAATAAAAGTCCATAAGACTGAAAGTAGAAATCAGTGGTAGAATGCTGGCTTAGTATGAAGTAATATAAATAAACAAAAATAACACTCCATAGTCCAGGTTTGAAAAATCCTACCATCGGGGATTTCACCTGTAGCCCTGGGGCATGTGTGTAGGTGGTCTACGCCTCCTTGAGTAAGTGCCATGTCTGGGAAGGGACCCAGGGTCCACATACAGTGAACAGAAGGCTGGCTGGCGTTCTTCTGGGAAAGCCGACCTGCCCACTTCTGAGGCTGAACTACAATGTGCCCAGCACATCCCCTCCTTCCTGGCTCTCCTGCCGCTCTAAGGTGCCTTCCATCCTTCCACCTTCGAGGTGGACGGTGCCACTGTCAAGGCCTCAGAGATGGGGAGTGAAACACGCAGAGACAGCGGGAAGCGATGCTGGTCATGCCCAGAGAAGTGTTGAGACAAGACAAGGGAGGCTCCCTTCCGCCCAGCGCTGTTTTCTCTCACACGCCTTTCCCGCTGCCGTCTCCGGGCTGGTCTCAGACACGGAAAGACTTGCTCACCCTCCAACCTGCAGCACAGGCGCTGGCCAGGCACCCTTCCTCCCTCGAGGGGTGCTCTGCAGCGGCCAGATCCCAGCCCCCACTGCTGACCACACAGCCTGGACTTCCAGCCGGGGCTGCTTCTGGCAAGGCCAGGATCACAGCTTCCTCTTTTCTTAGAACGAAGCCCCTGCACCCGGCTCTGTCACAGCCTCATGTGGCGTTTGTTGACATTTTTAAGAGATGACCTCTGGCCAGCTCGGAGGTCCTTGACAGCTGGCACAGCATCCTGCTCACCTCTGTACCCTCTGCACACACAGGCACCACCAACCGAGAACCCTCAGGACACTCAACTGCAGCACGAACACGAAATGCAGCGTTGCCGTAGAGGAAAAGAACTATTGTGCAGTCACAGCGCAGATATTTAAATGGTTCCCATGCCATAATTACGTCACAGCTTGAGATAAAGGTACTCACTCGAGGTGAAGCTTTAAACAAAACACTGAAGTTTTCTGAGTCCAAGTTTCCCTTCTGTTAAACCAAAGGGGGGAGGGGGACCAGGTACACCTGCTTCACCTCATCAAGAAGTTTGGTGCTGCTCAAAAGACAGCTCATGCAAAAAGCTTTACACAAATGAGTGGACAGACTTAAACATGAAGCCCCACTCCACCACAGGCGAAGTCCAACAGCTTCCTGTCAGATAGGGTGGCACATAGTCTTGAGAAAATCCAACGAGGAACGGTATCAAGAATCCTGTCCAAGCCAGCTATCAAGAAACGCCCGCGTGGACTCAGTCTGCACACGGTGCTCCTGACAGCTGCAGGCCATCGCTGCAGGCCAGCTTGACAGGACCCCAGCGGCCAGCGGCCTCGGCAGCAGACCCACACAAGGCTCTGCAGCTCTGCGGCAAACAGCCCGAAGGAGGCACTGGTCTGCACTCAGCAGAGCGGCCAGACCCTGACCAAAGGCTGCAGCGGAACACACACAAAGAAATTCTCCAACAGTGCTTCACGCGCTGGCCCTGTCCTTATGGCCAACTACAGCCTGAACCTGGGAAAACCAGCAATGGGAAGACTGAATGCACCAACATCAGCTGTAACAAACACAGAGGCTTGGGGCAGGGGGAGGTTTTTGTCAGAAGAGTAATTATAGAGAAAATTTAAAAAAAAAAAAAAGGCCGTGGGGGAGGGTGATTCCAAGCCTGCTTCAGATGTCATAACCACCACCACAGAGCTGGGGACCCCTGGCTTATTTTAACTTCACTGAACTCTGAATAGCATCTTCCTCCATCTCCAACCAACCATCTGTGTGCTTGAAGCAAGACAGACAGACAGATGGCCAACACGCTGACACTGCAGGTTTCTCAACTGCTATTTCCTTCCAGAGCACCACGGGATAAAGCGCAGGGTGATGCACGGCTAGCCCTTACGAAATAAATTTAAACTAAGCCATCTGCCAATCAAAGCATCCTGTCTGGGCAAAGAAACCATTCCCTCGTCCTCAAAACGTCCAAGCTCTGGCATTCCGGGTCTCCAGGAGGAAGGTCAGCTAATCAGCATCGATCCTAGAAGCAGTTCCTCGGAACAGCGCTTTCTAAAGACGTCTGCAGACACCAGAGCTCCAAACAATAATCATGTGCGCACAGTCACACTAAGAGGGGCACCCGGCTCCCCTCTCCCGGGGAAGCAAGCAAATCCTATTTTAATCTCTCCCTCATATGACATCCCAGCCAAACCTCCCTTTCTGGCTAATGAAAGCCAAAGCTGATTTGTTACTTTAAAAATAAATAAACAAATAAATAAACTTTTAAAAGATTTGAATGGAATTCATCACACTTGATGCCAACAGTTTCACGAAAGGATGATGAGGAAAAAAGAAAACCTTAAGGGA
Source organism: Meriones unguiculatus (assembly GCF_030254825.1). Lineage (NCBI taxonomy): Eukaryota > Metazoa > Chordata > Mammalia > Rodentia > Muridae > Meriones > Meriones unguiculatus. Next base: position 3,230,133 of record NC_083356.1, read on the forward strand.
AGCCTATTTTAACAAACTACTTCAAATGATTTTTTTTTAAACCTGGTAACTATTTTATTTAAAGGTATCACTGGGCAAGAAGCCCAAAGGATTCCTATCTTCCTAAACGCTTCCCAACTGATTAATTGAAAAATAATACGTTGATAATTACGTGCAAGTGAAAACAGCACCGCCCTATACATTGAGAAAGCCTTAAAGGGTTATTAAAAGTAATTATTTCCTTCAATCGCTTAAGATCTAGAACACTCAAATTCACTCCAGCTTTTTCACTGTAAGTGATTTTTCAAAGGGGAAAAAGCCCACAATGTCATGATAAGTTAAAAAGTCGGAACTAGGACTCTCCTGGGAACCTGGTCACATAACCTACTCTTTCCCAATCCACAGTTTTGAATGCACTTGATAAACACTGGCCAGGGCCTTCGGGAAGGAATTCAACAACACACAACTCGGGAGACATCAGCGAAGTGTACTGACAGCCAGCGCAGAGAAAATGCTGCTTTTGTTCGGAGGCCGCCTGAGATAAAAACAGGAACTTTACAGAAAGCGGCTCGCCACAGCGCACTCGCCTGATCACATGCCACGGCCCGCATTGAGCCTCTCATTGTTGTCCAGGGGACTTCTCTGGTCCCAGCGCCCAGACCGAGCCCACGTCTGAAAGCACCTAAACAAGCCCAACCCTCCCTGTCCCGATCCATTGTCAGGAGGAAGGGGGTGCCGGCCAGGATCTGCATCCTCAGAGACTCCAAGGGCGACCAGATGCGGAAAACCCAGCCCTGAGCACAGGTGCCAAGAAAGAGCCCTGCTGGGCCCCATGACAGAGGTGGCCCGAGCGGCAGAGCGGGGGTCCCCGGGCCAGCGCCTGGGCCTGCGACCCCGCTTGGACCCTGCGCGGCTGCTTTCTCACGCCTGTCACCGCGCATTGTTAGAGGCGCAGGAGGAAGCGCGGCTGCGGCGCTGCCCCGCGCCCCGGGCAGGAGAGAGCGCGCAGGCGTGCGGCCCTTCCGGAGGGGACGGTGCCAGGCGCAGGGCGCAGCTCGGTCCCCGCCGGCCCCCGCGCCCACCGGGGCGGCCCCGCTCGCCCCGCCGACCCGGCCTCCCCGCCGCCCGCTCGCCTACCCTCCGACAGCTCCAGCTCCAGCTCCGCCAGCTGCGCCCGCACCTCGGGGGGCAGCGCGGCCACCGCGGCCGCCGCCGGCTCCGGGCCTCGCTCCGCCATCGCGGCCCCGCGGCCACACTCCGGAAGACGCGAGGGGGCCCGGAGGAGGGACGGGACTGACGCGGGCCCACGCCCGGGCTACAGGATCCGGCTCCAGCCGCCGAGAGCCGCCGGCGCCGTCCCCGCCGCCGCCGCCGCCGCCATGAGCCGGGGTCACGTGAGCGCGCGGCCCCGCCCCCCGCCCGCAGGACGCCCCGCCCCGGGGGCGCAGGACGGGCGTGGCCGCGGCGCCCTCTGCCGCCCGGCGCCGGGAGCGCAGGCGCCGCGGGGGATCGGCGGAGCCGCCGCACCTGCTGCTCGCAGCGCCCACCTTCTTCCAGTCCCTCCCACGCGGGGCCGCGCGCGCTGTCCTGTCCTTGACCCACCCGCCGGATCCCGCCTGGCGACAACGCTTTCTTTCTTTCTTTTTTCACTTACAACTTTTAAGACAGAAGAAAGCAGCCGGGCAGGTGGGGCTCGCCTTTAGTCCCGCACTCCGGAGGCAGAAGCACACTCTTGAGTGTGAGGCCAGCCTGGTCTACAAAGCGAGACCAGGACAGCCAGAGGTACGCAGAGAAACCCTGTCTCGAAAAACCAAAAACCAAAAAAGAAAAAAGAAAGACATTTCTCTACGCAGTCTTGGCTCTACTCAGCTCTGCCGGTTCCTGAGTGCTGGGATCGAAGGCGTGCCCACCTACACTGGGGCCTGGAGGGTTGGTTTCTGCTTTATTTTTTTAGCCTCCTTATTATGTAACCTGATATGTAGTCCAAAAGTACTAATTTTAAGTTAGTATAAGGAGGACCCAAACATTGCTGTATTCTTACCAAGGACTCTTAGGATCTTTGCTTTGCATTGTAGTTTAGTCTTTTCTTGATAGTACTGAAATCTTGCCACATGGACACAACTGATTTGTGATTTGTTTTTCCTATAGTCTGAGGTTTTTCCCTTTCTTTCCATGTTGCTCCAAAGTGGAAACTGGGGATGTAGCTGAACTGGTGGCCCTTCTGCCTGGCATGCAGGAATGCCTGGGATCAATCCCCAACACTACGTAAACTGGCAATGCTGGCTCATGCCTGTAATCCCAGCACTCAGTGAGTTCAAAGTCAATCAGGTCTAGGTCGTGAGTTCCAGGCCATCTAAGATTGCACAGGGAGATGTTATCTCAAAACCACCATAAAGGAAAGAAGGAAGGAGGGAGGGACAAGTGTGAGCTCATGACTGGCTAGGGGTGGACTTTGAGATTTCCTTTTACCTGAAATAACACGGGCTACAATTGTAATCCATGGCAGAGCTGTTGCCTAGATAGCACAGCTGAGGCCCCGAAGAGTCACCAGTTTGCTCTGTTGTCCCTATTGTTATTTATTTAATGTGTGTGTATGAGAGAGAGAGAGAATGTGCTCATGTGGAACCAAAACAACGTGTGGGAGCAGCTTTCTCCTGCCATGTGAGTCAGGCACGAGTCTCTGTAAACACGCCCTTAGTCCAGAGTCACCTCAGCTTAGCTTAGTTTAAGGCTGCTAATTCATTGACACCTTCCACCAGGAAATGAGAGTCGGGGCCAATCAGATGGCTCAGTGGGTGAAGGCATTTGCTCTCGACCCTGATGACCCAAGTTCAACCCCTGAATCCACTCCATGGAAAGAGGACACCAACTCCCACAAATTGACTTCTGACCTGCACATACATACATTAAATGTGTAAGAAAAAAATAAGAAATGGGGTGGAAGTCTGGTGCTGGGCACTGTGGCACATGCCTGTAATCCCAGTGCTCAAAGAGGCAGAGAGGCAGGAAGAACTAGGAGGCAGAGGAGGGAAGGAAGAAAGAGAGAGAGAGAGAGAGAAGGTGGGGCGGGGGCGATGGCTCAGCGGTTACGAGCACTGTTTGCTCTTCCAGAGGGCGGGGCTGTTCCTAGCACCCACATGGCAGCTCACAGCTCCCTTTAACTCTAAGAGATCGGGTTCCCTCTGAGGACCCTGAGAGGGAATGAATGCCAGAGCCCAGAGAGTGTTGAGAGAGACTCTGAGAAAGAAGGCTGCTGGTGTCCACCCCTGCTGCTCCTGGTTGCTGTTGATGCGGTTGGATGGGAAGTTTGAGATATCTTGAAGTGAAAATTGGACTTGCCCTAAGGAACCTGACCATCCTCAGCAGCAGGAAGTAGCTAAAGAGAACTCCACCCCCTCTCCCCACTAACCTCTTTTCTCTCCTACATGGTATTGGGGTGTTGGGCAGGATTGGTGTGGAGGAGGGAGAAAGAGGCATAAGAAATGTAAATAAGGTAGTTTTTTAAGGGGCACTGCAGCCCTCTTATGGCCTCTAAGGAACCAGACATGCACCTGGCGCACATATATGCAGGCAAAACGCTCATACACATAAAAATGAATATATAAACATTTAAAAGAAGTGAGGAAGTGATCTGGAGGTATGGCTCAGAGGTTAAGAGCACTGGCTGCTCTTCCGGAGGTCCTGAGTTCAATTCCCAGCAACCACGCGGTGGCTCACAACCTCTTCTGGCCTGCAAGTGTACTGCAGACAGAACACTGTACAAATAAATCTAGAAGAAGGAAGGAGGTAAAGAGATTGGTTACGAGTGCTTGATGCTCTTCCAGAAAATGAGAGTTTAGATCCTAGGACCCGCATCAGGCAGCCCACAACATCTGTAACCCCCAACTCTAAGGGCTCTCCGGTGCTTTCCTCTTCCTCCAAGGCCATCCATAAGTGGCATGCACACACAGACACAAACATAGACCTATAAATAAAGACAAATCTCCAAAAAGAAAAAAAAAAAAAACAAGATGGAAGAACAGAATAGTGATGATCTTTTGAACACGGAAGGCTGAGGTATGAAGATCACAGTGAGCTTGTGGCAAATCTCTCTATTTTTTCTGGAGCAATCTGTAACCTCCAGCATGGCAGACTTTGTGTTTCCTTAAACATTTTCTCTGAAGTATATTCATCAGAATCAGCCAACAAATTATTGTCCATGTAATGATAAATGATAGATTAAGAAAATTGCCTATGAATTATTCCCAGCAGTTGTCACACAAAATATTGACAGAAGGTTGGACTATTTAACATTCCCTGTGGAAGCACTTTCCAATGGGATTTCTTTATTGGACCACTATTATTACAGTAGGTGCTGAGAAAGCAAACCTTTCCCTATCCTGCTCATGCAAAGGAATTGTGAAAAAGCAAGCCTTTAAATAAATTACTATTATTGGCCACGGCCCAGGTAACAAAGAAGGTGAAGGAATTGCAGGCTTTAAAGGACCTATTGGTTGAATGACTCTTCATTGCTCTTAAATCCATCATCATCCTCCATTTTCCTGATTTCTTTTTTGAAACAAATACAGGGAAATTCCATGGGCTAGTAGGCTCTTCTGTATGTTGAGGCTCCAGCTGATCTTGTACCAATTGTTCAAGTGCCTGCAAATTTGCTTTTGTTATGTGCCATTACTCTTCCCACGCAGGTCTTTCTGATATCCATTTCAGGGGCAAGGGGCTGTTGTTATTTCAGCAGTGGCCCCTCTTAGAAATTTGGAAACTCAGTCCCTATTATGGCCTGTGTTTGGACAATGGGTACAGCTTGTGATTGTTTTTGATGACACATATAAATACCTTCTCTGGGAATGTTTACCAATTCACCCATTATTTCATCACTGGCTGTCTCTGGGATTGCAGAAATATTAATTTGAGTGCCCCATTGTTGTAGAAGATCCCTTCCCCATAAATTAATAGATATGTCAGCCACATGGGGTCTCAACGTCTGTTTGTCCTACTGATCCCACACATTTAATCCATCACACATTTTGTCTTATTTGAGATAATCTACTAAGTCCTATAAACTGTATAAACCTTCTGAAGTGACCATTCTGGATTCCAAGACTTTTGGAAAAGGATACTGACATCAGCTCCTAGATCTACCAAACTACTCCAACACCTTTCATTTGTAATATTAATTTGGGTCTCTGATTGTTAACCACCATTTGCCAGAACACATTTTTTTTTCCAGGACCTTGAAAGGCACCTGTTCTTTCTACTGGAGCAGGTTTGCCCTTGATGTACGGAAACAGTAACAGATGAGCAACTCTATCCCTTGCATTCATTTGCATCTCCATTCTGCCGTGATTTTAATTTCTTCCTTGCAGTCCTCACCTACAATACCTGGGCGCACAATACATCCTTAAGAAATTAGTGCACTTCTTCCCAAGATCATCCCTCTGTCCCTGAAGGCAAAGGACCATAAACACCAGTGGTTATTTTGTAACATTCGCTCTTGGGGATGGGGTAAGGGGCATGTCTGTGGTCAGAACCAGAGCCGCCTTGCTTTCAGTAGTGTGCATGAGATCAGCAATACTTAGTTGCAATCTTCCTGCCTGCTCCTTACCTTCTGGCTGCTGCTCATACTTTTTGCTCTGGCCTCCAGCTGACAGTTTGTTTCCCAATGGCAAGCGGTTACCATCTACGCCCCCTTGGATCCTCAGTCCATAGTCAAAAAACCCCTTTTACCACAATGTCTGCAAATTCCAGGAAACCTGGGCATTCCATTGCTGCCTAGACTGCTTATTCCAGTCCACTGGCCAAAGTACCGTAATCCTCAGAGTTAACGCACCTGACATTTTGAACTCTGAAGCTTTTTAACCTTACAAATTCTTTGTAAATGACCAAATTCACCACAATTAAAGCACCAGGTATCTTGATGTCTGAGACCTCTAGTACAGCTTGTCCTGTGATGTTGGTCTGATGCTCATGAGAGCCAATATCAGTTGTCTCTTTCCATTCATCTATTGGTGCTGCTCATGCCTTTCATGGTCTGATTACTCTCTAACATTTAGTATTTGCATTTGCAAACTCCAACATCTCTATCAAAACCTGCCTGGCATCAGGGTCTGATCCAGCTGTTTACAGCTGAAGCCAATCTCTGTAAGAAGTCCGTGAAGGCTTCTCTGGGACCATGTATTATCTTAGTTGATAGGTGGATCTTTTAAAGCCGCCAGCCGACACTGTCCTATCACGTCATCGCCTGAATTTGTTCTTGTAGGTAGCATAACGCCCTTCACCGAGCAACTGATCTTTAACAACGTTTATATTGCTATATGTCATTGTTCTGTTTTCATGGCTTTGTTCCTCCACCACGATAACCACTTTAATTGCGGGCCAGCTTCTAGCTCAGCTGACACCCATCCCTTCCAACCGTGGGGAGTAATTCTGCTTTGCATAGGCCAATTACTTAATATTTGGTTAACAAATGAGGAATGCATCCCATCGGAAACAACAGACTCCTTAAAACCCTTGAGATCTAACATCTCTGTTGGACGCCATGTCTTCTCATATTCACGATCAACCTCATCAGCAGGCTTGTGCTGCAGTTACCGGGAGAGCTGATGGTGACTTTGGAGTCCCGGGAAACTCGCTTGGCTCAGGATTAACTAACCATTTTGCTCTGTACAGTCTCCTGCTCTTCCTAGCTTCCTGCCTCAGGAAGGGGCTCTGGGCACCTGGCAGTGAAAGTGTGGAGCAGGGCGGGGCGGCAAGAGCAGGGAACTCTGGTCTCAGATACCAGGTGTGAACCCTTTTGTTCTCCTCTCTCCGGCACTTTTTGCTTTCCAAGCACTTGAGCCCCTACCCGAAAACTCTCCAGTTGCACAGCCGACTCTGTAATCCTTTCTAAAATAAGAGAATGGAGAAACACTTCTGGTTTCCCTGTTTCATCCACTTTGTTTCTCAGACCCTTCCCTACCCGACTTGAAACCTTTCCAATTGTGAGTCATTCTCTCAACCTTTTTAAAAACAGAATACAGGAAGAAGATAAAGAAGAAACAGAGAATCCCCTCTGGGAGTAAATCGGGAGAGAACCCAGCTGTAGCCATGCTTCAGCTGACATCCTGAAACAGTGTTTTCATTCCTTTGTAACCTGTGCTCTCCCAAGCAGCATCAGAACCAAGTTTCCTGTTGTGTGTCTGCCTGGCGCCACCTGTCACACCCTTTTCATTCTATCTTAATGGGGTTTCTTATGCCTCCACTTCCCTCCCAACCCCCTTACTCTAGGTAGGAGAGAAAGAAGGTTAGAAGGGACGGGGGATGTAGACTTAGTCCTTGCTGGTAGGGGTCGCTGGGTTCTTTTGGGGGCAATGCCAATATCAGTCGTCAGGGTACCCAGCAGTCCAGAGAACCACAGGAGTCAGTCCTGGAAGCCAGTGCTTGCTTTCACTAGTCACAGTGCTCTGACTCCTCCCCACACAGACACACACCTTACCCGACCTCCCATCACAAGCCACAGGGAAGGTCACACGAGGTGCGTTGTGTGACTTCAGCTAAACCCAGCCCCTACCCCAGGAGGCGGAAGATCCCCCCTGACTCCAGCCCAAGGCCTGAGAAGGCCCTGAGGCCCAGGCTCTGAGGAGCCCTCCCCGTCACAATCTGTCCAAATTCCTGTGAGGTACTAAAATCCAGTTGCTGTCTCCTGGGCCCAGGGTGGTTGGCTACCCAGCAATAGGTGATCAGAAAGAAGAACTTAGGAGATGCTCTTTGCCCCCAAACAGCTCTGCTTTCCTCCCAGACCAAACCGACCCTGGGAGAGGCTGACTACGCAAATGCTCACTGCCCAGCTGCAGCTGGGTAATTCTGGAGGGGACTTCCTCCCTGGTGGGAGGGGCACGAGGCAGCTGCCTCCCTGAAGCTTCCTTCCTGTCTGCCCAGCGGCTGCCTTGTGCTCCTACAGGGAAAGCAAAGAGAAAGACATACCACCTGAGACTCCACAGAGCTGGCTGGGAAGACAACAGAGTCTGGAAGCACCCGCATTTGGAGTTCCTGTAGGATGAGACACTAGGCTTAAACTTTACTTAGTTTGCTGGGCCTGAAATCTCCAGTACCTGAGAGACAGAGGCAGGTGGATCTCTGTAAGTTTGAAGACAGCCTGGTCTACACAGTGAGACCTTGCATCAAAAACAACAAGAAAACACAAAACAACAACAAAAGAGAGAACTTAATTTCACTCAGTTGGCTGTTCTGTTATTTACACCCAAAGCCTCCCTTCCCATCTACTACTGGGTTGTTATAAAAAAAAAAAAAAAAAAAAAGGCATGTTTGCCAGGCCTTTAATCCCAGCACTTAGGAAGCAGAGGCAGGAGGATCTCTGAAAATTCCAGGACAACCAGGACTACAGAAAAAAAAAAAATCCTGTAAAACAAAGCGTGGGAGGGGGAATAGTACAGCTAAATAAAATATGAAAATGACTGGATACTGTTGTGGAAATTTTGGCTTATGACATGTGAACATATTTTTGTTTTAATCCCAGGTGTGGGATGTGGCTGATTCCGATGGTCACAGCAGCAGACTGTTTGCCTCATGTGGTCTCTGAGAGGGGCTCCTTGTCAGGTGCAGATAGTTTAAATCTGAGGACTCTGGAGAGAGAATAAATGCCAGAGCCCAGAGTGAGAAAGAGGGCTCCAAGGAAGAAGAAGGCTACTGATGCTGCAGTTTGATAAGAAGATGGAGACATCTTTAACTATTGGACTGGCTTCAAGGAACCCAACGACCCTAACCAGCAAGAAGTAGCTAAAGAGAACTATGCCCCTTCTCACCACTAACTTTCTTTCTCTCCTGCTTGGTGTTGGGGTCTTAGAAGGGATTAGTGTGGAGAAGGGAGAAAGAAGAATAAGAAGATGTAAATAAAAGTTTTTAAAAGTACGCCAACAGTGGCATAAATATATAGGGCCTAGAATAATGGAAACTCTGGTTCTAATGCTGTAGAGGAGACAGCAGAGTATGAAGAAATGAAGAGACTGTTTCAGGATGTCAAAACGTTTACTGCACCTGCTGCTGCTGGGTTCTCTCCTGCTTTGCTCCCAGAGAGGATTTTCTGTTTTCCTGTTTTCGTTTCATCTTCCTCCTATATTCTGTCTCAAAAAAGATTGAGAATGACTGAACAACTGGCAAAGTTACAAGTGGATATGGAGGGATATGAGAAACAACAATTAAAAAAGGACGAAATAAGAAAATCAAGAGTGTCACTCAATTCTCTCAGTTTTGAATGGGTTACAGAGATGGGTGAGAAGAAAGTGCTTGGGAAGGCAATGGTGCTGCTGGAAAAGGGAGAAGAAAGGGCTCAGACCTGGTAACTGAGAGCCGGAGTTTCCAGAAATTGCCTCCTCAACCTGCTCCACACACTTCTGGCGTCAAGTCCCCACAGCCCCTGGGAGGCTGGTGAGCATGTAGGAGCAGGAGGCCTTACAGGGTAAAAGGGTTAAAGAGAAACGGCGTGTTTCGAGAGGGTTAATCTTGAGCAGACTGAATTGCCAGAGGAGCAGCCTCAGGTTAAGAGATGACCGACCATCCTTAGCTTTCCCAGCAGCTACCAAAGGCCTTGGGTATCACAATGCTCGGTGCTTCAATTGTGTTGAATTTGGTCATTTGAAAAGGCCAAGCTCCTAAGAGCCTCAGAACTCAAAATTGTGTGTTAAATCCAAGAATTACGGTACGTTCCGCTGGAGAAGCAGAAGAGCCCTTTCTGGCAGCACTGGCAGCAAGAATGCCTAACTTTCTCAGGGTTTGTAGATTCTGTGGTGAAAGAGGTCATTTGCTGGTCAACGCATGTCCAGGAGAGACACACGAGGTAACCTCCTGCCATTAGGAAGTGGCTTTGGAGTCCTCCCTCCAGGCTCAGCAGCCAAAAGTACGAACTGTTCCAGGGTTACCAGATTATAGCAGAAACCACTGAACCAAGAAGCCATTTGGTTCCTTGAGCATTTCCTTCTAAGAAAGTGATAAGTCTCAATCATATTAAAGAAAAGGCCATATACATATGTATGTGTGTGTGTGTGTGTATATATATATATATATGTATATATATACTAAAGAGGGGAAATGTAGTGGAAAGTTTTGGTGTCTTTAAAAACTCAGTTATGTAAACATTTTAATCCCAGGTGTGGGATGTGGCTGATTCCGATGGTCACAGCAGCAGACTATTTGCCTCATGCGGGCTCTGAGAGTGGCTCTTTGCCAGCCGCAGATAGTTTAATTCTGAGGACTCTGAAGAGGGAATAAATGCCAGAGCCCGGGGGTGGGGGGGAAGGGAAGGGGACCCTGAGAAAGAAGGCTGCTGCTCCCCCCAACCCCAGCTGCTGTGCGGTTTGAGGAGGAGGAAGAGGAAGAAAAGGAGAAGAAAAAGTGGTGTTAAATGTTAACTCATTTACAAGGACAAGCTTTATTTAGCCTCTTGTATGTGTTTTCAAGGTTAAATATAAAGCAAGGGCTGGAGATAGCTCGGTGGTTAAGAGCACTGACTGCTCTTCTAGAAGACCCAGGTTCAAATCCCAGCATCCACATGGAAGCTCACAACTGTCTGTAACTCCATTTCCGGGGGATCTGACACCTTCACACACATACATGCAGGCTAAACACCAATGCACATAAAATAAAAATTATTAAAAAATCTAAAGCAAGGTTTGTTTAAAATCAAGTATGCTTAATAGAGGCCTCAACTTTTCAGAAGTCTGCTGAATATGGCATTTAAAATGGTTAATGAAACAAAACTTCCCATGATAGACAGAAATGCAAGCTAACAGGTCTCCAAAGGTGCCCGAGGACGATGGGGCACAGACAACTCCACCTGGATTGTAGTAATGCTATCCACTTGGCAAAGCTGCCCCATCCCATGCCAGAGCCTGTCTAAACTGTGAACACTGATGAATGCTCTACTGTCTCATCACAGTGAGTCAGCTTTTCCAAGTTCCTCCTCCACAGAACATCTGGATCTGCAGCTGAAGACCTGTGTTGTCCTGGGCAGCTGCTGAAGGTCTGTCCTATGGCCTATGTCATCCCCCACACACACCACCCCACCCCAGCAACAAAACCGAGACCACCATGGAAGCCTAACGTAATCATCCAGAGAGCTGGTAAGGCTCTGTCCTTTTAACTAAAAGGCCATTTGGATTGCATTTCCAGCTATAATTTATCCTTCTCAGATCTCTGGTGATGCGGACGCCTAACTGTAGCTTTGTCACTTTTCTAGAGCTACTAGGTCTCCTCTGAGAAAGGCAGACGCTGTTCACTGCACACTAAAGCACAGACTCACTCTAGGCCGTCGTGGGGCGCGCCTTTAACCCCAGCACTCAGGAGGCAGAGGCAGGCAGATCTCTGTGAGTTCATTCTAGGACAGCCAGGGCTACACAGAGAAACCCTCTCTCAGAAACCACCACCAACAACAACAAAGATAACAAATCAGATTTCAACATAACTCTTACTGTTCCTTTGTTTAAAGTGACTTGCTTTGAAGTGACTGTTCTTCGTAATCAACCACTTACATATTCCTAATGATAACTGGGTAAAAATTTAACTTATATAAATCATCAAAGTCTAAAAATACTTTATAAACATCTAAGGTTATAAAAGCCTAAATAAGTTGTGAGGGTCTAAGAAAATGATTTTTAAGATTTCTTTTAGGTTTTATTTATTATTTATGCAGTATTCTGCCTGCATGTATGCCTGCCTGCCAGAAGAGGGCACCAGACCGCATTATAGATGGTTATGAGTTCAATGGGAATTGAACTCAGGACCTTTGGAAGAACAGTCAGTGTTCTCTTAGCCATCTCTGCAGCCCCTAAAGATGATTCAAAATGAGAGATATTTCTGATTTCCTTTCCCTCTTCTGCTATTGTTTTATTAAGATTTCCAACGTCTAAAGTTTCACATTGATCAATGGAATTGTGAAAAGCACTGACTATTATCAGGCACAGCTCAAGAGTGTAAATTTCTTCTAAATTGGTTGTCTTCTAAATATAGATTTTGTTTTGTTTTCAAAACAGGTTTCTCTGTGTAGCCCTGGCTGTCCTAGAACTAGCTCAGTGGACCAGGCTGGCCTCAAAGCTCACAGAGATCAGCCAGTCTCTGCTTCCTGCATGCTGGGGTTACAGGTGTGTGCCACCACCGCCCAGCTATCTAAATACAGACATAAAGATGCTTCTCGTCATGTAAGAGGATCTCCATGACTTAGCTCGCTGGACAGGAAAACATGTTCATGATTTTTAACATAAAGCCATAGCTTTTTCGATAACTCGAGGGTGTGAGTCTACTCCAGCTGTTTTGCAAACACCTGCTGGCTGCTTTTACCACCATATGGATTTCAGTACAGAAAAAAAAATGGCATTTTAAGTTCCAAGCTCTCAAGAAAGTTATAAGACTTAGATCCACATCTCATAGGTCAGACAGAATCCAGATAAATATTCCTGTCAGGGGCTGGAGAGATGGCTCAGCAGTTAAGGGCACTGACTGCTCTTCCAGAGGTCCTGTGTTCAAAACCCAGCACCCACATGGCAGCTCACAACCATCTGTAACTCCAAGATCTGACGCTTGTTTTTTCTTTTGGTCTTTTGGAGACAGGGTTTCTTTGTGTAGCCTTGGCTGTCCTAGACTCACTTTGTAGACCAGGCTGGCCTCAAGTTCACAGAAATCTAGCTGCCTCTGCCTCCCAGAGTGCTGGGATTACAGGCGTACACCACTGCATCTGCCAAGATCTGACACTTTCATATAGATACACATGCAGGCAAAAACACACCAATGTATGCATGAATGAATGAATGATTTAAAAAGTACTCCTGTCAATCAACAGCCTGAGCTTCCCTCCCTCCTGCCTCTTCATGAGTGGGAAGCTCCAAATATAAACGTTTTCTTTAATTCTTTAAATTCTGTCCCTAGTCTCTATCTGTCTTGGCAGAGCTCCACTTGGCGGGGGGCAGGGGGGAGCACAACACCCAGAAATCAGCCGCAGACTATCAACTGTTCCAAAGGTGATCCGCACACCAACCCTCCATAGTCCCCCAAGACTGAAAAGCTCCGTTAGTGCGCCTTGTCTCTCCAGCTGGGTCAGAAAACCCGGCGATTCTGATGAATACCCCGCTGACCTCACCCTCTCCTGGCCAATACTCCAGCCTCCCTGGGCCCTGGCAATGGTGTCCTAATTTCAGCTGAGAAGCAGTTACAGAAGAGAATGTATTGCCCCTTATCCTCAACAGAAGGCTGCAAGGTCAGATCAAAAGAAAACTCTCTAATATGTAGGACAAAATGGAGGTTTTGTTTTTCAAACAGAACAGGCATAATTTATGAATGGGCAATGCACTACAAATTTCATTTCCCCCAAGATTAAAAAAGAAAAATGCTAAGACCATATCTAGGATTTGACAGGGACACAGAAGACAAGCAGTGGGGAGGGATGATAAAACAGCCTGCCTCTTCCGGCTTGGAAATCATCGTATAGTAAAGACAATCATAAACAGGCTCAATCCTGTTAATGATTAAATCATTTCTCAAGGACTGGGCTGTGCCCCACCCGTAACCTTAACTACAAGTGGTTCTGAGTTGCCTGTTGCAGAAGACAACTATGCCTTTGTTTCAGAAGGTTCCCGTGACCACCTGGTTGTGACCACCTGGCTGTCATGTCTGTTTCAGAAGGTTGTCGTGACCACCTCGCTATGTTAATGTTCTGCTTCTGTATCCCCACCTACTTGCCTGCCAAGCCTCCCATTTGGGAAACCCATACTCCCGAACTGACTGCATCTTCCCCATGTCCAAAGCTGACCCTTGAGCCCCACACTCGGGGAGGACAGCCCTTGAAGCTGGAGTTACAGGAGGTCCTGCGAGGCCGCTAGGACCTCCAGCCCTCTGCCAGAGTGGTAAACGCTCTCACGCACTGGGCGCTCTCGCCAGCCCAGTAACTCGTGGTTACTGAGAGACTCTCCGCACTCTCAGCGTGCGCTCGGCTTTGGCTTTCTGCGCGTGGACTGACTGTGAGCTCTGGGCCGCTGCTCCTGCACAGCACTGCCTGCTCCGCACCACGTGGACTCCTGTCCCTCAGAACCGTGAGCGCTGGCGAGCCCTTCCTTCTACGTGCTTCCTTGGCCACGGAGCTCCGTCACAGGAACAGGGGCACAACTGTGGGGCGGTAGGGTGTGCGCCTCTGCCTGTGCCGGGGGCTGTGGAAACCAAGCATCTTAGCATCTCCCTCGCAGTCTCCCACCAAACCTGAATCGCTCTGATTGTCTAGACAGGCCTGGGAATGTCCCTCCCGCCACGAAGGTCTCCCAGGGTTCGGGTTACAGGCGCCCACTTCCTCCTGGAGGTTTTAGCTGTTGCTGTAGTTGCTTGTTTTTATAGGTGTTGGGGATCTGACCCCAGATTCTCAGGCTTGTACAGCAGGTGCTGTCTCTGGGTCACCGCTTCAACCCTGTTTAGTGTCTTTTTATAGTTTATGATACAAACTATCTTCCATGAATGTTCTGGGCTAAGCAAACAGACAAAGAAGAAGTCCAAACATGAGGAGCTGCGGTGTGCACAAAGGGAGCCTTATCTTGGCAGGAAGATTTCTTGAGGAGCTTTGGGGTGTGGAGTTTGTTTGTTTGTTTATGATACGAATCTCAGGCTAGCCTGAAAGCCTGAAATTCACCATGTAACCAGATGACGTGTAACTTCTGATCCCCCTGCCTTAGCCTCCGAGGGTTAGGATCACATTAGGCGTGCATGTGCCCTGCACAGCCAGCTCCTGCAGTGCTGAGGGTGGAACCCAGAGCCTCATGTGTGCCAGGCCAGCACTCTATGAACTGAGCTGTATCTAAGAACATTTTAAATCAGCAATAATCTACCTCCCAAACATTCATACTGGGAACATTTGCTAATGTATTAGAATGATATTTAATACATCGTACAAACGTATGAATTAAGAAGCAAACGTGAAAAGCAAATATTTAAAGCTAAGTCAGGTGTGGTGACACATCTTTGAGCTCAGCACTTGGGAGACAGAGGCAGGAGGATCTGTGAGTTCACGGCTAGCGACGGACAGGGCGGCACAGAAAGACCTCATACTGTGCTAACCCAACTACATTCACACTTTTGTCTCGCTACGTTGCTCTAGCTGCACTCCAAGACTGAGGTAGGAGGATTGAGAGTTCCAATTCAGCCTTTATAGAAGAGACCCGTTCAAAAGCCAAAACACTAAAAAACAAAAACAAGCAAAAAAAAAAAAAAAAAAACAAAAAAAAAACCAGGAGTGTGAATGTAGTTTGGTTTGTGCAGTTTTTGCCTGGTGTGGTGGTTTGAACAAGCCTGGCCTCCATGAGCTCCTATGGTTGAACACTTTGTTTCTAGTTGGTGAACTGTTTGGGGAGGATTAGGAGGTGTGGCCTTGTTGGAGGTGTTACTGGGGGCTGGGTTTTGAGTGTTCTCTAAACCTATGGCATTCCAAGTGCTAGAGAGCACCACCTCACGCTGTGGATCAAGGTAAAAGCTCACTGTAGCTCCATGCGAGCCTGCCGCCATGCTGCCTGACGTGATGGTCACAGACCCCAACGCTCTGGACTCGCTGGACCCAAATCAGATGTTTTATAAGTTACTTTAGTCATGGTGTTTTGTCACGGCAACAGAAAAGCAAGACGCTCAGCATGCGTAAAGCTCCGGTTGCAGCCCCAGTGGGGCAGCATAGGTCCATCTCCCCAGCAATGGGGAAGGAAAGCTGGAATACGGATGTTCCAGGTCATCCTCGGGCTAGGAAATCAGGAGCCGATGCGGGACATGGGAGGCTTTGTCTCAGAACAAGAAAAAGGAAGGAAAGAGATGGCTCGGCTGTGAAGCACTCTTACTGCTTGTACTGGCCGGTTGTGTCAGCTTGACACAAGCGAGTCATCACAGAGGAAGGAGCCTCAGCTGAGGAAATGCCTCCATGAGATTCAGCTGTAAGGCATTTTCTCAATTAGTGATCAATGGGGGGGGGGGGTTTGGGAGGGGGAAAGGCAGCCTATTGTGGATGGAGCCATCCCTGGGCTGGTGTCCTGGGTTCCTTAAAGGCTGAGCAAGCCGTGGGCAGCAAGCCAGTAAGCAGCCCCCTCTATGGCCTCTGCACCAGCTCCTGCCTGCAGGTACCTGTCCTGACTTCCCTCAGTGATGAGCAGCAATGTGGAAGCTTAAGCTGAATAAACCCTTTCCTCCACAAATTGCTCTAAGACATTGCTCTTGCAGAAGGCATGGGTTTAGTTCCCAGCACCCACATGGCAGCTCACAACCATCCATAACTAGCGATTCTCACATGGTGCACAAAGACACACTCAGGCACACACATAAAAACTTACTCAAATATTAAAAAACAAACAAACAAAAAAAGACCGAAGAAAACGAGCTGATGGCTCATCGGGTTAAGCAGGGCACTGAGCACCAAGCCTGGCCATCCGAATTCAATCCCCAAACTCAGGCTGCGGCAGAAGGCAGCCAACTCTGACTTCCACACCCAAGCTAGGCCACGTGTGTGCCTACAGAAGCAAAAATAGAAACACAACCAATCCTTGCTTAAAAACTAATAAGACAGTGGGGGCTGGAGAGATGAGTTCAATTCCCAGCGCCCACAGGGCGGCTCATGGGCAGCTATAAGGGGATCTGGCGCCCTCCTCTGGTGTGCAGGTGTACATGCAGGCAGAGCACGCACATACAAATAAATAAATAAATTTAAAGACTGTTAAGACAACAATAACAGATACGTGGCTCTATTAAAATTAGATAACACACACACGAAATTGTTAACACGCATTGCTGTCACGCATTGGAATCCCCAGGACACTTGCTGACACACAGGAGCTGCAGCGTTTCCAATCCACAGGCCAGGAGGGGGCAGGGAAGGGGACTCACGACAAATGGCCAGGTGGCAAGTGGAGGAGCGGGTCAAGCATCCGTCCCGCCTTTAATACTCTGTCGTGCAGCTTTGTGCCAGCAGACGGCCAGCTGCCTGCTGTTCTCAGGGGGACAGCAACAAGTTCTAGGAACTGTGTTAACAAGTTCTAGGCTCAGCAGGGGTCTAACTCGGTTCCTAATCCACCAGCTGTCCCAGTTAGCTTCGGCAACTGCGCAAACGCTAGAGCTACGGTTGAGAAAACGGTACCTCACATCGCAGGCAGCGAGTCAGCAGGGCGTTTTCTTGGGGGGTAACCGATGCGCAGGGCCCAGCCCCCCAGGTCCTTCTCGCTGGGCCCCCGGGCTGCAGCAGGCTGAACGAGCCGTGGAGGGCACGCCAGGGCTCCCCGCCTCAGCGCCTGTCTCCAGGCTCCAGGCCCTGGGTGATGGACCACAACTGTGAGCGGAAATGAAGCCTCCCCCGCCCCCTTGGCTTTTGCTCAGGGTGGATAATCACGCTTCCAGCCGAGAACTCTTTTCTAACTGGAGGTGAATGTGTGAGGAAACGTTGGCTTTCTCTCTTGACGCCTACTAGTTAGTAAACACGTTTGAAGTCCTGCGCTATCTATCTACACAAATAGTTATGTATTTTGCCCTGCAGCGGTGGCGCAGGCCTTTACTCCCGGCGCTCGGGAGGCGGAGGCAGGAGGATGTCTGTGAGTCCTGCCTCCACCTCCCTGAGTGCTAGAGCTCCAGGCATAGACTCCCGGCCATGGCTCATTCCGTGCCGGGATCAAAGCTGGAGCCCCGTGCAGGGTAGGCGAGCACCCCCCAGCCTCATGTAGCCCAGGCTGGCCGCAGACTCACTATGCAGCTGAGGCTGCCTTTGGACTCTCCCCCTCTCACTTCTGTCTCTAACTCCCAAACGCAGGGCCCGAGACCCTAGGCAAGCACTCCGCCGCTGCGTCCCAGCCCTAGGTTCAGTGTTTGGGACAGGGCCTCACTAAGTCGGCCAGGCAGGTCGTCGCTCTGCGGCCCACGTGGCTTTGAACCCGCGGCCCTTCTCTCTGAGCCTCCTGAGCAGCTGGGGTGAGGCTGGCCCGCGTCCCAGCTTCTAAGAGTTTGCAGTGGTTTCTTTCGGATGTTGCAAGTAGGCAACCATTGCAAACAATGCGCAAGCTGGTTTTTTCGAGACAGGGTTTCTCTGCAGCCCCCCGCTGGCCTTGAACTCAGAGGCAGCCTGCCTCTGCCTGCCCGAGTGATGGATTACAGGTGTGTGCCACAGCGCCTGGTGGGTGACATCCTTTTACCATCCAGACATTTATTTTTTTCTTCATTAGTTTATTTGTTCATTCTACACACCAATCGCAATCCCACGCCCTCCTCTCCTCCCAGGCCCATCCTCCCGAGTCCCCCACATTTCTTTAAGGGCTTTTGTTGATTTTGTTATTGTTGAATTTGGCACGTGGCCTTTTGGTACCAAATAGTCCATTATTTTTCCCTTTAATTCTGAGATAAATCCCAATAGGCTATTAAGGGCTTTAAAATTTTTAACAGTGAGTTCCATTTACTAATATTTTATTTAGTATTTTAAAAATCTATTTGCAGTGAGCCACCATTTTCTTGGTTTTTCTCTTCCTGCTTTGTGACAGAGAAATTTCCACTTACCTCTTAAAACAAGCTGGGCGGCCTTTCCACCCTTCTGTCTCTGGAACATTCATAAAAGCTAGAGTGTCTGTTCTGAGGAGTTTAGGATGACTTGTCATGTGAATTTGCTCTCATTTTCTAGAATACTACAGCAATAGGAAAATGGGGAGGAAAGTGATTCTTTTTGCTGGTTTGTTTTTTAACTATTTATTTATGTGCATTGGTGTTTTGCCTGCATGTGTGTCTGTGTGAGCATGTCAGATCTTGGAGTTACAGACAGTTGTGAGCCACTGTGTGGTGCTGGGAACTGAACCCAGGTCCTCTGGAAGAACAGTCAGTGCTGTTAACCGATGGGCCATCTCTCCAGGCCCTGTTTGCTTGTTTGTTTTTTGTTTTTTTTTTGTTGAGACAGGGTTTCTCTGTGTGGTCCTGGCTGTCCTGGAACTCACTATGGAGACCAGGATAGCTTTGAGCCCACAGAGACCTGCCTGCCTCTGCCTCCTCAGCGCTGGGATTAAAGACGTGCGCCACCACCTGGCTTGGTTGGATCATCTTTGATTGAAATACTCTCGTGTCTTCTTAAGGAGGTGACAGTGATACCGAGCGCTGCCAACCTCATCTATGGCATCACCAGGGGCCGGCCATCCACCCTACAGCCCACAGATTGTGTGGTGTCTGCTAACCATGGGCCGCCTCAGCCGGCAACGTCGACCGTCGCGTCAAGTGATCTATTTACACCGTGTTTAGTGTTTTCTGCTCCCTTCTATCTCCATGGTCCAGGGGGGGGCTCCGAGGATCAGGGCAGAGGCAGAAGGTACCGCCTCAGTCTGTGTGCTCTGAGAGGTCACTGCCATCCTCACGCCTGCAGTCACTGGAGACTGACCAGGGAACGGATCTTGGGGGCCGAGGGGATGTTGCGCCACTGCCTCCTCCGAGCCGAACATGGGACGCCACATGCTCTGCTCTGCCTTTTTCTTTCTCTTTCTCTCTTTTTTTGTTCCTTCCCTCCCTCCCTCTCTTTCTCTTTCTAGTTTTTTGAGACAGGGTTTCTCTGTAGCCCTGACAGTCTTGGAACTCACTCTGTAGTCCAGGCTGCCTCACTCACGGAGCTCGGCCTGCCTGTGTTTGCCGAGAGCTGAGACTGAGGGCGTGTGCCACCACCGCCTTCTAATGGATGTTTTTGACTCCTTTGTCAAAAATTAGGTGCCAGAGTTGGAGAGATGGCTCAGGAGTTAAGAACATGTGTTGCTCTTGCAGCTCTGGTTTTGGTTCCTGACACTCCCACAGAGGCTACCAACCATAACTGTAGTTCCAGAGGATCCGGTGCCCTCTTCTGACCTCCACAGACAGCAGGCACATGCAGGAAAATGTCTGTGTGCATAAAATAACCTGACAAAATTAGGTGTCTGTAAACATGTGGGTTTCTTTCTGAGTCGCCTAATCTGCCCCTTTAGTCTTTGATAAGGGGTGACAGTGATCTTCCAGCTACTTTCCACTGACTGGGGTGTTGAGAAACAGGGTGCCTGGGTAGCTCACAGTAGAGGCTCAGGCTGGCGGGATGGCAGGGATCTGAGGGAATCCCCTCAGACGCATCTGCTCTACTGAAGGTCATTTTATCAGTTCTCTCTGCAAGAGGCAAGGAGCAGTCATCATCATTACCATCTTTGTTTTTTAAGACAGGGTTTCTCTGTGCAGCCTTGGCTGTCCTGGACTTTCTGTAAACCAGGCTGGCCTTGGACTCACAGAGATCCACCTGCCTCTGTCTCCTGAGTGCTGGATTGAAGGCGTGCACCACCACTGCCTGGCTGGAAACAGTCCTTATTATGAGAGGGATAGATACCAGGGAACTGAGAGGAAGGAGCCAAGGCCCTAGACTGCAGCAAGAATTCCACATTGGAGTTGGCCTCCGGAGGCCATCGTTTTAAGGCAGTGTGTGTAATCCCTACTTCTAGCTGCCCTGACAGGCTCACGTAGTAACAGCATTCTTCACTGAATGAGGCAGCTGCCTCCTCACCCATTCTCAGTGGTTCACCAGTTCAGGCTCACCAGTTTACAGGAGCACCGAGGCTAGTGAGCTGCTGTGGAGTAGTTGCAGGGCTAAGGTTGGTTCCAGGGTGGTATCTGCCAGCTGGGTGGAAATCTGCTGGGACTATGTAGAAGACAGAGCTAAGGACTTAGGGGCATCTTTATTTGGGGCATATGCTTGAAACGTCCAGGCCTATTGCACTGCCAGGGGTCGGGGTGGGGGTCAGGAAGGCAAAGAAGTTCAACAGGAGGGGGAGAAAGGTTGATAAAAGGAAGTTAGACATATTAGCAGGAGAGTAATCGGCACTGAAACCCTCGCTGTGGTGACAGCAGCGAGCGTCTGCAGACACCTGGAGTGGACTCACTTCTTGGAGACACAGCAAAAATAAAGCCTGAAAGAGTTGTCAACACGACAGAAGCAGGACATGATAAGGCAGGAAAGAGAACGCAGGGAGAAAGAGCTTGAGGCCCCAGGAGATGGTGGTGGGACAGGAGCCTGAACGCTCAGTACCCCATGCTTGAACCCCGCCCCCAGCTTTAGCAGCCAGTGCTCGTAACTGTTATCAAGGCTAATGACTACAACTCTACTGATTGCTACGTTAACTTTTGAACTTTGAAGTTTTAACATTATATCAACTTTAAGTCTCATTTTTCACACAGCGTAAATGACTTCCTCAGGGCTTCACATCTTGGGGAAGCCTTCTGTTTTTCCTTTCTATTCTGGAAACATCAGCTATCTTAATCTTGAAATTTTATCATTTCTTTCCATCGGAAACATCCAATCATTTACCTCCAGGAATAGATGCTTGATTATTGAGAGCAGCCACTGGAAAGGCAAGTCTTTTTCAAATTATCACTGGAGCATAAAGGAAGAGTAAAAACCAGTTTCTACGCCAGCAACAGCAGGGTGGTTTTGAGTTTGCTTTTTCACGAAAGCCTGACTTGTTACCCCCGGGAAAGGGCCAGGCCTGGCTGTTAGGCTTGAAACCGAGTTAGGCTGGCAATGACTGGGCCTTGGCTTTGAAGCTTTCTTCTTTAAGAGACTCAGGTAATCTAAGCTTTCCTTTAAGGCTCTTGCATTTGTGTCACTGGCAATCAACATGCAACATGTCTGTCTTTGCACCCATAGTAATTGCAAAGCCAGAACTGAGCAGGCGGCCTCCGAGGAGCTGGCTGAAGCTTGCTTGCTTCTGGAGCAGCAAGCGAGTGGCCATGCTGTTAAACTGTTGGGAGGAGGACAGGGCCTGTCAGGGACTCCAGCAGGTACAAGAGGAGCCAAGAGGAGAGCAGAGGACAGAGGGTGGGTGTTGGCTGACCTCGTTAGCAGTCCCATCGGCACCAGCATCTTCCTCGGTGCAATGGTAAAGGGGCAGACTAACCTGGGCAGCAGACTGTGGCAGAGCCCACCAGGTGGGAGCCGGTGAGCTTGATGGAAGAGTCTCCATCCATGAATCAAGTCAGGATGTGACAGCGGAAACAGAAAGCTGTGGATTTTTTTAAGGGTTTCGAGGGGTTCTAGGCAGGAGCGGGTGAGGGTAGAGGCCTGGGAAGGAGTGTGTCAGTGTCAAGCACCCGGGGGGAAGGGCTGCCACCCCCTACCTGCTGTATCTAGCTGTTGTTTGGACTGATTGGGAACTAAATGCCCTTCCAAGGTGATTGGCCTTTGGGGACAGATTAGGAGAGGTTCCTGGTAAGCAGGTACCCACTTTATGAGATCAATTTTTCTAGAGAACAGAAACCTCCCTTTAGGTGAGGTGGAGTCTCTGCAACCTTCACAGTCCAGAGTGAGGAGTTGTGGGAGGCAGAGGGGAGCTCAGCCCAACACACCTCAGTAGCCAGTGTTGGTTACACTTGAGGAGTCTGACCCCGAGGGCTTTATTTTACGCTTACTTAAGCACGGCAATCTGGTAAAAACTGTTCTTGATGATTTTCTCAATCCCACATATACAAAACATACATACCTACATCTCTGAGGTACAAAGGTAAATACAGATCAGATGTGACTACATTCAAAGGGTCTGGAGGAAATTTTAGTGAAGTCCCTGGCTACACAGCACAAAGGCCACCGGGCTAGAAAGCACATCTGCCCCAGCCTTCAGGCAGGAGAGCTCATTTTGTGTTCTTTCTCTTAAAGAACAACCCTGGGTTCGTAGGTTCCCTTAGTCTGTGAGCACAAAGACCTCTTTGCCTCTTACGCCGAGGCTTGTTTACCTGGCCTAAGTCCTGTTGAGGATACTGCCACCAGTGTGGCCATTTTAGGGGCCGCTTGGGACTTGACAGTCTCCATGTCCGCTTTTGTGCCATGCTGCTTGTTAGGATGGCTCTGTAACAGAAGTTGACACTAGATACTGACATACTTCTAGCAAGGCCCTTTCTGCTCATAATTGCTTTAGCTATTTTTGGACTTGTTTTTCCATATGAATTTTGGGATTATTTTTTTTCTGGGTCTGTGAAGACTATCAGGATTGTACTGAATCTGTATATTACTTCCAAAGAAGTCAGTTTTGCAATATTTTGCTCACACACTAACATAGGAGGTCTACTCCTTTCTTTTAATCTTTGATTTTTTCCATTTCTTTCTTTGCTGCCTGTTCTTTGTAGAATCTTTCATCGCCTTTGTCAGGCGTATTTCTAGGCTTGTGGGTGGTGTGCCTGGTGTTAACGTGTGTGCACATGCACACTGGAAGCTAAAGGTTCCTCTCCATATTTTTTCTCAATCACTCTCCATATTTTTTCAGACAGGGTCTCCAACCTGGAGCTCCCAGTGTGTAGGCAATCTGACCAGCCAGCAAGCCCCAGGATCCTTCTGTCTCCCAGGGCTGGGATTAAAGGTGCCAACACTGCACTTGGCTTTAGGGGCTTTGGTAAGACCAAAGTCAGGCCTCCATGCCTGCACAGCAGACACTTCTGACCCAGCTCCCTTTTCATGCAGAAGTCAGACTTAACTGACAGGGTTAGTTCTCTCCTTCCGTGCAGGGCCCAGGGATCAGACTTGGGTTATTGGGACTGGCAGCCAGTGCCTTTCTCCAGATATTTGGCACCAGAGTTTGCCTTGATTTATCTTGCTACCTTGTTAAAGAAGTCTTTATAAAAATAGTCTTCCAGTGGAATCTTTCGCTAGGCTTGACAACCGCATTCCCACTGAACCATTCACAACTAGGCCTTCCCACCTGTGCGGCTGTTCCTAGTCACCCGTCTGCCTCGAGCTTTAGATTTTGTCACACTGACAATAGTAGCCATCATGGTTGCTGTCTCTCTCTCCCTCTCTTTTTTTTTTTTTTTTTATAATTTAAAGACAATCTTACTGACCTGGAACTCACTAAATACACTAGGCCCCAGTGTTCAGGCACTGTACCAGCACACATGGCTGGGCAGATGTTTAATGAAATATAGTTGGTGAGGGAGGACCTGGGGGAGGGGAGCAAATACAAACAAAATATTCTATTGCTTGAAATTCTCCAAAACTGAATTTGAAATGCATGGGGCTGCAGAGCTGCCCCAGGAGTTAGGGGCACTTGTTGCCCTTCAGAGGACCCAGGTTCAATTGCCAGCACTGCAAACAGGTCACCTGTAACTCTACTTCCAGGGACCAGACACACCCTCTTCTGCATCTTCAGGTACCAAGCTTGCACATGGGGCACATACACACATGCAGGAAAAACACCACTGCACACAGTAAAACGTCAGCAAAACCCATCCAGTGATGTATAAAAGGAAATATGTGCCATAACCAAGTGGGGTTTTCCTTAGGTGTGTCAAGTAAGCCCGACACTCAGAATTAATGACACACACCATTCTGATGCTGACGTGCGCATTGTAGTATGCAACCATGCATTTTCACTGCTTGTGCACCCACAAGTGTCCGTGGGACTGGCGGTCCAGCTGGATGGTAGAGCCCTTACCTAGCAGGCCCGAGGTTCTAGGTGTAAGCTCCAGGACCTTAAAAAAGAAAAAAGGGCTGAAGAACCAGCGCAGTAAGAGCCTCTACTGCTTCTGCGGAGGACATGGGCTCTGTTCCCAGCACTCACACCAGACTCCAAACCGCCTGTCCCACTGCTTTCTGCCACCAGTGGGCACTGCACGGACACAATACACATAACCAGATGCGGCTTAACACATGTACAAACAACCAACAAAACCTAAGTGCTTGGGAGGCTGAGTGAGGACCACAGGGTTGAGGTTGGCGTGGTCAACAGTGAAAACAGTGTCTCAGCTAAAACACATCGATGCCAGCTCCAGAACAATGACTAAATCTCCTTTGCAGAAGTTACTAAAAATGAACCTTAGTTTAAAAACCACAGGCTGGAGAAATGGCTTATTGGTTAAGAGCACTTACTGCTCTTGCAAAGAACACGGTCAGTTGCCAGCACCCTGATCCTAGCAACCACGTGGCATAACCATCCCTACTAACTCCTGTTCAGGGATCGTGACACCCTCTTCTGGCTTCCTACAGAGGCACACGGTGCACACACCGGCAGGTAAAACACGAATACATAGAAAATTCTAAAAGAAAAAAATTGTGTTGCCAGGCACAGTAGGGGCACGCCTGTAATCCCCACACTCAGGAAGCAGAGGCAGGCAGCTCTCTGTGAGTTTGAGGCCAGCCTCATCTACAAAGGGAGTCCAGGACAGCCAGGGCTACACAGAGAAACCCTGTCTGGAAAAACAAAAAATAAAAAAACAGTAGGCAAAGGTGCTTGCTACCAAGCCAGATGGCATTCAATCCCTGGAGCTCACACGGCAGAAAACCAACTCCTCCACATTGTCCTCCAACCGCCACATGCGCCTTGGAAGCTGCGCACCCCAATCCCTCCAAAGAAACACCCGTACAGAAATCAAGTAAAACCGGAGGAGCAGTGTTTAGTTTCATGTTTTCTAGTAAAACTCTAATTAATTAACAGAGACTACAAATGTGCTGGGTGCTGTGGCGCACGCCTGTGATCCCAGCACTCTGGGAGGCAGAGGCGGGCAGATCCCTGAGTTTGGAGGCCAGCCTGGTGTACAGAGTGAGTGCCAGGACAGCCAGGGCCACACAGAGAAACTGTCTCAAAAAGCCAAAACAAACAACCAAACCCTGCAAAATAACAACACTGCTGATGTGACATCACTAAGTTGATCAAGTCCACAAAAAGGAAACCCACTCAGAGGCTGCGCATGCAGCAGGACCAGTGGTGTGCTGCACCATGCCCAAAGCCCACCCTGGCACCAAGTAAGTCAAGAACGTGTGCCACATGCCCACAACCCCAGCATCAGGCAGCAGAGGCAGGATAACCATTAATTCAAGATCATCCTTGGTTAGTGAGACTGTAGCTAGCATGGGCTACATGAGACTTTATCTCAAAGCAAGCAATACTGATACAAAACAGAGAGCAAAGGGAAACGGCAACACATGATCAGAGAATGTCTGGTTAAGAGCACTTACTGCCCTTCC
The DNA here is from genome assembly GCF_030254825.1 of Meriones unguiculatus. Classification (NCBI taxonomy): domain Eukaryota; kingdom Metazoa; phylum Chordata; class Mammalia; order Rodentia; family Muridae; genus Meriones; species Meriones unguiculatus. Next base: position 3,256,075 of record NC_083356.1, read on the forward strand.
AGAGTTCAGGAGTTTGAATCCCAGCACCCACAGGCAGCCCAGGCACCTGGAACTCCAGTTCCAGGGCATCTGATCCATCTTTCTGGCCTCTGTGGCAGACAGTCAATTCACAATAAATCTGTGCTCACTTGGACACTAGCAGCCTTCACTAAGACAGTGACTTTAAAATGGGAAAGGCCTGACGGAAGGGCACTCTGACTAAGCTAATGATCAAGTGAGCACTTACACTGACGGTTTATTATCAACTGTAACCACCAAACAGTGGGAGAATTACATAATTTGAAATTAGGCCACACTTTGATTTCTACCATTTAACAACTTCTACTGACAATTCAGAAATAAACCGTGTCCCAAGTGCCCAGAGACACCATCTCCCTTCTTTTGTGAAGATTTATTTACTGTATGGGTGCTCTGACCGCCTGTCAGCAGAGGGCATCAGATCCTGTTACACACTGTGAGCCACCGTGTGGCTGCTGGGAACTGAACTCAGGGCCTCTGGAAGAGCAGACAGTGCTCTTAACCACTGGGCCATCTCTCCAGTCCCTCGTTTGCTTTGTTTGTTTTTAGATAATATAGTATATTCACTAGTTCATCTGACCTGCCACATTAATTTGGTTAACAGATGCTAGAACTCCTTGTCTCAAACAAAAACCACCCGAGAGGAAACGAAATTTCTCTCCATTGTTCGCCCTCCTCCCTTTTTCTGAGACTGTATCTCACTATGCAGCCTTGTCTGGTGTCAAATTCAAAGATCTGACTGTCTCTTGTCTCCCACGTGGTGGGACTAAGGACGTGCCACCAGGCCTGGCTATGAACATCCCCCAGGATGTAGATGGGTCAGAGGTTAGGAACACTTGCTGCTCTTGCAATGTATATGGTACACACACATACACGTAAATAAAACACCCTTGCGTGTAAAATAAAATTAGATAAACAAATAAAGCAGCTCCCAAATCCTTTAGCTTGGTTTGATATATCCTCAAGGCAGGCCATAACTTGCCTAAAACAAAATCCTTAAGCTATGCACTGACCTGTCACTTTGTAAAACCTGACACATGGGGAAATGGGAAATCCCAGAGTCATAAAGCTCAGTACTGGCTTTCTGCCATTGTTTTACAAAAAAAATACCCTCCTCCCACACAGAGAAAACAAGGAAACTTCTGCTCTAGTTCTGATGACATAACTAGAGTGGACAAATTACTGAAAAATACCAACAGCAATAGATACACACCACCTGGAGAAAAGGAAACCAGTCCTGCTTTTTGATAATTTTATTTTTTTCTAATTTTGTAATTTAAATTTCCCATAGCACCTTGGCAATGTTGAAAACAAATACAAATACAAAGATGTTCATTTTAACAGTTTATGCATGAGTATGTGCCACATGTTTTTGTGGGGGACAGTTTTGACAACAGAACAAATCTAAGCTATGGACAAACAGAAGCCAGATAACTGGTTCTGACACCCCACTTCCCCAACATTTAAGATACGTCACTCAAGGGACACCTGAATCAGTTGGAAAAAACAAAACAGAACATTGACGTGGGTATCTCTTTATATTACTAATCAGTGTTCTGTGCTATAGAAGGGAAACCAGAACACTTGGCCCGCAGCTTGAAGCCATCTGAGCCACGCCTTTAGGACTACCTAAGACATAACAAATTGTTAGTTTAAAAATAAACATCAAGTTATTTAATAATCAGGTGACTTTTAAAAGATAATTCAAAATTTCCTCACTCAGCTAACAAAAACTGAAATGTCCATGCATATTCTTGAGAGCCCAGACTAGCTACTTAGTGTATGCCAAAGAGTGTAGAGTTAGATTAACAGTCACCAACTGTAAGGAAATATAAAAAATTAGAAAAAATCCATCATATATTATATTTATATATATTTACGTAGTTTAAAAAACCCTCAAAAGGAATATACTGTTTGATTTTTATCTTCTCCATAAAAAGCCAGAATTGATACTCTAAAATATGGTTAATATATATTGACAACACAAACATCAAGAACTGAACCCCAGTGCTGTTCAACTGTGTCAAAGTAAAACCAGTGAACATTTAAGCCAAGAGACTGATTATTAAGGCCATATGTAACTAACAGAACTAGACAAAGTGCTCCTAACTCTTAAATAAAATTTCTCGTTCTCTTTACCCTAAGTGAAAGACACTAACTTAATTCCACCCCTAAAAGTCTTTGAAAGCAAATCTGTTTATTTAAAAAGAGAAAGAAAAATAAAAGGAAAAAAGGGAATGTGAAATATTGAATCTACCTTAACTTTAGGAACTAAAAATAAATTAAAATTCTGCACATCCTATGTAAAATATGCAGGTAAGACAACAAACCCCTATCATTGGAAGGTCTCATCTTTCTCTAAACTACAAGCTGGTAAAAATGTAGATGGATCAGTACTTTGCCATTGACTGTATTTGGCAAAACTGAGATTATTCAGATTAGAGATTGGCTTTTGATCCCATCAAGACAGAAGACAGAGAAGGTCTGGCCATGCCACTTGTGCACCTTCTCTGCGAAGCGCACGGTGAGGACCTGTGTGAGTTCTGCTCTCTTCACGCTGAGAGCTACAATGGACCACTGCAGCACACATCAGGGTCAGTTATTCTACTTTTGGCTTCAATAATGTAAGGAAGTGTTAAGCCACAGGGCGAAGAGCAAACTGATATTTAAATTCCCCCATCTAAAGAACCAACAAATAGTTGAAGTATAACAAACACCCACCAATCGGCTTGAATGATGACGATGGGAAAAGGCCAGTTTCACACAACTCACAGGCGTCCTTTACACACAAAACCTAAATCCGCTCCAATAAAATAACTGTCAAATACACACTGTGATTATACATACCACATTAATTCTCATGACCCCTGCATGCACCCATCAAAGCTGTTAGAAGTACTGAGCACAATTAAAATAAAAATCTTATATTTAAAAAAATGTTCATGCCCAGGATTTGAAGAAAAAACAAATAAACAAACAAACAAGAATATACTTCTTTTTTTAAAAGCAAAATTTTCTTGAATTTTGGAACCTTTAGAACTTGGGGGTACAGCTCAGTGCTGGAACACTTAAGGGGCCAGTGCAAGGCCCTGCATTCAGGGACAGCAGTAAAAAAGCAGCCTGTAGAGTTTTAGAAAGTAATAGGTTACCAGCAAGTCATACACGCTAGCAAGGAATTGGAACCTATAGCTGTGACACATTTAGAGAAAACAAAAAGTATTTTTTACTTTAAGTGCAAAAATAAAGTTTATAACCCTTACCAAGCGATTTTTGCAAAACGTTTATTCTATTAACCCACTGCATTCACAGATGTTAGCACTTTAAATGTTTATCATTTCTAAGTAAACCAGAATAAACACTTTTATCATAGATGTAGCTAATGATTATTAATACTTTTTAAAGGACCTAGAGTTCTCCCAAATTTTAGTACAGGTAGTTTTATTGTATGTTTCATCTAGTAGATATTAAAAAAAATAGTATGTAGAAATAATTGTTTCCAACTGAGTAAATATATTATACCATGTTATCAATCCACCAAATCAAAAGCACTTGCCAAGCTGAATAAGTTACAAAGAAATTATAATTCTGGGTTACACGAACTGTGCAGTGTTTTCAAAGCTCTTAAGAATTACCCACTAACAGAAATCTCTGACACTTAAAGAGTTGGAAGGTAAGTTTCACAGTAATGTAATTTTAACTTCCATTTACATTCATTTTAAATATATTACTACAATGTTTATGTCACAATGGTGCTTTCCAGTGTTCACAATTTACAGTTTCAATTTGTACATACGTAACTCACTAGTATAAGGGACAGTTCTTCCTACTGTAAACTATCCCTAAGAAGAAAAATAAACCACCACCTTACATAGAACTATAAAAATGGTCTGACTTAAAACAGATTAATGCAACATGGTTTTCCATATCTGAGCTGTTCTCTAAATACCAGTATGCAAACTTGCCTATTTAATATATGACAGCTACAACTTTATTCACTGAGAACTTATGCATTTATTTTCTTCAACCATTTTTCTCACTTCATCTCAAAAATATCCCGACCTGTTGTTTTTAGTCTGTGAATTCCAAACTGTATTATTTTGGAGGGGGGACGGGGGGAGAAAATGATAAACATTGAACACAGGAAAAAAAAAAAAGTTGCCCAAATTAATGCTTGAATTTTTTTCTATTTAATACAAATTTGTTTTCAAAAGCCAGTTATTGTTTCATCTTTCTTGTTTTTTGAGACTGTGTCTCACTAGGTAGAGTCCTGGATGAACTGGACCTCATGTAAATCAGGCGGGCCTGGAACTCAGGGATCCCCTGCCTCTGCTTCTGGAAGCTGGGACTGAAGATGTGCGCCCCCACACCTAGAAGCACTCTATTTTTAAACACCAATGCAAATAAATTACTGGCAGGTCAATTCCATCCTGGGACCTAAAATTTTAATTGTTTTAATAGAGGGATAAAATCTTTCAATATTCCATTATACAGTCTAGAATAGTCATATGATGATTAAACTGGTCAAAGCAGTGAGAAACATACAGTCCAGTAAATGGTTGGTTATTTTGCTTTTGGGGGCAGACAGTCAAAAAACAAACAAGCACGAAAAAATTTTGTCTCCCATCTTAAAGAGGAAAAAAGTCACAGGGCAGTTTGAACCTCTGAAATCTATTTGACCTCCACAGTATTCAGGTCTAAAACAGAATTTTTCAATTTTTTTTTCTCACTAATCTCCACTCTTTCCTTGAGTATTAGACCGGACTGGAAGTCACAGCTTCACACACAATCAGAGCCTACCAGCTTGTTCAATACAGTACAGTATTAGTAATGTCAAACAAACCCAAACTATAAAAAAATCTACTCAAGTATTACGTTCAGTTTTCAAATCATTTACTAACATGACAACAGATTTGGCTTAAGTCACTTTTGCACACACTCATACCCAGAACAGACACCCCAGCCACTGATCTGCTTTGAAACACAAGGCCATGTAGTCAGAGATGGCATTCTTCAAGCCAAACTTTAAATAGATTAAAAAAAGTAATTTCTAATTTTTACAGAAATGTTTCTTCAAAAAATATTTTCTCTCACTCCCTCATCTCCTATACTGAAGGATGTATTATGTTTTTGTGTTTTCTCTCCCAAGCTAAATCTGAACCTTCAAAATTGATTCCAGGCAGAAAATCCCTGCAAATGAAAATCAAAAACAAAAATAGAAAAATTATATTTATATATATGTGTGTGTATATATATATTTATATATATATTTATACTGATTGGAATCCTCCAGCATTTGAAAATCATTTAGAGATGAATTTTGGGCTTCTCCTACTCACAATTCCAAAATCCATAACATTTAGGGACATTCTTCCCATTCTTTCCTGGCTACCTCCTCCCCTCTCAAACAGTTCAACATAGGCTCAAGTTTAGCGGGAAGAGAGAAGTTTCTGAGTAGCTTCTGTTACGGCTTGGCTTTTACTTTGGTGATCTGGGTGGCACGTACTGCTCTTTCCCGTTTCGCCGAGTCACTCCCTGAGGTGTAGCCCTATGGCTAAACTGGCGTCTCTGTTCCCTGATTTTCCCAGCTGCTCCCCTGGGAATGGTATTGCCACGGAAGCCAGCATGATCCTTACTAGCCCTTGTTTCTGGTTTCTCGTGTGGTTTCTCAACAGGCTTCTCAGAAGCTCCGCTCTCTTCATTTCTGGTGGGAGACACTACATTGGACCGAAGTTCCCGCAGTGGCTGTACAAGACCTTGAGACGGCTCTTTAGGAGGCTTCTGGCATACTTCAGCATAGCTTAACTTTCGAGGTTCCTTTGAAGAGATAAGAAAAGATGATGGTGTATATTTCTCTGAAGGATAAGGATTAACTTTTAACCAGGACAGTGTAAGTTATTGTCTAGAAAAGGGAAATATACACTCTCACGCACACTGCTATAGCGCAGTTTATTATGTATGATCTTAAATGCCTTCAGAATTTTTGTAATGTTTTTTCTTACTTGAATGTTAAAAACCGTCGCCATTATCGTGTGTACGTCCTACAGTGCACCTACGGCGTTCAGAGGATGATTCGTATGAGGTAGTTAGTTCTCTCCCGCCACCATGTGGGCTCCAAGGCTCACAGTCAGGGAGTTAAGCCTGGTGGCAACACCTTCTGCTCAATCACCTCACTACCCCATTTACTTCGTTATTTATAATTATTACATGCTTATGATGTGTATGACTAGAGGACAATTTTGAGAGTTGGACCTTTGCTTCCACTGTGAATTCTGGGGATCAAATCAGATCATCAGGTTCTCAGGGCAAGACCAAACCATGTTGCCATCTTTCAATTTATACTGACCCAATCATAATTTTACTTGAGGAATTTTTCTGAAGGATACATTGTGTCAGCTTTTTCTACGTTGATAAAAATACCAGAAATGACCATGACCTAAAAGTCTAATAATGAAGGACAAGGAAAATTACAAATATAAATACATAAGAATAAACACACACACACACACACAATGTGTGCGTCTGTGTGTAGTGCTTCCTGTATGTCTGCCTGTGGAAGCCAGGGAAGAATGCTGACTTCACCTTATTTCTAGAGACAATGTCTTTCTGGTGGCTCTGGTGGCCTAATTTCTATAGATGCTGGGGAACCTAAATTTAGATCCTTGTGTTTGCTCAGCAAGCACTTTAATCACTAGGCCATCTCCCCAGGCCCAAAAGATTAAATTACCAATGAAACAAAATGGTTCCACTGCTTTTACCACACAGAGCTTCTATGTAATTTAGGCAGACTGCATGCGGTGGCGTACGCCTTAAATCCCAGCACTTGGGAGGCAGAGGTAGGAGCTTTACTTATCATCAGATATTTTCATAAAAATGAAAAATGGGTTTTGGAGACTTTAATATTGTACACACACAGAGTTTTAGTTACTGTACTTTGGCTTGGTAAATTAAAAAATAAGACACAAAAGTAGAAGAGGACTATTTGGGAAGAACAGTGAGAGGAGAGGGGAGCTAGGAGGGCGATGGGGATGTATATAAATATGATCAAAGCGAAGTACATCACATGCTTAGCATGGCACAGAGAAACTCATTATTTTACACAGGCTAATATATTTGCGAAACATACTACACAGAGAAACCCTGTCTTGAAAAACAAACAAACAAACAAACAAACAAATGGGCTGGAGAGATGGCTCAGAGGTTAAGAGCACTGCCTGCTCTTCCAAAGGTCCTGAGTTCAATTCCCAGCAACTACCTGGGTGGCTCACAGCCATCAAGAATGAGATCTGGCAACCTTTTTTGGCATGCAGGCCTACATACATGTAAGAACACTGTATACATAACAAAGAAATAAATCTTTAATAAAAATATATTAAAACAGAACAAGATTAAAGAGATTGATGTTTTTAACACCTTTAAAATGATAAGATTCCCTAAATAACTTCCTTTAACTGTAACATGAGTTAGAAAAAAACATAGTAACTTCAAACTTTGGGGTGGGGCAGCAGGCACCAACATTCTGTAGTCCAGGCTAGCATCAAATTCTCTCCGGTTACGGCTAGCCTTGACTTCAATGGAGACCATGTGTCAGCGATGGAATTACAGTCATGTGTACTGTTATGTCTGACCTCCCTTCATTTTCTAAGTGAATCAGGCATTCCTAATTTGGAATACTCCCAATTGGCTGTGCTCTTGTAACATGTTATGTGAAAAAAAAAAAACTTTAATACATGTTATGTATTCTATGTCTTGTGTGTTTGCATGAACATGTGCCACGGTGGGTATGTGTCAGAGGACAATGACAACGTAAGGGAGCTGGCTGGCTTCTTCCACCAAGAGAATCCCAGGCATTAAACTCAGCAGAGCATGGCATCAGGAACATTTACTGCCTACACCATCATGCCAGCCTTGAAAAGTAAGTTCTATCATCTAACCTATGTTATTTTCTCATATAAAGTCTTCAAATTACCTGTAGGGCCACAGCTATGGGTGTGTTCACGTTACTGCTGCAAGGTGAAGCAGTGCTTGCCCTTGACGGCTTTGCGATAGTTGGAGAAGAAACTGGTACAGTCATCGGATTGAGAACATCCTTTGGAACAATGGAATCCTCCAATTGATCCTTCTCTTGCTGAGTAGTGCTGACGGGGAAAAAAAAAGTGTTTGGTTTTAGGCTTAGTATAACACACAGGAGCAGTTGAGCTACTGCGGAAAACCTTTTTTTGGAGGATGAGGCAGGGGAGTCAGTTTCCTTGAGTGGTGGCCCCTGGCAGGCATCCAAACTGCTGTGAAGCCCCCTTACCATGGGCATACAAGCAGTGCCGCTGCACTCAGTGGGTTACAAAAAGGAGAGCTGGCAAAGGGAAAAGTGAGGGTAGATATAATCAAAATAGAGACACGAAATCGTCAAAGAATAAATACAAAGCATATGAAAAGACCAAGTCCATCCCTTTTCTTTTATCTACATTTTAACTTATTTAACTTCTTTATGTGTATGTGTATACCACATGCGTGCCTGGTGCCAATGGAGATAAGAGGAGTAGACCAGACCCTCTCCGGACTAGAGTTACAAATGGTTCTGAGCCACCAAATGTGTGCTGGAAATGAAACTCCAGTCCTCTGGAATAGCAACAAGTGCTCTCAACTGCCGGGGCCAATTCTCCAGCTCATGATTTCTAGTTTTAATCATGTGAACATCTGTACGTGTTTATATGTGTACAAATGTAGGTGCTCTCACACCCCAAAAAAAAATTACTGAATTCCTTGGAGCTGGAGTTACAGCAGCTGTGCATTGCCTGGCACTTGGTTCTTTTGCAGTAATAGCATGTGCTCTTAACTGCTGAGCCTTCTAATCAGCTTAACCCACAACTCCTGAGAAGGGTCTCCATGTGCAAGGAAGGCTGGACTCCACTTGTAATTCTCTCCTCTCATTCTCCTCAGGGCTCAGATTACAGCAATGTACTACCAGTTTAAGAAAAAGTTTGGCTGGTGGTAGCGTACACCTTTAATCCCAGCACCTGGGAGGCAAAGGCAGATGGATCTCTGTGAGTTTGAGGCCAGCCTGGTCTACAGAGTGAGTACAGAGAAACCCTGTCTTAAAACAAACAAACAACAACAAAAGTTGAAATTCTTTTATTCTGAAAAAGAAGAGAAAAAAGGTACCTTAATGCAGGAAGCTCAGCTGTACATGGAGGACTGGGACTTATGCTGAGTTGCTGGGCAGTGCAGTCTGTCTGTCCGTCCTCTGCAGGGAGCGGGCAACTAACTCTCAAGTCTTCACTGTCCTAAGAGTTGAAAGTGTACAGTTTAAGATTATATTTGGACACTTTAAGAATGAAGATCAACAACTGACCATCCATCAAGCACTAAAGCACGCTCCGTTACCATTCAACCAGCAACCAGACAGGGCTTTACACTGTGACAAAGGCATTCATGGGGCATGATGGATCATGCTTAAAATCCCAGTACTTAAGAGGCAGGGGCAGGAGGATACTGAAGGCAGCAATGTTAAAACGATGTAACTGGGCACCCGGAGAGATGGCTCAGTGGTTAAGAGCACTGTCTGCTCTTCCAAAGGACCTGGGTTCAAATCCCAGCACCTACATGGCAGCTCACAACTGTCTGTAACTCCAGTTCCAAGGGATGTGACACCCTCACACCAATGCACATAAAATAAAAAATTAAATAAATTAAAATAACTGCTTTAGAACATAATCTAGCAGTTAAATAAAGTTATCCTATAACCTAGCAACCAACTCTACTCATGCCATCCAAAAGAAATAAAATGCCCCAACAATGAATGAACTTTATCTTACAGTGGTTAAGTCTAGCCAGGCATTGTGCCCATACCCTGCCTGTCTGAAAATTTCATACAAATAATCACCATAGCATCATTCACACGAACCAAAAAAGCCCAATGTCCATCCACGGGGAAATGTAAACATAACCAACCACAAGTCAAAGAACACGAACCTTGAGGACACTCTGCTAAATAAAACAAGCACAGAAAAGTAATACTGCAAGACTTCATTCATGAGCTGCCCACAGAGACCAACTCATGAAGAAAGCAGAGGGATGCTCGCTAGTGGGAAATACGAGTTCCTCCCAGCTGAGAGCAGGCTGACTATAGTCTCCAAACACTTGAGAGACTAAGGAGGGAAGATTCCACAAGTACAAGGCTGGCTTGAACTACATAGTGAGTTCAGGTCTAATATAAACCACAGAATGTGATCCTGCCTCAAAGTAACTAAAAATAAAAAAGCAAAAACATAGGAATACTTGGCTTTTTTGGACTTTCATTACAGCACCTTTAAAAACTATCAATATGTGAAAACTACATAAATTAAAATTATAAAATAAGTTTGTTTAGTAGCTCTGACAGAGCTAACCTGACGTCATAAAGTGAGAGAACGGATGGGGCATCTCCATGGTTACCTTCTCTTTGTAGACACCTTTGACGACATCGGCCACTCTGGTCTCCACAGAGAGCTCATCGGGCATTCTTGATGAACTTCCAGGTAAAGGAGGAAAATTTGAAGCTAGTAAGTCAAACTTTGGTGTTGGGGCCTTCACTTCAGTTGCTGAAGGCTGGGGTCTCTAAAAAACAAACCATTAAACAGTTAATGTGCCTAATGCTTTCTCTAATTCTCTGCCCCAGAATTTACAAGAAAAACAAGCAAAGACTTCCAGAGAACACAGGAATCACCTCCCCAGAAACGGCTGGTTCCCCAGCTCAGCTGAGTTCAACAATTTCTTCTGTTTTCTTCTGAAAACTCTGCACACTTCTTAAAGCTCCTACATAATGCTCCCAATTGTTTGCTTCCTAAATTAACCCCTCCTTTATGACAAAACTAAAAATAATAGTCCCATCTTGCCCAGACAGAACAATATCTCTCCTGCTATATAACACATTTGAAAGTTTCATCCTTTCAATCTACCATCCTATGTATCCTGAGAGGCCTCTCACTTTACTTGTTTCCTCATTACCAAATTTACAACGCTTTTTATGACAAAAACTGAGCAAACTCCTTCTGCCAACATCACTATAGCATCTGACATGTTGACCATATCACAGAGTAGGGGCGGCACCAGGAGTCCAAATCGATCTTCTTTTCCACTCCAATTGTTTGTTTTATTTTTGCTTTTAAAGACAAGGTCATGCTATGTAGCTATAGTATGGTGTCAAGCTTGTTCCCTTTAACTCTCTCAAATCCAGAAATTTCATGTATGCAGCAGCCTCATATCTTTGAAGGCTACCTGAAGATTCACATGATTACTAAAATGACATGCTTTTTAAAAACCATTCAGAGCCAAAAGCTTTAGTTATAAACAAAACCACTGAGTAAACCTATAATGCCTGCGTAAGCATGCATGAAGCTTGGGTTTCATCCTTAGCTTTCTTTAAAGATTTAATGATATAATATAATACATTTACCTCTTTCAAGCTAGGAAACTTAGGCTGACCCTAAACCTGGAGATGACCTTGAACTCCTGACCCTTTTGTTTCTACTTCTTAAGTGCTAGGATCATAGGGGAACACTAGCATGCCTGGCTTGTATTTGTTTATATCTGGGCATGTGCATTTGAGGGCAGGCGCTTGCTTAGTCCAGAAGAGGGTTCAGATTCCCTAAAGCTGGAGTTTCAGGTGTTTTGAGCTCCCTAATATAAGGGCTGGGAATTGAACTCAGGACCTATACAAAAGCAACACATGTTCTTAACCACTGAGCCATTTCTTCAGTCCCTCTGAGTTTGAAAAAATAAGATTGTAGACGTAAGAATTAGCCACAGGGTGAGATAGCGCATGCCACAAAAGCTTGACAAACTGAGCTCAATCCCTAGAACCAACAATAGGAGAGAACAAATTACCAAAACTGTCCTCTGCAAACGTGCAGGCTTCCAACATCTACAGAGCTCTGAGAGTGAATTATACCCACCAAGATTGGCAAACTAATAAAGATGCTATAGAGCTAAAGGATAACAACAGGAACTTTTGTTTATTGCCTATGGGGTTGAAAATTGGTATAAGCCCTAAAGAAGGTTCAATTATTTTTGTTGAATACTCTAATCAACAAACTAAACCAGAAAGCAGAGACAGACCAAAAGGAAAAATAATTCTAAAACGATAATTAAAGATTAAAATTCTTACTGGGATCCTGTCATCTTCTCTTCGTCTTCGACCTCTGAAAAGAGTTCTCCTTTTAACACAAGAGGAAGGATACACATAAGACTCTTTGAACTACATTATGTCCTATCACAGATTTCTTCTTAAAATATCTAAATGTTCAAAATAGGGGCTATTCCGCCGTATTATTAAGAGGCAAGTAAATTGTTCTGAAGACATCTTGAGCTAATCCACGAAAGTTCCACCAACTACCACTAACAGTTAGCTTGGCCCACTCCTATGTTAACACGTTTTCCACATCAGAAGCATTTTAAAGTTTAATTTCGCTGGAGTAGACAAAATAGAACCCCACTCTTACAGTTGAGAAGTTGGAAGACACTGAAACTAGATAGCAGAGCCAGATATGATGGTGTACACCTTCAATGCCAACATTCTTAAAAGGCAGAGACAGGTGGATCTCTGAGAGATGTGGCCAGGCTAGTTTCTACACAGCAAGTTCCAGGCTAGGCAGGGGTGAAAACCAAAGTAAACCAAAACCCCAAAAACGACCGAGTCAAAGGTAGCTCAGTGGTAGTGCTTACAGAGGATGTTTGAGAACATCTTTTCAAATGCCTAGTATCGCCAAACCACCATCTCAAAGTAAACTAAACCTTCCCAAATCCTATTCACTAAGAACGATGAAATCATTTAAGATAACCACACACCAATAATTAAAGCATAACAAAAATCACAAGATGGTTTTCAACATTCCAAAAGTGTATGTTATAGTAAATAATCTTTGCATACTCTTTTTTCCTTACCTGCCTCTTCCGAAGTCCCCACTCTGTTCCATCTGTAAAACAGGAGCCTCCTTTGGAAGACAAGTCTGTTCTTGATGCACTGTTACTGCAGGGTTGTGCCGTTCTGAGAGAAAGCTTCTTGAACTAGACCTGCTCAATGGTCCTTCCCCCAGTGACACAGAGCCCTCTGTGGAGTGTTCTGAACCACTGGATGATCTGAAATGAGGCTTCACACTAAAAACAAAACCCACAAAGGACAAATCAAGAAAAATAAAAAATGATGCACCTTTGTATGATATTTTTAATAAAAGGCAATTAATTTTTTTCCACATCTTATAATATGTTTGGCAAAACTTGGGAAAAAATCTAAAGGTATAGATAAATCTACTTCTTTCTCAACATTAAAAGCAGTCAGTACCAGGCCTGGTAGCACACACCTTTCATCCCAAGGGCAAAGGCAGGAGGACCTCTGTAAGTCTGAGGCCAGCCTGGTCTACCAGAGGTTAGAGGACAGCAAAGGTTACACAGACTGTCTCAGTAACAACTAAGACATAGTTAGGATTTTAGGATCTAATACCAACCGACCGACCGACCAACCACCAACCAACCAACCAACCAACTCACCAACCAAAAACACCAGGCATACCAGATACCTGAACAAGAATAAAACCACTGATGCGAGTAAAAAGCGAGTAAAACAATTCATTAATGTATGGTGAGACTAAAAACATTGTGTATTTTTTGTTTGTTTGTTTGAGACAGGGTTTCTCTGAGATCTGCCTCCTCCAGTCCTGGAATTAAAGATGTCTGGCACCATGCCTGATGTATTATTTTTATGTATTTATACCATACACATAAACTTGTAAGTATCTGTAACTTGAAGTATTAATAGGAAAAATGATGTCTGAAAAAATAGGGAAAGCTTAAAGGGCAGGGGGGTGCCACACACCTTTGATACAAGCGCTCAAGGGAAAGAGGAAGGCAGGTCTTTGAGTTGGAGGCCAGCCTGGTCTACACAGAGTGTTCCAGGAAAGCCAGGGCTACACAAAGAAACACTCTTGAAAAACATAACAATAAATGTCTCAGTAGTTAAGAGCACTGACTGTTTTCAGAGGATCCAGGTTCAATTCCCAGAAACCACAGAATGGCTCATAGGGATACAAATGCCTTCACCTGAACTATTCAGGCAACAGAAATGAAAGTGATACACACACATGCATGTATACAAACACTCATACACATAAAATCCTCACCCCTTTATATGTATAAATACATTCACTTTTTATAAACAACTTTTTATAACCAACAAGAAGAATAACTCTTCAGGAATTATTGGGGACTGTTTAAAATAAATGTCAGTTTTATTTTTTATCTTACCGATTTTTTTGGAATGGTCGGCCCATATTCACAGCAGCAGCGTTTGTTTTATACGATCCCGCTGAACTAAAGCCATTCACAAAACTACCATTGGGAAAAGGAGCCTAGAAGGAAAATGTTAATGTTTAATATTAAAGGGATAAAATACTCCAGGAGAGGGTTTTGAGAGACTCAAGTGTGCTACTGTAACCTCAGTGTCTTCAACAAGTCAAGAATAAAAAGCTCCACACTCACTCACTTCGGCAATGTTCACAGCACACACCACTTAGCTCTGAAGAACACGTCACTAATCATTACATACAGAACACCCTCTCATGACAAAACTTTACAACACTACGGTCATTTAAAAATCACAATGACTCAGTGATGTGGTGCCCGTCACCAGGTGGCTCTCTATGCGGTCAAGGCAACATAGTTCTAGGACAGCCAGGGATACACAGTAAGACTCAATCAATCAATCCATCAATCATAAAAAACTTATTTTCTTCTTCAATTCATTTAGGAAAATGTAAAGAATCAAACTGTAGACACTTAAAGCCCAACCCTTCACAATATGCTTACACACCTTTAGGAGCTATCACAGTTTACCCAGAAAGTAATCCAACACAAAATCACTGAAAGACATCGGCTTGTTGGTTTTCCTTTTCTTGTAATTTCTATGACAACTATGACTGGTTGGTAAATTACTATGCAGACTAGTTTGGCCTTGAAGTTGCAATGATCCTTTGAATACTACACTGTGGGTGTTCTAATCACAAACAATTGCATTTGCACCTCAATTTCAGGTGAGGTTTTTCAAATCTTAGCTTATACTAAATATTACATTACTTTCAAAGAGTCACTTACCAGCGGTGTTTCAAAGTAAGGTGCAGGACTTGGAGACCAGGACTGAGGCACAATACTGTACACTGAGTACTGCTGATGAGGGCTATACACTGGCTGCATAAAGACTGGGGAGGGGTACTGGGTTGGAGTCTGAATGGGTTGGGTATACATACTGGAATCCATTAATCGATAACCATTCTTAGCAAAAAATGTATTGATGGCTTTTATCCTTGCCTAGAAGCAAGAAGAAAACATAATAAAAGATAAGTTATATTGAAACAAATATATTCAATTTTTTTTTTTTACACATCTTAGGATTTATTTCTGCTCAGAAACAACAAAGCAAAAGAAAACAACAAAAGTGTGGATTTGAGAAGAGCCACAATAAACAAGGTAAAAATAACTGAACATGGACCGGATCAATGCTTAAGTGACAGCCTACTAGCTCTGCAAGGGAAACCTTACTATCTGTAACAACTTGAACCCGGAGGGTTCATGTATGTCATAGGAAACAGCTAAGAACACAAAGGTGACCCTGGCCTCTCTGCCACCTACACTTACATGCAGGCACAATGAAATAATAAAAATAAACCCTAAAGAAAAACTTAGCTAGAAGCTTAATTGAAAAACTGCTATCCCATGCTGGGTAGGATGGGGCACACCTTTAACCCCAGCACTCAGGAGGCAGAGGCAGGTGGATCTCTATGAGTTTGAGGCCAGCCTGGTCTACAAGAGTGAGTTCCAGGACAGCCAAGGCTACACAGAAAAAGGCTGTCTTGAAAAAACAAAACAACCCCCCCCAATAATAACAACAAAACAAAACCAAAATACCAAAAGAACAAAAGCTGCTATCTCATCAATTTCAATATTGCCTTTTTTTTGTTGTTGTTGTTGTTGGCCCCAGACAAAGATAAATCTACACAGTAAAATCATAAAGAGGTGAGGAAGAAATTACTTATGGGAAAAAGGCCACTGAAGCTGCTATAATAAAGACAGCAGGGAAGTAGAGACTGAGGAAACAGTTCAAAGAAAACAGATCAAACCCCAAGACACATCTCTAAGAAGTATGACAGGTTCCGTCAACATGTAAGCAAACACAACTCTACATATTAAGAAAAAATAAATGGAATTAGGTTTGATTCTACTATGTAACTAATTAGTGAAGTTTTATTAAAGGCCTAAATATAACTATAAAACCTTCAAGTCATTAGGAGACACAAAACAGTACCACTGCAGCCTCAAAGGAAGAGGTGATTAAAAAAGAGAGAAAGATCAAAGCAAAACTCATTTGTAATATGGAAATTCGTTATCACCTACCCCACATGAACTGTAAGTTCTTACAATAATGCCTATTATATTTCTCTTTAGCGCAAGTAGTACCCTGATTGTTTTACCTATTAGAATGTGAAATGGGCTGGCAGTAGTCAAAGCGGAGGAAACGACAGTGCCTATCCATTAGGTGTTCTTTCACATGTACCTGGACTTGCCTTAAACTCACTACGTAACTCAAGCTGGCCTGAAACAAATCACTTCTCTTGCCTCAGCCTCTTCAATGGTAAGATTACAATTATGAGCCACCATCCCTCGTCTCACTCTGCAAAGAGTGCTTAAAACAAACTGACAGACACCAAGAAAACAGAAGTCAGTAAACTGCAATGGCCATGAGGCCGCACCAACTGCTGAAGTCTAACAACAGCACTAAAGATGGAAAGAAGTATGAAATGTTATGGAACCTGAGAACAGTAAGCGTGTAGAGACATTGAGTAAGTATTACTGATGACAATTCCTTCTCAAATAGATGTTACTAAGACATGGCTGAAAGAAATGAAAACAGTTTTCATCACTATTAAAGAAGTATTCCTACTATTTATTCTGAGATCTAGAATTATAGGCTATGAGTCAGTATAAAAATTTTGTGATTCCCTGTAAAGAACTTCTGTATTCATAGTATTTTCATGTTCTGTCAACCGATTTTCTAAAGTAGGACATAGTCATGTTTTTAAATGACTACAGGTTTTATAAAGCACCTGCTCATATATTCTTAATTTTTCAAAAAGAAGCAACATAATAAACAAAGCCCCAACAAGTCACCTCCCACCAAAAACACTTATTTCACACTAGAATCTGGTGTATTTGCAAATGTTTCTTACCATGATTGGCTTGCCCTGAAATGTTTTAACTTCTTCTCTTAAGTATTTAAAAGCCTGTTAAACCAAAAGTGAACTTTTATTAGCATTAAACATTTCACTAAAGTCATCTTCATTCTACCAAACGAGTCTGGAATCATCAGTTTCTTTTTCTTTTTATTTATTTTATGTATATGAACACTGTTTTCATGCACAGCAGAAGAGGGCATCAGATTCCATTACAGATGGTTGAAAGCCACCGCGTGGTTGCTGGGAATTGAACTCAGAACCTCTGGAAGAACAGCCAGTGCTTTTAACTGCTGAGCCATCTCTCTAGCCCCATTCATCAGTTTCTAAACTGAACAAATGGTCCTGCCATGTAGCAGTGTGCTCTATGACCCCAGCACTCAAGAACTGCAGCAGGAGAGGGCTGTGTTTTGAGCTAAGCCAGCCTTGGACACAGCAAGGCAAAAACACTAGTACTACAAACCTTGAGGTAATGAGAGGAAAAGGTAACAAAACAAAACAATCCCGGTTACAGCTTGTAGGTAGTGCAGGAAATTGGTATGGAGTCCTATGATAAAAGGCAGAAACAAGAGACACAGGTATCACCAAGTAACAACTTCTAATTTCAGTCAGCTGGTCCTGAGGGCACACAGGACTCGAATCCTTGCACTGAGGAATCTGACAGAGGACTGCCAGGAGTGTGAGGCAGGCAGCCTGGCCAACCTTGCAGGTTCCAAGGCAGCCTCACTCTCACAGTGAGCATCTACCTCAAAATAAACACACAAGACAAAAAAACCAATACTAGCATGTGATAAAAGCACAGATAAAAGCCCAGGCTCAAAACAGAACAAAAAACCTGAATTTGATTTCCAGCACCCAAATGGTAAGACACAACCATTTGTACCTCCAGTTCCAGGATACCGGCTCCTCTTTCTTGCCTTCTTAGGCACCAGGCTCACACAGACAAGCATAGAGACTCAACACTCAGATACATTAACAAAGATCATTGTGTTAAGTCACACTTGCTATCTAAGCATTCGGGAGAGGTGGGAAAGAGGACTGCCGTGTTTGAGTACAGCCTAGGCTACCACAGTGAGTTCCAGATCAGCCTCAGCTTCAGAGCGAGACTGCCTCTGCCCCAACCACGCCCCCAAAAACCCAACTTTATTTTAAACCATAGGCTATATTAGGTACCAAAACCACCATTGAACATTTACCTCCAAATCTTTACATTCATTTAAAAAGTCTGTTAATTTTTCATTGATAAGTAAACATTTTTAAAATTAAAGCTGATAAAATTGCATGCAGATGATAAAGAAGAAAGTCAACTGTCAATTAAGCAGATGTATGGCCAAGGTATTTAGCAGTCTTGGTAAAATTTCCTTTCTTTTTCTTT
Organism: Meriones unguiculatus; assembly: GCF_030254825.1. NCBI lineage: Eukaryota > Metazoa > Chordata > Mammalia > Rodentia > Muridae > Meriones > Meriones unguiculatus. The sequence goes on from NC_083356.1 coordinate 3,274,717, forward strand.
TTTTGACATGGTGTGACCCTGTAACCTGGGCTGCCTCAGCACTGAGTGCCATAGTAATAGGAATGTGCCATCACTACCTTGTCCAGTTTTGTTTTCTTTTGATACAGGATTTCATGTCACCCAGCAGGCCCCAATTTTGCTTATGTAGCAAAGTTGGTCCTGAACTCCTGATCTTGGTCCTGTCCACCTCCCAAGTGCTGGGGTTATAGGGGTGAGCCATATCTGGCTTTTTCTTTGTGGCCCTGAGCCCTGAGCCTAGGACCTTCTGTATCCTAGACTAGACCATGAAGCCATTCCCCTAGCCTAAATACATGCTTAACAAAAATCACACATCTTTTCTCACGAGATTGTTATTAGCAGCCACTTTTTTCTCACCTGCTGTGCATCTGTGTCTGACTGGAAGGTGATGTACCAGTTGCTGTTGTGTGCAAATTCACAGCTTATCACTTTGGGGCAGTTTTCATTTTTAAACAAAGCTTTCACTTCCTAAAAAGAAAATAAATAGTCAACTCTTAAAATGAAAACATGTATATATGGTGTAGAACTTGCAGATTATTTTATGAGCAACAAAAGAGAAGCACGTCAGTTCTAGTGGTAAGCTACAATTCTTACAGTACTCTCTCTAGCGGTTTTCCTCCGCAACAGAAGGCTTTTTAAAGCTAAGATCGTCACTAACATAGCATCTCCATGCACGCTTATTTAAGACATTTTGTCTCTATCAGAATCAGATGTGAACATCTTTCCTGTAACCATAAAGCTTAAAAAAAAAAAAAAAAAAGGAAGCTTGGCATAGTGGTGCATGCCTTTAATCCCAGCACTCGCACTCGGGGAGGCAGAAGCAGATGATCTCTGTGAGATGGAGGCCAGCCTGGCCTACAAAGCAAGTCCAGGCCAGCCAAGGCCACACAGGGAAACCCTGTCTTGGGAGGAGAGGGAAGAAGGGCTCTAGAAAAACAAAGCAAACAAAACCTGAGATTGGTAAGACAGTCAATAGATGAAAAGAACTTACAAAGGGGAAATGAGTATTAAATATCTGAGCCAGGAAGTTGGCTCAGCAGGTAAAGGTGCCTGTTCATGCGCTGGCCGACCTAACTACAATGGCATCGCATTTCTTCCATGAATAGGGCCTGAAAAATTCTTTTCTAAATTACTAGTAAATTACAGTAAGTCAGTTACTAAGCAATTCCTTTTTTTGTTGTTGTTTTGTTTTTTTGAGACAGGTTTTCTCTGTGTAATCTTGGCTGTCCTGGACTTGCTTTGTAGAGCAGGCTGGCCTCAAACTCACAGAGATCCACCTGCCTCTGCCTCCCAGAGAAATGGAATTAAAGGCCTGCACTACTGTACCTGGCTGCAATTTCTTGAATTTACAGTACATCCATAGGCAACTTATAGTAAACGTCTGTAACACAGCAGTTAAGAAATCTAAACTTTAGAATTAGAGTAAGGTTCATAGTCTATCATTTAATAATCTAATGCACTTAACTTTTTTTTTGTAAATCATCTTATGGCTCAGTTACTTTGTCTGTATACTTTGGCTTTAAGTAATTGTAAAGTAAGTGATTCCTGGCAGAATTATTAAGTAAATGTATGCATATGTGTGTTTTTAAAAGGCCTGTTTCTGTACTTTACTGCTTTACTCAAATATTTTATTCTGGAACCTGAACCATACTTGATCTTTATGACTGTAGCTTTGTTTTATATTTTGCTGACCAATCCTTATTCAAAGAAATTTCTTCCACTGTTATTAGGTGACTACTCCTACTTAACTGTCAGTCAAGCCAATCCATTCATAATTAGCATCACTGCAATACTGAAGTTTGGCCCCTAAGAACACAGAATACCTTTTTCCTCCTTTACAGTGTTCTGCTGCTTCAGAGTTAACAAGCCAACATAACTGACATGAGGGTACCTCTGCTCTGCTAGCCTACCTCCTCCAACTTACACGGTCAGAGGACACTCAGCTAGAGAAACAATCCAGGCTTACCTCCACTGGCGTTGTCTCAGGGATTTCTCTGAGAATTACAATACAGCGCTTATGACTTGGTCTCACCTTCTCTCCCTTCTCATCAACTTGTACCATAGGAGAAGCTGAAAGCAAACAAACAAAAACGTGACTCCCTTAAAGGTGACAGGTAGGATGTTAATGATGCCTAAAACCTATTCAATATACTTCTAATCAAATAAATTATCAAATGCTAAGGTAAAATGCCAAGGTTTGTATGCAAAGATTATTGAATGTTATTTGCTAAATAAGTATCTGGAGCACATACATTGTGATTACTGTGCTAATCACAGAATGTGCCAAAAAGAATCCTCCGGGAAACAAAAAGCATTCATTATTATGACTTCAACGTATACTCCTTTTTTTCCTAGTGATGACAATAAAGGCCAGGATTCACCCCAATAAAGCTGCTCTTATATACAAAAGACAAAAGGCCATTTTCTAGATGCTTATTTTGAGGAATAATGAATCAGAGAAAAACCACACAGTCCTTTCTTCAGAAAAGTGGTACATCACAGTTTTATAGCCAGGTAGAAAAGTTTAAAAAACAGCTATGGAGGAAAGGTTCTTTGTCAGCTTTCCAGGTAGCTAAGACTGGTTAATTTTAAGAAATGACATCCATAAAAATGATTTAGAAATTTCATAAATGGCCAGGCGATGGCGGCATGCGCCTTTAATAAAGTTCAAAGACAATATCAAAGTTCCACACCCACTAGAAAGATGAACCGTTCATTCTCAAGGCTCAACAAGGGACCCCATCTTATTAAAGGGCACAGGGCACAGGGGCTGCAGAGATGACCGGCTGTCAAGAGCACTTGTTGCTTTTCCAGAAGGTACAGGCTCAGTTACACGCACAGTGGTGGCTCACACTGCTCAGAACTCCAGCTCCCAGGCATCTGATGCCTTCTCCTGAGCTGTGGACACCAGGCACGCAAATGTACATGCATACACGCAGGAAAAACACACACACACACACACACACAACATTTAAGTTTTTTGACAGAGTATCTCTATATAGTGCTGGCTGTCCTGAACTCTCTGTAGACCAGAGTGGCTTTGAACTCACAGAGATCTGCCTTCCTCCACTTCAGGAATGCTGGGATTAAAGGTGTGTGCTACCATGCCTGATTTAAACTAAGGTAGACTTGATGAAAATATCCAAAACTGCCTTCTGGTCTTTAGCCATACATACGCACCTACATAAACATGCAAACACACAGACAAATAGGAAACACATCCTCAAGAAGAAGGAGAAGCAGCAGCAGCAGCAGGAGGAAGAGGAGAAGAAAGACATCTAACTGGGCAGTGGTGGCTCCAGCTTTAGTCCCAGCACTTCTTCTTCTTCTTCTTTTTTTTAGATTTATTTATTTATTATATATACAGTGTTATATCTGCATATGTGCCTGCAGGCCAGAAGAGGGCACCAGATTTCACTATAGATGGTTGTGAGCCACCATGTGGTTGCTGGAAACTAAACTCAGGACCTTTGGAAGAGCAGCCAGTGCTCTCAACCTCTGAGCCATCTCTTCAGCCTTAGTCCCAGCACTTCTAGGCTTGCCTGTTCTATTGAGCCAGTTCTAGGACATCCAGGGCTACACAGAAACCTTTTATCAAACACGAAAAGAGGAGAGAAGAGAAGAGGAAGGAAAGGGAGGAAGGGAGGGGAGAAGAGGAGGGGAGGGAGAAAAAAAGAGAAGGAGAAGGAGGAGAAAAAAGGGGAGGGGAGGAAGAGAAAAGAAAAAAAAAGAAAAAACTACCCACACTACACCATACCAAAAAAGTACTTAACTAGCTATAGTAACAAATGCCTGTAATCCCAGTACTTGAAAGCCAGTGGGAAATCAGTGCAATTCAAGGTCAGCCTGGTCTACGTAGCCAGACAATGCCTCAAAAATTGGGGCAGCTGGGAAATGCAACCCTAGGTAAACATTCTGAGTCTGAGGCCAGTCTGGGAAGAAAAAATTCCTGCAGGTCACAGTGGTGCTCCTCTGCGCTCCTCAGCACTTGGAGAATGAATCTGAAGCTATCTTGACCTACACAACGAGGTCTCATTAAGTGCTGGAGGCATATCAGGAGGGTGAGAAAGCAGGAGGGAACAGGGAGGGAGGGACAAGTTCATTATCAAACTTTAAGAGTATTTGTCGGGGCTGGAAAGATGGCTCAGAGGTTAAGAGCACTATCTGCTCTTCCAAAGGTCCTGAGTTCAATTCCCAGCAACCACATGGTGGCTCACAACCATCTCTAATGGGATCTGGTGCCCTCTTCTAGTGTGTAGGCATACGGAAGAGTACTGTATAAATAATAAATAATAAATCTTAAAAAAAAGTATTTGTCAAACTATAGGTCACAACCTATGAACAGGTTGTGAAATAAGAATAAAACAAATCAGGCCATTCTTATACAAGGAACGTTAATTGTTAATACTTGCTTTGTGAACAAGAATAAAAAACTACAAAAAGTTGCTATTCAAATGTACATGCTAACAAATACACATACAATATGTCACAGAAAACAATCCCCTGTATGATCGGAAATAAAAATATTTAACTTTTACAATTAAAAAGAAGCTAACAGGCATTTACGTACATCTCAATACTTCAAGAATTAAATCTGGATCTGTAGTCAATTTTTTTATTTCTTCCATGTTGGCAACTGTCCATATTGGGATAAACTGATCACTATCCATTTGAGATATCAAGTAAAGATCCTTTGACAAATTTTCTCTGAAAGAAATTAACAGAAGCAATTATAATACACAATTCTGAAAAAGCATCTAAAGCAAGAAAAAAAATATATTCATACTTAACACTGTATCTAGAGAAATAAAACTATAAGATGAACTAAAGTTTAAGTTGTATCAGCTCAATTTAAAACATACCAACATAATAATATACCAGTTAACAACTTCATAGTTCTAAATCCCAAAGCATATGGAAAAAATGGTAGTTTAACCGTAACTTGAAACATGAATATTTGTTATTTTTTCATAAATACGTTTGACTATTGTAACTTGAAAACTATTGAAAATTGAAGTGAAGCTGGACTAGGTGGCACAGAGGCAGATCTCTGTGAGCTCAAGGCCAGCCTGATCTACAAATTGAGTCCAGAACATCCAAGGATACACAGAGAAACCCTGTCTTGAAGAAAACTAATAATAAACAAACAAACAAACATACATTAAAGTGAAAAGACTGGGGAGGACGGGGAACTACAACTGGGATACAAAGTGAATAAACTGTAATTAATATAAAAAATAAAAATTTAATTAAAAAAAGTGAAAGACTATATAAGGTATTCTGCTCAAAGCTGGCATTACAGGTGTGCCCCACTGCCCAGTTCAAAAATCTTATCTTTTTGTTTACATCAAATAGCCTTTAAAGCAGATTAAATAAGAGTATCTGCAACTTTGTGTTTAGAAACGCCCTTCTCAAACAGACCCACCTGTCCACCCCGATTAAAACTGTACTCTGGCTGGGGGGTGGGGCTGCTCCCCTTCTATCCCAGCAAGCAGGAAACAGAAGACAGAGCTCTGAGTTTTGAGGCCAGCCTGATCTACAAAGTGAGTTTGAGGACAGCCAAGGCTACACAGAGAGACCCTGGGCCTCCAAACTAAGTAACAAACAAACAAATAAACAAACAGAACAGTACTCTGGATTCTCCTTTTTCACTTATGCTGTTCTATTTTAATTTTTTACCAATAGCAATTATCACCTAAACAAACACTAGCTGTGTATTTATTATGTTTGTTGTTTTGTATCGCTTAGGCTGATTATGAGTTTCATGAAAAAGCTTTATTGGTTGATAATATTTTAAAGGTCTTATGGGGTTTTAAAGGCCTTAGAAAACTAGGTCTGATTTCCAGCTTATTCCTGCCAACTGTTCACTCCAGTTCCAGGAGATGTGATGCCCTCTTCTGGCCTTTGCAGGCAATGCATGTATGTGATGTGCAGACACATGGGCAAGGCAAAAAGCCCATTAATCTCTTTCTTATGAGCTCAAAGACCTTTACAGTAAAATTCAACTAAGTTATTTTATTTAGTTTATAAATTCAAGAAGTGGCAGTTATTTTTTGGGGGGAGGGTAATAAAAGATACCAGTTAAGTTTAAACTCATATTTCATCATAAAAAAACAACAAATTAACATTAATATTCTAAATAATTACTTAATAACTTGAAAAATCAGACATCTGCGAACATGGTTTTCATACAAAAACTGTAACCTTGAAGCAGCCCTATTCTTATCACCCAGTATCAAAGACCTTAGCTAAAGAAAGAGATACCAAAATCCAAGACAGAAGGAACTGATAACCACTTAGGCCACATTTTATATCTACCAATCAAGATGTTAAAAGGAAAATTATCAATGGAAAAGATTCCGTACCGTGAGAAACAGAACTCTAACTGTTTTTTCAGGCACTCCTTTAAATCTTCTGTAGAAATTGTTGAACTGCTTTCTCCTGATATAGAAAACAAGAGGGAGAAACTGTTATCAAGCTATCATAGGCAGCGAACTTACATAATCACTCAGAAGTCGTGAAGCAGCCACAAATTAAAATGTACAAAACTTTATTTTAAAATTAAGTCTAACTTCTTTCAACTCACACCTTTTTCGTCGCTATCTTAAGAACTATCTTGAGCTAGGGCTGCAGCCCTGAAATACAATAGGAGAGCATTTACCTAGCACATGTGCGGTGATGGACTCAATACACAGTGCCACAGATGTAGCTCACACATAAGGGCTGGGGAGACAGCAGCTCAGTGAGTAAAGTATTTGCCACAAAAGCATGAACCAAGTTTAATCTCCAGAACGCATTAGACATGACGCCACCAGAGTACATACGTGTAATCCCAGTACCAGGGAAGTGAGAAATGGGCATCCCTGGGGCTCACTAGCCAGCCTGCCTAACCTAACAGGGGAATCCTAAGCCAGTAGTAGACCCAGTCTCAAAAACGAAGGTGGAGACAAGTCAGTGTCTGTACACGCACACACGCACAGTCAACTTTTCCTGAGGCATGACATACAATGTTGTCTTCTGGTCTCCACACACACACAGCAAGAAATAACAAAGGACCATTGCTATTAGGATGTTAAATACTGCCCTAATCTCTCTGTAAAAATGTGAAAACCAGAGCCAGGTAGCTGGCACACTCTTTTAATCCCAGGCAGACAAATCTGTGGGTTTGAGGCCAGACTGGTCTATATAAAGTTGCAGGACAGCCAGAGTTACACAGAGAAACCTTGTCTCCAAACAAAACAAGTGAAAACTACCCAATTCTTCTTGGGAACTGAGAACAAACAAACAAATAAGCACAAACATAATTAATGCTCCCCTAAAGGTAAAGGTGGAAACTGGCGTAGTCTGTGTTGCACTTGCGGTCTTTACTAGCAGCAGGTCCAGCGAGCTGCGCCCTTTATAGTCGCCTCTCACACCTTCTTCATTCCTTGATTTTGTTTGTTTCTTTGGTTTGCTATTTTGAGACAGCATCTTATTTAGCCTAACCTAACTTCAAAGACTCTATGTGGGCAAGCATGACCTTGAACCCCTGACTCTTCTACACCTACCTCCAAGAGCTGAGATGATATTGCACAGGGTAAGTCTTAACTATGTAGCCCAGGCTGGCCTTAAATACTGAAACTTTTATTTTTAAGGGAGAGCACAGAGAACAATGACTTCATTAAAATCTTATACAAACATTAAAGACTAAAAGCACATGTCTTCTTAGTGTGCACAAGTGTGGTGTGTACATGTGCACACATGTACTTTCCATGTGTATGTACACAGGTCACAAGTCGATGTCTGGTGTGTCTATCATCCTTCACCTTCATTTGAGACACGACCTCTCACTGAACCTGGAGTTCACTCTTCTGCTGGGCTGACTGGCTAGTTAGTTTGCAGGGTCTGCCTGTCTCTGCTAACCAGTCCTGAGCTTGCAAATTCAAACCTACTACTGTGGTGAGCATATATATGGGTGCTGGGAATTGGGACATAAGTCCTTTACTCACTGAGTACTTCCTCAGCCCTAATATTTTCTCTTTTTAAAAATGACTAGTAGCAGCTGGGTGTGGTGGCACACACCTGTAATCCCAGCACTCAAGAGAGGCAGAGGCAGAGGCAGGCAGATGGTTGTGAGCTCTAGTACAGCCTGGTCTACAAAGAAAAGACCGTATCTTGGAGGGGTCGGGGGACACCAGAAAAGACCAGCAACTAAACTTAAATATACAGACAACAAGATGTATGAAGCTGGATAAATTGTCCAAGATTTTAACACTAAATTATGGTACTACTCAAGAATTAGAGATAAATTATCTTTATCAGTAATGAACACTTTCTATTCTATGTATATGCAACCTTTACATTATTATTTTTATATGTATGAATGTTCTGTCTACATGTATGCCTCTGCACCACATCCATCAGATCCCCTAGATCTGGAGTTATAAATAGTTGTGAGCAGCCATGTGGGTGCCAGGAATCAAACACAGGTCCTCCAGAGGAGTACTATTACTAGCCAATGAGGCATTTCTCTGCAGCCCCTGTAAAATCTGTGTGTGTGTGTGTTTTTTAAAATATATATATCTATATTATTATTATGGGCTGAAGAAGTAACGTGTTAGTGTGAACTACTTTTGCAGGAGAACCAAGTCTGTCTCCTGGCACTAAGCTGAGTGTGTAACAACCATGTGTAACTCAGGCTTCAGGGAGACACAACCTCACAGCCTCCATAGGTGCATGTATGTAGAGACATCCACATGTATACAGTTAAATTAAAAAAATAAATCATTCTCTCTGTGTGAATAATGTGTGTGGGTGTACACTGGCAACCAGAGGACAACTTTGCAGGGCTGGTTTTTCTGTCTACCTGTACATGGGCTCAGGCTGTTAGGCTTGTGTGGCAAAGCACCATTCATTACTTCATGAGCCTTTCACCTGTATATGCAATTTTCTATACAGAACTCACCTATCCACATGCTAACTACATGCAGGCAGCGAGCTACACGTAGGTGCAGGGAGTTGAACTCAAGGAACCCAGTGCTCTTAAACACTCAGCCTGTGAACTCATCACTTCAAAATTTCATAGAGGAACACCAATGCCATACACCTCAGAAATTACCTTGTAAGTCAAAAGACCTCAGATCTGGCCTGGGGCTGAGAGATGCAAGGAGTAAGCATGAGGAACTAAGCTCAGATTCTAAGCATCCAAGGAAGAAGGCTAAGCATGGCTGCCTGTTCCTATAACCTCAGGATACATGGGCACTCATGTGGACACGTGCTACGTGCTCAGATCAGAGACAGACCTAAACATTTAAAAGGTAACTGAAGGCAGGGATGATAGTGGACATCTTCTGTTCTGCCTCCATGTACATCTGCGCGCCAGAAGAGGGCGCCAGACCTCATTATAGATGGTTGTGAGACACCATGTGGTTGCTGGGAATTGAACTCAGGATCTTTGGAAGAACAGCCAGTGCTCTTAGCCTCTGAGCCATCTCTCCAGCCCCAATAGTGGGCATCTTTACTATCAGTACTTGGGAGGCAGGCAGACTGAAGCCAGTCTTGATTACATAGCAAGTTCTAGGTCAATCAGGGCTACATAGTAAAACACCGACTCATTTAAAAACAAAAAAAGGAAGAGGAGTAATTGAGGACAATTATTTATAGACCTTGTTCTAAAGTCACAGGACTACTTGAGGCAGAAAGAGACAGATATGCCTATTCCATGTTAAAATTCTTTTTCAAAAAGACCCTTTGGAAAAGTAGTTACATGGTCAGATTCTGTGGTTCACTTCAGTTCCCTTTAAATTTTGAGCACTTTTAGGGCTAAGAGATGGCTTGGCAGTTAAGAGCATGTGCTGCTTGCACAGAAGACCCATACCTTGGGTCCCAGCACCTATGCTGGGTTGTTCACAACTGACAGCAGTTCCACCTCAAGCAGTGCCTTTTGGGAGCTTGTACACATGTACACCAACATATTTATGTAAGTTACATTTTTCATCTACTTTAAATCATATTAACTACTAATCCATGCTGGTTAAACCAATGTGAGAAAAACCAAAACAAAACAATACTGACACACAGAAGCTTGTTGCTGTTAAAGAGGGACCCCTGTATCACCCAAGCTAGCCTCAAACTTTTAGTCCTGTTGTTTCTGCCTCCCAAATGCGTGGATTAGCAGTGAAGACTACCCAACCCTGCCCATTTACAGCTAATACATTTAATTTCGGTTTTCCAAGACATAGTTTCTCTCTTTAGCCCTGGCTGTCCTGGTACTCATTCTGTAGACCAGGCTGGCCTCAAACTCAGAGATCCACTTGCCTCTGTCTCCCAAATGCTGGGTCAACGGTATGTACAACAGCCCTGCTTAGAACCCTTTAAAAAAAAAAAAAGAAAAGAAAAAAAGATATTTATTCTTATGTATGAGTGCTCTATCAGCACGCATGCCTACATGCCAGAAGAGTGCATGAGATTCCAGTACAGATGATTGTGAGCTTCCAGGTGGTTGCCAGGAATTGAATCCAGGACCTCTGGAAGAGCAGACAGCTCTCTCTTAACCACTGAGCCATCTCTCCAGCCCAAGAACTCTTATTTTTAATATATACTATATTTTTTCTTTTTAGTTTTAGTTTTTGTTTTGTTTTTTTTTTTTTTAGATTTTTCCCCCAGACAGGATTTCTCTGTGTAACAAGCCCTGGCCATCCTGGGCTCAGACCAGGCTGGCTTCAAACTCAAACCGATCCATCTGCCTCTGCTTCTCTGAGTCCTGGGATTACAGGTGTAGGCAGCCATGCCTAGCTTTTTCTTTCTGGTGTTTTAAGACATGCTTTCTCTGTGTAGCCCTGGCTGACCTGGAACTCACTCTGTAGACCAGGCTGATCTCAAACTCACAGAGACCCACCTAGGTGGGATTAAAAACTTGCACCACCAATGTGCAGTTTAGCTTTTTCTTAAAATTAATCTCTGAAATACAATTTATTTTGAAATAAATTCCATGCTGAAAACTTGGGTTTTTTTAGTTACACTTGCAATAACAATCTTAACTAACCAAATGAGAAACTTAGAAGTTTTGAAATTTGGACCTTTTAACTATTTTCTCCTGATACTTAATTTCACAAAATAGAACTTTGCAAAGATTCTTTATCAATTACATATTTTGTGTTTGGGTACTAGTCAATAATACCTTTAATAATCACCTAATAGTTGTTTGACATAAGCTTCTTTTCAAAAAAGAAAGCAAACTGATCAATGTCATGTCTATCAAAATGATGGAAAAAAATCAAGGACACTAACTTATCATTTTAGCAATAAAACAACAAAGGTTACCAGAAACGTCGTATAGTTGGTAGCTCAGATCTTCAGGTCCTAGGATCATTCCATCAGCCGACTCTTCAACGTCTGTAGTGTTTCTCGTGGTTTCACAAGATGGAGAATACATTACCTCATATTCCTTACACATATCTTCTGAAAGTTCTGTATTACCTGTTTTCAAGAAAAGGTATTGAGAGTAAACAGGACAAATTTAAACCCACCTTCAGTGACTCTGAGTCATGTCTTCTAAAGAAGATTTCAAAGAAGCATACCAGTTAGGGAAAATATCCCATGGCTTTTGAACCATTCCTAAAGGGAGACAGGAGCGCTGTCCATTATGGCTAAGCTTATCACTCTACATATCCAACTGTTTATATAATGCTTTTGCTTACTTTTCTGAAAACAGACACTGTCATTGTTTATTATTTTTCATTATTTTGTTTGTTTGTTTTGTTTTTTGAGACAGGATTTCTCTGTGTCCTTGGCTGGCGTGGAACTTACAGGCATGTGCCACCATTATTTCCATTCTGCAGATGAGGCGAATAAGCTCATGAGGGTAGCTCCCCAAGGCCAGTGAGTTAATACAGCCCATGACAACAGACCCAAAAACACACATACTACTTGAAATTACTCACTGTTCATGTAAAGAAAGCATAAGAATCACACACAAACTATATGCTAAACATTCACAAATACATTTCATCAAATCTTTGTTTGGTTCTGAAAAGTCCTCCCAAGTGCTCAAGGTAAAAGCTTGGCCCCCAGCACCATGAAGTTAAAGGTGAAGCTTTGGATACACATGATCAGTAAAATGGTGACTAGCTCCACATGTATATCAGTCTGCTATGGAGCTCAGAACCCTACAAGCTATTTGGAAATGCCAGCACCTAACTGACGGGAGGAGCTTTGTGGTGGCAGGTCTCTGAGCTCTTTCCCAATAAGTTCTTGGTGTCCTGGCCCCATGACATAAGTAAGGCTGTTCTACCAAAAGGCCCTAAGAGATGGGAGCAGGTTACTGTGAAATGGAACCTCATGAACCAAAGTCAATCTTTCTTCCTTAAAGCTGACGTTTCTTAACGTATTTTGTTCAGCAACAAAATGTTAACCAACAGATCAACTAACCAAAGGCCATCTCAAAGCTGTTTGAATTGAAGTGACCACACGTTTAGCCAAAACAATTTAACCAACAGACAGTTAAGACTCACCCTCAGGGTGAGATCCAGATGTGGCTGCAGTTTCATTCCAAGAGCTTTCGGGTACAGGAGTGCCATCCGGATTTCCAGAAGGAATTTCTTGCCATACTTTGGCATTAGGGTTTAAACCAGTGCCTTTAGATGTCACCTGCTAAACAATCAAAACATCTGTGTAAATTTAGACCAAAGGCTTTTTCTATTACCTATGTTGGGAAAAACAAAACAAAAAACAAAAACCCTAACAGAGAAACGGTCCGTAAGTATAGTATTAGACCTGTCTTCTCCTGCTCAAGAGTCTCAACTACATGTCCCTCACGCTGGTCTGCAGCCTGAGTTACCAGCCAGACTCTGTCTACTCCCTAAGCACCAGCACGCACCTCTACACCAGGCCAAACATGACAGCTTCTCATCTACTTGAAAATACAAAACTTTGAAAGTAATTGATCTGAAACAAGTATTTCAGACCTCTATATGAAATATGGCTACCTATGTAATAAACCCACACCTCTACAGACACTCTTCTTGTGGAGCTAGGGCCTCACTATGTAGCACGGGCTGGCCTAGAACGCAGACCTGCCTGTTTGTACCTCCTGAGTCTGGGAATAAAGGTGTGTACCACCATGCCTGGCCTTTCTTAAAATACTGCCTTAGCAGGTAGAGTAATCTCAGACTTGGTAGGTAGAGATAAAAAGTCAGAACTTTGATAAAACAGGATCAGATGAATGGGGAGGAGGTCCCCCCCATCAGTGGACTTGGAAAGGGGCACGGTGAAGATGAGGGAGGGAGGGAGGGACTGGGAGGGAATGAGGCTGGGATACACAGTTAATAAAATGTAACTGATAAGAAAAAAAAAAAAGTCAGAACTTCAAGGCTGGCATCAACCATACAAGACTGAGGTCAGGTTGGGCTACAGAATCACTATCTCAAAATTACAAACAAAAATTTTAAAAATAAATACTATCTCACTCCAACCTACCTAAAAATGTCAAAAAATTTACTTATGTTATTCACATATCTAAAAGCAATGTTCTTATTTATAAAAATTTTCAAATATATCTTTTGATTACTAAGTAGTGACAGATTTCTAAGAATGAATGAATGAATCAATAGAAATTCCATCTTAAGTCTAAAACTGTGATCTGTTTGGTGCTTTTATCATTACTCACGATTTATTAGTTTTACTTAACTAATAAAGGCGGCATTAACAGATATGTTTGTACAGGTGTAAAGGTGCCCAGGGAGGCCAGAGGGCATCAGAACCCCTGGAATTGGAATCAGTGGAGGTTGTGAGCTGCCTTATGTGGGTCCTGGAAACAAAACCCAGGTCCTCTCCAGGTCCCTCCTAATTTTAAAGTATTTTAAAGTATTTCTTTACTACATGTGAGTGCACAGAGATCAGAGGATAATATGCAAGAGTTGGCTCTCTCTCAACCATGTGTGCATAACGAGGGATCAAACTCAGGTGGACAGGCTGAGAAGCCAACACCTTCACCTCCGCAACTGTCTTTCACACCTTTACTTATAGTCTCTGCTGTTTCGAGGAGGCCAGGTTGTCTTTCCTGTATTTCATGACCTTTTTCCTACACGCTTCTAATGATCCAATCTTCTACTTGAGTTTCTTCTAGTGATCTTCAATGAAACAGTATTATTTCATGACACTTTTATTATTTGCCATACATTATTTCTTAACTAATTTATCATCTCAAAATAAGGTTATGAGGGCAGGCAACATAACTTAGAAGGTAAATCACTTGCAACAACTTCGATTTGATTCCTGGAACCTGCATGAAAGTAGAAAGAGGCAGGGTGGTTGCAGAGCAAGCCTTTAATCCTAACACTTAGGAGGCAGAGGTAGGCAGATCTCTGAGTTCAAGGCCAGCCTGGTCTACATAGTGAGTCCCAGAACAGCCAAGGACATAAAGAAACCCTATCTCGAAAAATAAAAAGTGAAAGAAAAAAGAAAAGACAAGAAGAGACAAGACAAGACAGACACACTATAGAGATCAAAACAAACAAATAGTATTACTGGTTACCCCTAGGCAATAGCATCTTTTATTTCATTTTTGTGATTTTCTATATTTTCCCCACACTTAATGATACTTTTAATGGTTCTTTAAGTTGACAAGTAAAACTACATTTATTTTAACGTATTTATGGTATATGGTGATGTTTTAAAACGTATGTAAGAATGAAAAAACAAACATAAATATTAAAATTCAAATATTCATAAATTCAAATCTTTTTTATATTTTTGGTTGCGAGCCTAGCCTTTAACAGCTGAGCCATCTCTCCAGCCCAACTCAAATCTTTTCTAATGCTTAGCAATTTACTTCTAAACAAACAAAAAAAAAAATGTATACTGAAAGCCAGGTGTGGTAGCATAAAGCTGTAATCCTAGCACTTGGAAGGTAGAGACAGGAGGATTAATAGTTATAGGTCAGAGATCAGTCTTCATTATACAGTAAGTTTCAGGACAGCCTGGGTTACATGAGAACCTGTCTCAAAAAGCAAATAAATTTTAAAAATGTGTAATGACTTAAAAGACATCTCAACTGGAAAAACTATTCTTGCTAAGTGACATAAGGGACTATTACTATCTGCTTTGTTTTAATGTATACAATGAATTTATAAAATTAGAATACTAACAAAGACCCAATAAACTGGACATAAAAAATGGTTTACACACTTTAGAAATCAACTTGGTCAGAACGATAGTGGTAGCAGCTTACGATGTGTATGCTCTGCAGGCGAGCAGGTGTGATGGCCGGGTCTGTAACCCTGGCACTCAAGGGGCTGAGGCAGAAGGGACTGCCCTGAGCTTATGGCCAGTTGGTACAGCAAAGGGAATTTGAGGGCAGCCAAGGCTAGATTCTGTTTTAAAAAGCCAACACAGTGAAAAAATAAAATAAAGTTTCTATGTTGCCCTACTATGTGAATTCTCATCTAAGGGCTGCATACATAAGGATGCTGCGGTTTTGGTTCCTTCCTCGAGTGCCTTGGGCATGTCAGGCAAGAACCGCACACTGGACTACATCCCCAGCCTAGGGTGTTGCAGTCTATGTTCAACTATCTTAACCAAGACAAGATAACTGGAAAAGACAGAAAACGTACACAGCTCTTAATTTGATTCCTAGCACTATGAAGTAAAAAGAAAAGAGAGAGAGAGAGAGAGAGAGAGAGAAATAAACAAACAAAAAACACTGGAACAAGATAGTCAGCAAAAGTCTGGTGTTTTCTATAGCACATCTTTAAAATGATACAAGAATGACTACAAGTCAATTTACATTAAAACCACAGTTAAATACTTTGTTGTTTTAAGTTTTGCTTTGGGTCAATTTGAATTTAAAAAATCTTAAATCTGGTTTAAAAACAAAAGAAAAAAATACTTTGTTGTTAGCTGGGTGTGCTGAACTCAGGAAAGCAGAGGCAGGCAGATTGCTGTGGGTTCAAGGCCAGCCAAGTCTACAACGTGACACCAGGGCAGCCATGGCTACATAGAGCAACCCTGCCTGGAGAGACCAAAAAATAAAAAAATAAAAATAAAATACTTCATTGTTGTCATTGTTTTGGAGGCAAAGTCTCATGAAGTCCAGGCTAGCCTCAACTCCATTTGTAGCTGAGGATGCCCCTGATCTCCAGATCCTGCCATCCCTATCTCCCACATACATTACAGGTAGATGCCCTCATACCAAGATATTTTCATCCCTTTCTTTTCTGAGACAGGATTTATAATGGACATGAACTGCAAAATCATAATGTTCCTGGCTTGGCTTCCCAAACAAAAGCATACTTTAATTCTAGATAAACAAATTTGATTCATCTTGACCAGGGTTTAATAGCCTTCCATCCTATACAGCTCAATAACTGTTTAGAAGCCAAACATTAAACAGATCAGAACTGAGCATTGCATTTACTCCTGTAATGCCTGTATATCATCCCAGAACTCAGTAGCCTGTGATAGAAGAACTAGGAATTTGAGGCCAACCTGGGCTACACAGTAAGACCCTACCAAAAAAAAGGGGGGGGGGAATCTGCTTCACATTAAGTTTTATAAAAAACAAAAGTTAAGCAAATCACAAACTACAACGATATCAAAGCCAAAAAGTCATTTTTCCATTAAGGACATTTAAAGAAGAAATTCTTTGTGTGCCATTAAACACCTGGATTAGCGAGTCCCTCCCCATCCTCAACCCTACATGCCTCTACAACAGACTTTGACTCCATCTGCAACTACAGCAAAACCCTGTCTTAAGCTCCAAGGTAGAAAACCAAAATTACAGACTTGAAATGTTTATCTACTACCAAAGATTACCTTCATACACTGGAAAGAACTATGGAGATGGCAGACAGCCCAGAAAAATCTAAAATGACTAGTATCAGGATTCTCGGTAACTTACTTTTTACAAATTATAATTTGATGTACCCAAGAGAAGCTTTGGTATCGTTCCTTAAAAATTTCAATTAATCACTGGGTGGTGGTGGCACAGGTATTTAATCCCATCACTTGGGTGGCAGAGGCAGGCAGATCTCTGTGAGTTCAAGACCAGCCTAGCCTACAAAACTGGGACAGCCAGGGCTACACAGAGAAACCCTGTCTAGAAAAAGCAAAAGAAGACATCTAACACCCACCCTGGCTTCTATAACATGCACACACACACACATATAATATATACAAATGAGTACATGGGAAGTGAGGTAAAAAACAAAACCTACAAACAAATATACACGCACATTGATTTTCAATGATCTCTAACAACTCTAAGTAAAACCAAAGAAAAAAACTAAGTATGGTATTTGGGCCAAAGGTATAATAACATGACCTTTAACTAGCATAAAAGAAAGGCATTCCACACCTCCTTTTACTTTGTTTGCTGTTGAGACGAGGACTCTCTATGTAGGGATAGCTGCCCTGGTACTCACAATATAGAACACGCGGCCTCAAAGCCACAGAGATCCAGCAAGGGAGATTAAAGAAACACACTATCACAGCACAATCTTTAAAATGCTACCATCTTTAAAAAAAAAAAAATTAAACTTTGGTTAGGAAGTTTGTAAAATTTGAGGCAAAAGGAAAATGAGGAATTACTGCTTAATGTGTTCAGTTTCTTTCTAAGATTTGCTTTCGTTTATGTATATGTCTCCCTGCCCTCAAGGGCCAACAGAGGACACTAGATTCTCTGGAGCTGGGGGTGCGCACTGCCAGATCCGAGTGCTGGGAACTGAACCTGTGTCAGTGGAAGGGTAGTAAGTGCTCTGAGCCAATTAGCAGTCCCTTCAGTTTCAATTTTACAAGATTAGATGAAAGTTCTGGAGGTAGACGTGGTGATGCTACATCACAATGTGAATGTTTTAAAATACCAATGAAGGAGCAGCAAAATGGCTTAGTGGGTAAAGGCACTTGCTGTTAAGCCTAACAACCTTAGTTTGCACCATGGAGCCCACCCATATAATAGGAGAGAACCTACTCCAGAAAAGCGGACTCCCCCACCCCATAAACAAAATCTGTACTATAACTTAAAAGAAACTTTAAGATGAATACTAGGTGCTCATGCCTGAAATCCCAGCACTTGGTACTCCAGGAATCAGTCTAATCTGGGGTATAGAGACTCTGCTACAATTTCTAATAACAAATTCATCAAAGTAATTTAAAAAAAAAAAAACATAGAGGGAAAAAAAAGTCGTGGTAGTGCACGCCTATAATCCCAGCACTCAGGAGGCAGAGGAAGGCTGATCTCTGTGAGTTCAAGGCCAGCCCGGCCTACAAAGTGAGTCTAGGACAGCCAGGGCTACACAGAGAAACCCTGTCTTGAAAAAAAATCCAAAAACCAAAATAAAATAAAATAAAACAAAACAAAACAAACAAATGTCATGAGCTGAAACTGAACTGGTGGTGCAGGCCTTTGATTACAGCACTTGGGAGGCTGAGACAGGCAGAGCCTGGTTCTAGACCAGGCAGGGCTGCTACAGCAAACCCTTTCAAACATTTCCTATTTAAAAAATAAATAAAATAAAATAAAATAAAATAAAAAATTAAGGGTTGGGATTTCAAGTGGTAGAGTACTTGGCCTAACATTAACAGGGCTGTGGATTCAGCATCAGTATTGGGGTAGGGGAGTTGGGGGCTATAGAGCAAACACCCTAGAATTCAGAATTTAAAGGGGATTTCAAGTTCTAAAATTCCTCCTTTGTAACCACTCATTCTGAGGTGTTTTCCTCACTTTCCCTTAATTTATATGCTTACTTGTCCTCCTCCCTCTAAAAAGTTACAATCCAGCCTCTATCTTCATTAGCTGAGCTCTACTGGCATTCACCTTTAACCCTAGCACTTGGGAAGCAGAGGTGGGAGGATCTCTTATCTTTTCTACCCCAGCATCAGCGTAAGGTGGAAGGAGAGACATTACTCTGTAGAGTGGCTGCTCAACTGTGCAAGCCCACTAGGGAAGCTCACACAATGTCATTTGAATTTCCGAAATAGACCACCAGTAAGCCAATTATACTGAACAATAGTAGTTACCAAATATCTTAAAATTGCTAATATGGAAGACAAATAAGGGGTTTGGTTTGGTTTTCCAAGACAGAGTTTCTCTGTGTAGCCCTGGCTGTCCTGGAACTTAGAGATCCGCCTGCCTCTGCCCCCTAAGCATTGGGATCAAAGGTGTGCGCCACCACCTGACATTGACTGGTTTTATTTCAAGACACTAATTTTCAATAAACTGTGTATGAGGGAAAGATAAACTGAGTCAAAAAATGACTAATGGGGATATTAACCAGGTTTACATAGTAGTTTGGTGAAAAACACTAATAATCCAGCCTCGATAGTCACTATGAACCAGGTGTAGAGCCTAGCTGAACATTAGGGTGAAATGAATCTAAACTTTCTATTGCTCAGCTTTTACTTTATTAAGTCGTTTAACCTCTCAACTTATTCTGTCAACCGTAAAAACATTACAATGTTGTTTCAGAAACAGGAGAGGGCCTAGCAAAAACACTAAATAATGAAACTACTGGTAAAGTTCACATTTTAATAAAGTCAAATCAATTTGAAACTTGTTTGAAACACATCAAGTGGACTTTACAATCTTTTTGTGTAGTCTGCTCTGCTTAATCTCTCTCCTCTTAAAACTTTCAAAATTAGGTGCTGGCACATGCCTTTAGTCCCAGCATTCCAGAGGCAGGCAGATCTCTGATTTCGAAGGCAGCCTGGTCTATAGAGGAAGTCCCAGGACGGCCAGGGCTATAGAGAAACCCTCACTCGAAAATTTTAATTAATTGGTTAATTAATTTTTAAAAATTCCTCCAATATTTGCACAGAGCAGTAATTCCTAAAACAAACTGGCCCTGACTACAACAAAGCCTGATACCTTATTCTGTTAAAGGAAAATAAGGTGGAGTTAAATTTAAAAAAAAATGAATAGAAAGATGAATTCAGTGATTTCAAAACTTTCAGTGGTCTGCTTCAAATATCCAAATGAACAGATATTAATTACCCTTGGGCATACACTAATTAGGCAGCTTTACCACCTAAGTTAAGGTTCTCAAACTTATCAACTATGTAATCAAGAAAGGGTAAAAGGTAGAACAGTAGAGGGGGAAATGAGAGTACAGGGCTATAAGGAGGAATTTGCTTAATATATAAAACACATGTTTGTGGGGAAATGTCCTTATGCAACACAGTACCAAGTACAACACAAGATAAGGTCAAAAAAATAAATAAAATCGCCTATTTGCTTTATGCCAGACTATCAGGAAATAAGATTCTCCCACCACCACCTCAGAACCCCCCACCCCCCCATAAGTTGGCCCCAGCTTCCAAGTCCATTATACAACCTGTGATTCCTTCCCCTCATGAAAAGATTCTTTTTATGGGCATGGTTAACAAATGCCAAGTTGCAAAGTTGCAGCTTTGCTGGACTGACGTTTTCACAATGTAAGAACAATATGATCTGGAATCTACTCAAAGCATTTGCCAGGCAGTCAGCTGACGCTCACTGAACACAACCGGGCAGAGAGGAGAGAAACGAAACTTCATTATTTGTCTGAGGCAGGTAAGCACTACCTTGAAATCTCAAACGGGCGGACGGTAGACGGTCCAAAGAAGCAGGCCAGCGACCCCGCACTCTCCACCCCCAGAAAGCCCGGCTTTTCCGTAAGTTTCTCCCGTGCTGGTGATTTTCCCCGTAAATGGCTGCGGACAGGTTCGCGGAATCAAGCCGCACCACGCAGCCGCAGCCCGAGCAACTTTTACAAAGGTCAGAGCGGTGCCTTTCAAGGCTCCCGACCCCTCACGCGGCTTGGCCGTCCGCACCGACTCGCTTTCCCCGGCGGAACGTTCCAGAGCTGGTCCCCGGGGCCCCACAAAACCCCGCCGAAGCTGGGGGGTCGGCTGGGGGCGCCTCCCAGCCTCCCTTCAAAGCCACGTCCCTCCGCGGCCGCCCCAACCCCAACCGACGACACCGCGCTCCGCCCGCTCCCGCCGCCCCACATGTTGCTCGGCCGCCGCCGACGGCCCGCGAGGCCCCGCGGCCCCGAACGCTGCCCACCTGATCGCCCTTTCTCCGCAGACTCCGCCCCCGCCCCCGCCCGCCCGCCTCCCCCGGGAGCTCCGTACGGGACGCCCCGCTCGCCCCGGCGCCTCAGGCCCCCGCGGCCCGGCCCCGCCGCGCCCCCTCCCCGGCCCCCGCCGCGGCCCGACCCCCGCGGCCCCCTCGGGCGGGCGGGGCGCGCACGGCTGGCCGGCGGGCCTGCACGGCCCAGGTGCTGTGTCAGCCTCCCGGCGGGCTCGGCGGCGTGTACGGCCTGGAAAGTCACATGGCGGTGGGACCGGCCCGCGCCCCCGACCCTTGAGCTCTCCTCAGAGCCCGACCGGACCGCCTGAGCCACTCACCTCAACGAAGAGCAACATGTCTGCTTCCGCTCGGCCCGATCGTTCACGCTGCCGCGACTCCAACTGGCTCACAGGCCCGGGCCCCGGTCGGTAGGATAAGGACACTCGCCTTGCCCCTCCACCCGGCAGTGGACCCGGCTCCTCCCCCGCCGTCAGCCGCTGCGCCCTGACCCGCCCAGTCCCGCCTCCCTGGAAGCGGCAACTGTTTCCGGTGCGGAGCGAACTGCTTCCGGGCGACGCGGGCCCGCCCGCCCGCCCGCCGCGCGCTCCGCGGCGGCATGAACCTCTGTGGCGGCGTAGCGCGAGGTGCCTGGTCGGTGGCGCGTGTGGGCGGGCGCTCCCCGGCGCGCTCTGCCCTTCGCCGGGACGGTGACGGCCGCACGCCTAGGGGCTGCGCGGCTGGTTTGAAATCTAGGGCCGACGAGAAGGCGGTTGAAGCCGGGCGGCCGTGGCGCACGCCTTTAATCCCCGCACTCTGGAGGCAGAGGCAGGCGGATCTCTGTGAGTTTGGGGCCAGCCTGGCCTACAAAGCGAGTCGAGGATAGCCAGGGCTGCACGGGGAAATGCTGCCTCAGAAAACCAAATAAAGAAATAAATGAAAGCGGTTCCGTGCGACCCCGAAGCAACGCCCCGCCCTGCTGGAACGGGCTGGCTCCCAGAGGCTGCGGCGGAAGGGAAGGAAGCCGCGGAGAGTACAGCGGCAATGTTCGTGCGTTCTGCCTTCCTGGGGCCGTGCTAGGCGTGAGCTAACCTTAACGAGACCGCAGGAGTAAATGGTTTACGCCATTTTTTGCTGAAGGAGTGCTGCAGCAGAATCAGATTCCCTTAGACAGAACTTTAATAGAACTTTGCCTCAGGCCTCCTTGGAATCAGGTCATTAACATAATGACGCTCCTTCGATGCTTACTATATTTACTAACTAGTAATAATTAGTCTAGATCTTTATTGGTGTTTTCATATTCAGATAAAATACTATAAAGATTTATTAATTTTACCACAGTCATTTTCCCCTTATCAGTCTCATTTACTTTAGCTAGCTTCAAACACTTTTTTATTATTACTATTTATTTATTTATTTATTTATTTTTGTTTTGGTTTTTCGAGACAGGTTCTCTGTGTAGCCCTGGCTATCCTGGAACTCGATCCATAGACCAGGCTGGCCTTGAACTCACAGAGATCTGCTTGCTTCTGCCTCCTGAGTGCCTGGGATTAAAGCCGGGCACTACCACACTAAGCTCAAAAACTTTTTTTTTTTTAGACTAGGGCTCTCTCTGTAGACTTGTTGGCCTCGAACAAAGTGATTGGCCTGCCCTTGCCTCCCCAGTGCTGAGATTAAAGGCATGCACCACCATGGCCAACTTCATTCATCTTTTGAAATAATTATTTTTACCACATGTAGTGTCACTATACAGTGAAAAGTTATCTGGAGGGGGAAATTTAAATAATTGCTGTAATATTTAACAGTTTCTATTATTATTATTATTATTGAGACAGTTTCTGTAGCCCTGGCTGTTCTGGAACTTGCTCTGTAACCAAGCTAGCCTCCAAACCACAGATCTACCTGCCACTGCCTCTTTAGTGCTGGGATATTAAGGATATTGCCACCATTTTGTAGCTTCAATTTTTTAAAAAAGCCTTCAGAGACTGGCCATTAGTGGCACACACCTTTAATCCCAGCACTTGAGAGGCAGGTGATCTCTGAGCTCCAGGTCAGTCTGGTCTACAGAGCATGTTCCAGAATACAAACAAACAAAAAATGAAGTTTTTATTTTTATCAACTCTTCCTCCCCCCCCCCACCCCGACCTTTTTTTTTCTTCTCTTCATAGCCTTGGCTGTCCTGGACTCACTTTGTAGACCAGACTGGCCTTGAACTTACAGCTATCTTCCTGCCTCTGAATCCCTGAGTGCTGGGATCAAAGTGCATGCTATCACACTTGACTCAAAAAAATTTTTTTTCAATTTGTTTTATTAACTACTTTGTATGTATGCCAGTGAACCAGGTGTGTGCCTGGTGCAGATGGAGGCTTGGAATGGAGGGTATCAGATCCCCTGGAATGGAAATTACAGATGACTGTGAACCCTCATGTGGGTGCTGGGAATTGAACCTGGGTCCTCTGAAAGAACATAATCACTGAGCTATCTCTCCTGCCCTCCATTAAAAAAAAAAAAAAGATTCATTTTTGTCTTTAATTATATGTTGTGTATGTGTCTGAATGTGGATTTGTACACAAAAGGAAGCACCCTGAAGGCCAGAAGCCACAGATGGCCCTGGGCCAACACTGATGGTGGTTATGAACCCCTGGATATGGGTGTTTGGAACCATGTACAGTAGCAGTGCTGTCTGAATTGCTGAGCCATCTCTTCAGCCCTGAGATCTTCCTCTTACCTTAAATACTTAACTTTTTTCACTTTATCTGTATGTTTGTTTGCCTGCTTGCATGTGTGTGTACCACATGCGTGCCTGAGAACCGATCCCCTGTCCTGCAAAAGCAGCCAGTGCTCTTAACCACTGAGCCATCTCTCCAGCCCCAGCCCTTCAATTCTAGCCTTTTTTCTCTCTTTCCATTTTTCTTTTTTTTTTATTCTGAGATGAGGCTTCTCTGTGTAGCCCTGGCTGTTCATGAACTTACTGTGGAGGCCAGGCTGGCCTCGAACTCCGCAGCCCCTGCCTCTGCCTCCAGAGAGCTGGGGTTAAAGCTGTCCCCACCAAGCCCGGCCCCAACGTCCCCAGTTCATTTACCTTACAAGAAAGCCCTCAGTTTCTCTCATTGATACCAAACTCCACTCACCATTAAGTTGTTGACCTTATATTGTAGACCCTCCTTAATCTGTTCACCAGTAAATTCCCATTGTGTTTTATCTCCGTCGTTAAACTCTCGTTCCATTGGGATAGAAAAACACCTCCAAAGCCATGACTCAAGGTATCTTTCCTATTTGTCAATCAACCATCTCTTCATACAGCTTTGCCTAAGACTGCTTCACTGGTCTCTTCGTGTCTTTTTTTTAGCACCTTATAGTTAATATTATTATTATTTATTTTTAGTTTCTTCACAAAAAACCCTGTGGTGTCCTTGATTTAGGACACTTGCAGCAGCATAATAGTATCTCACTTGTTTTTCATTTGGAAGGGAAGGATTTTAAAACTTGCCTTTAATAGGCTTCATACCTAATTGCTGATGAATTCCATGCTACATGAGAAAGATACAAGAGTGGGAGAGAAATATTAAATTAGTTCAGCTGGCAAGGCTTGGTAAATGGCTCCCAGAAAAGTTGTACTTTTCTTTTTGTAAAATAAAAGGGTTTTAAGGCTTTCATAGTTTGACAACAACAAAGTAGGAAGGTCTGAACTTCCTGAGTAAACACATCTAAATATGATTTGTAAGAAAAGAGATGAAATAATAATGACGGGAGCCACGGTGAGATTGATTCGGAAGGTATTCTGGATGTTAGTAAATATGCGTAATGAGAGATGTCTGCGTCCAGTCAGTTTTTCTGATGAAGCATAGCTTAGATGAGAAAAGAACAAAAGTCAAAACCAGAGTGTGGCCCTGAGAAGACTGCCGATGTTTGCTCGCACAGGCCAGCTGCAGTTCAGTGGCTTACTATGGCCCAGACCATTCAGGAAAATATTTGGGAACAGAAGACGGGTTTTTTGTTTTGTTTTTGAGGTATGGTCTTACTCTGTAGCCAGGTTGAACTTGAATTCTCAGCAATCTTCTTGCCTCAGCATGTGAGTTCTGGAATTACAGGTATGAGCCGCGATGCCTAGCTGACAGTGGCATCTTGAGAAATGTCTAAGTTGATCTGCATGCACGCGTGGTGCAAGTGCTGGAGCTGGCAGAGCACGCCTCATCCTAGCTCCCCGGGTGGGAGGCCTCGGCCAGTGTGGAGGCCCAGCAGGGAAAGGCTCTCGCCACCAGGCCTGGCTACCTAAGTAAAGTCCCCAGGAACCACATAGTAGGAGAAGACTGAACCTTCATATGCTTTCCACAAACACAATGAATGTAGCATATAATTTTTAAAATTAAAATTTAAGATCAGCATGGGCTACAGAGTTAATTCAAGCCCAATCTGGGTAATTTAGCAAGAACTCTCTAAAAATAAAAGTAAAAGGGAATGGGGCTGGATATATAGCTCAGTGGTAGAGAGCTTGTGTAGCATATGTGAGGCCATGTGTTCAATCATAAATACTGTACAGAAGAGAAGGAGGGAAAGAGAAGAGAAAAGCAACTACTTCAGAACCCAGGCTTCTCCTTCCATCAAACAAACACCTCAGTTCATTCTGTTCAAGTCTTGCAAGAACTCAACAGAGGACTAATTTTACAATGTTTCCAACAAGGACTCAACATAGGAAGTTTTTGTACAGAGCTTAAACTATGTATTTATCACTTAAAAAAATACAGAACCTATCAAACGATGCTATGAAGTTTATGAATACATCAACACCACAAACTTATGTAACACTTGACTAGGTGTGGGGACTCCACATTCATGGTTGCCATTACCTCAGAGGTAGGATAGAGGACGAGTCAGACATGGGAGGAACAAAGGGCAACTCAACTTTATTTCTGGCGCTTTTTCCTTTATTTCAGGTCATCTGGGCCAAGCACAGCCATGCACACCTGTGATCCAGCACCTCCCCCGCAGTCCAAGCTGCCCACAGACACACACTTCTTGGGTAGGAAGCAGCCTCTACTCTCTCTTCAAACTTCCTGAGTTGGCTATGAAACCCCAAAGCCTGTCAGACTCCTTGGGAAAAAGAAAAGAAAAGAAAAGAAAAGAAAAGAAAAACAAAACAAAAACAACAAAAAACCACAAAAACAATAGTAAGGGAAACTGTTATACTTTTCCAAATACCTTCTGAAGTATCAAATGCTAGAAAAGTTATGGCCAGATGAGGAGCTGGTAGTTACAGGCTTAAAACTGTCTCAGGAAGAGAGGAGTCAACAGTTACAGGGGGAACACTGGAGCTTGGGTCCAGCGGCTGGTCAGTGCCTCAGTGCTCGAAGCCTTCTGTCTCCTTTAGCGCCCCTGCTCCCCAGTCTTTCAACTCCCTCCCCCTTCTACTATCACAGCCTATAGAATGCCTGGTTCTTTACATAGAGGAAGCATTCTTAAACGTTCTAGTCAATGATTGTGTCACAATGGGTCTATTAATAGAATCATCAAGGCTTGAACATTAGAAGGCCTAAGCTGACCCAGTAGACTTAGCCACAACCTCAGGACTAGACTTACAGCTTCCCGGTAGACACAAACTAGCATTTGCCTATATTCTGCGAAAAACAGAAGAAATTTAAAAAAAAAAAAATCACCCAAATTTTCAAAATGACTGCCAAAAGGAGAAATGGACCTGATTTAAAGGAAAATACCATCTTGAAAGCCTCTGAGAGTAGCCGTGACAAATCAGCCAAAGACCAAATTGACCTCCCGTTTTCGGTACAAGAAGTCATCTCTAAGATTGAGAAAGCACAGATCCTTCGGGCCAAAGAGGTAAGCAGCCAATCAATTTACAGACTACAGCTTTTAGAACGTTGTACAATCAGGTGAATTTTTTTGTTGTTGTTTGAAAACACTTTATATTCAGGATAGTTGACTGTATTTTTGGTAACTTTGACTTCAAATGACACTATTACCAGACTGACTATGAACAGTCAGTTTTGTATCCATCTGTTCACGCTAGAGTTAGTCACACCATTTAATAAGTAAATCAGTGTGCTGGCGAGGTGGCTCAGAGATTAAGATCCCTGGCTGCTCTTCCATTGTGGAAGAACACCAATCCCAGCAGCCACGTGGTGGCTCACGGCTGTCTATGTAGGGACCTGAAGCCCTCTTCTGACCTGCAGGTGTTCATGCAGCAGAACACTCATGCATTAATAAAAAGTAAATGAAGTGAATCAATCTGGATATGACTGTGCTCGTCTGTGATTCCAACACTAAGGAGGAAGATGAAGCAGGAGGCTTTTTAGCTTAAGTTCAAACTTGATGCTGGGTCGTGCTGAATATTAACAAGACTTGTCTAAAAAATAAATTAAAAGGTGCATTTTGTGGAGATGGCTCAGGTGGTTAGGGCTCTGCCGTGCCTCACACCTGAAGTTGATTTCTGGAACCTATATGTGAGAATCAACTCTCCAGCTGTTCTCTGGCCTTCACACACACACACACACACACACACTTAAACACACCTACCCACCCACCCCCCCACATCTAGTGGTACTTGCACTCCTCTACAAGTAAATCCATAAATGCAATTAAAAACTGAAACAAAGCTGAGGCTGGCTCAGTGATAGAGCCATTGGCCAGTGTGAGTTAGGTGCTAGGCTCAGCCCTAGCACTGCCAAAAAGAGGAGCAAGGAAATACAGAATTTCCTGTTCCAGTTTCTCACAACTGGCAACACCAGTGTTTGTTCTTAACAGGTTTGTTGGTTGTCTTAGCTGCTTTTCTGCTGCTGTGATAAAATGCCATGTGGGAGGCAACTTAGGAGGCATTCAGTGTGAAGCTACTGTTGCAGAGGTTTGCAGGCTGTGGCGGCGGGCCGGAGGCCTGGTGGCAGACACTGCGGAAAGCTTGATCGGCAAGTTGGAGGCAGCGAGAGAACTAGCTGGGAGTGGCACGGGCTTTTGAAACCGCAGCGCCCTGGGCTGGAGAGAGGAGTGTTAGCTACTTTCCCAGAGGACCCAGGTTCAATTCCCAGCACCCACAAAGCAGCTCTTGTCTATAAAGTTGGATCCAACTCCCTCACACAGTTATACACGTAGGCCAAACACCAAATATACATAAAAATATAAAAAATAAATTTTTAAAAAAGAAGAAACCTCAAAGCCCACAAAATTATTCAAATATATGAGTCTATAGGACATTCTCTTTCAAACCACCACATTCCGTTCCTTGGCTCTCATAAGGTTGTGGTCATACCATAACACAGAATTAATGTACTCCAACTTCAAAGGTCCCCATAGTCTTTTATAGTCTCAGCTGTTGTTTAAAAGTCCCAAGTTTAAAGCCTTCTGAGGCTCCAGGCAATCTCTTAGCCCTGCCACCCTGTAAAATCGAGACGAAAAAGCAAAGTGCTTACTTTCCAAAGGACACACACTACCATTCTAAAAGAGGGGTGGGGCAGAGTGGACACCCAGGACCGAAGCAGACCCAGCATCCGTGTGTGAGGTCAGAGTTAGGCGGCTCTGCCCTCCCACCTTTGCTGATTGCAACACGCTTGGGCTGGTACCACTTCCCTGCCTGCTACTCTCCTGGGCACACTTCCCGTGGCTGTGGCATTCCAACATTGTGGGGTCTCTAATGCAATCCAGGCTTTGCTTTTATAGCTCCACACAACTGCACCTCAGGGCCTCCTTGCACTCCCCTTGCACATGGCTTGCCTCAGTGGCTCTCCTTAACTGTGGAGGATTCCAGAACCCTTTTACACACATATCCTTCATGACTCTAAAGTCAGAACCACATTGACAACACTGCCAAGTTCTGTTGCCTGCTTGGGGGATGGGGAGCCCGGACCCCGGGAATCAAATTTCCACAAGCTTTTCTTTGTTGATAATTTTAGGAGCAGAAAATCCCTTTGTCCTTACAAGTCGGAAGCTTAGCTGGCTGGGGGTCTTGCCCTGAGGGCATATTTCCCGTTATTGCATTTTGGAGCAGGCCTTTTTAAGATTTTCTCATCTATTTGAGCACAAGCCTTGGTTCCAGCTGCACATTTTGCATTTCTTCTTGCCCTGCTTTTGTTCTTTGTAGACCTACCAAAGAGTGAGCACTAATCACCAAATGAAGAAAGGGTAAAAAGGAGGACATGTCCGCTCTAAGGGATTCAGGCTTTTATCATAAATATAAGGGAGAAAACAGACAAGCAGAGACATCTGGGAGAGTCCAGAGTGAACATGGCAACAGAGTCAGGCCATGTGAAGGGGGATTGGGGAAAGACAGAGAGAGAGGCCACTGACTAAGAGGGGTGGCCTAGACCAGGAGACTGTTCAAGAGACCAAATGGCAGAAGGGCCAAAGAGGGTCAATGTGTCCAAAGTGGCTGGATTATAAAAGGAAGAGCAGCTGGGGAAAGAGCAGCCCAGCCCCAGGGCTGGAGAGGTCAGTGAAGGGCTGGGGTATGCTAGCCAAAAGGACACTGTAACTGGTAGGGACTGAGGGATGCTGGGAGAACACAGCCCTTTGACATGTTAATAGGCGTTTCAGCCAGCTGTCCTGGGCTTGAGAACTAACACTGACCACAGGATGGATCTCCTCCTCCAAAGAAATTAGTAGTTTACTTTTGTTTTAGTTTGTTTTTTCGAGACAGGGTTTCTCTGTGTAACCTTGCTGTCTTGGAACTCACTCTGTAGACCTGGCTGGCCTCTAAACTCAGATATCTGCCTGCCTCTGTCTCTCAAGTGCTAGGATTAAAGGCATGTCCAGTGCCTTTTTTAATTTTGATTTGTATTTGTATTTCTGAGACAGGGTTTTTCTCCTGGAACTCACTCTGTAGAGCAGGCTGGCCTCACACTCACCGCCATCCCCCTGCCTCTGCCTCCCAGAGTGCTCGGATTAATGGTGTGCACCACCCATGGACTCCAATTCTTTTAAATTTAGCCTGAGGCAGGTTCTTGGGACAAGAGCAGAAGGCAGCCACATTCTTTGCCAAAATATCACGAGAATGGCCTTTAGCCTCGTTACTGTTCTTGTTCTGCCCTGAAAGCTCTGGATCTGGCCTCTGTAGTCCAGTTGCTCTCAGCTCCTACCAGGATGGCCCATTAAGCAGTCCTTACAGCATTCAACCACTTTCCTAGTCCAAGTTCCCGGTTTTCCAAGTTCATCCAACAACCAGGTGGTTAAACCTGTCACAGCAACATATCCCAACATGTCCTGGTACCAACTTCTTCTTAGTTACTTTTCTATTTCTGTGATAAGACGCCATGACCACGGCAACTCATAAAACAGAGTGTTTAATTTGGGGCTTGTAGCTTCAGAAGATTAGTATCAGTGATGGTAGAGCAAAGGAATAGTGGTAAGGACAGAAGAGAGCTGACAGCGTGATATGCAGGCTAGCAGCAGAGAGCGCTAACTGGCAAGGGCACACATGGCCTTTGAAATCTCAAGGGCTACCCCTGCTGATACAAAGAGGCCATACTTCTTTTTGTTTCTTTCTTTAACTGAAAGAAAAAAGTTTTCACAAAATGTTCTAATCATGATTTTCTCCTCCCTAACTCTTCCCGTATCCTTCTCACCTCCCTGTACCTGACTCTACATTCTTTTATCTCTCTTTAACACACACAACCCAGAAAACCCAAGAACTTCACACTCTCACAACCCCCCCACAAAAGTATGAAATCAGAAACCAAGCAAAAGACCAATAAGATGAAAAATACCCTCCAAAATCTATGTAAGACATGAAATATCAGTGAGTACATTTTTCTGTTGGCCATCTTCCTTGTGGGGCCTACTTTGAAATGAGAGCTGGAGAAGAGTAGTTTTAGCTTGGCAAGCAGATACCGATTGCAGATAGCTTCTTGGTTAGGGGTCTACTTCTCCCTTTCAGCACCAGGACCCCTTCTGCCTTGAACCTGTACAGTGAGCCAGTCCTGTTGATCTGGGCAACAGTACTCCTCCCTCTGGCTCTTCTCCCTCTTCTTCCAACTAGCTCCCTGAGTCCTGAAAGGAGGGGGACCGAGAGCCCCAGTGTCCCCTGCTCTCTGCATATGTTCTTGTCCTGTTCTGGGTCTCTATGTCAGTTCCCATATACTTTAAGGGAAGCTTCTCTGATGAGGCTGAGCTATGCACTGATTTATGGGTAGAGCAAAATGTCCTTAGGAGTCATTTTACTGCCATGTCTTTTAACAGAACAATGTATTTGGTTTCCCCCTAGGCCCATGGCTTATTTTTGGCCATCCAAGCAATATTAGGCATGGGTTTTATCTCATGGGGTGGAAGGCCATACTTAAGCCTTCCATCAACTGGGGACCAATTATCCAAATATATGAGCCTGTGGGGACCATTTTCATTTATATACATATACATAAAAACATACACACATTCATGGAAACTTCAGCAGAATCAACAGAATGAATTAATTCCTCATCCCCTAATTTTTTGATTTTTTTTTTTTTGTTGTTGTTGTTGTTTCTTGTTTGTTTGTTTGAGACAGGATTTCTTGTAACAGCTGTCCTGGAATTTGCTTTGTAGACTAGGCTGGCCTTGAACTCATGGAGACACCCCTGCCTCTGCCTCCCAGGTGCTGGGATTAAAAGTGTGTGCCACCACGCCCAGCTGTTTATGCATTATAACCCTCTGAAATGTCTTTCCCTCACTTCTGCCCTAACTTCCATTTAACCATCAAGCTGTTCACTGTGATATACATTCTCTGCTTATTTTAATTTAATGTAAGAATTATATATGCAAGGTATGGTGTGCACGCTTTTAATCCCAGCAGAGACAGAGGTCTACAGAGTGGGTCCAGGAGAGCCAAGGCTACACAGAGAAACCCTGTCTTGAAAAACCAGTCTTCCTTTCTCTGTATGTGTGTGTGTTTTCAAATCCAGCTTTGATAAGGTTATTTGGTAATTTTGATAGCAGTGCATAGTTTTTGATTCTGCTCATGGGACAGAATAGGAATCAGTTTATATTTTGTTTTGTACATGATTTGGGTATATACACATTTCTGAATCCTTCCTGCTTCAATTCATGACCAGCTGGTAAATCACAGTTTTTTATTCTTCATAGCAAAGACATTTGTAAAAGAGGCTTGAAAAATAAAATCTACATAGTCAAAAACTTCTGTTAAACTCTTAGGACTATACAAAGTGAGCCTGGCAGTGGGGGTAAATGCCTTTAATCCCAGCGCTTGGGAGGCAGACTCGGGAGGATCTCTGAGTTCTAGGCCAGCCTGGTCTACAAAGTAAGTTCCAGGACAGCCAGAGCTATGCAGAGAAACCCTGTCTCAAAAAAATAAAAAATAAAAAAAGAATATACAAAGTATATTAAAGATATCTGTGTTAAAGCTTTTTAGATTTATTTATTACTTTATGCAAATGATATTTTGACTGTGTTATGCCCAGTTCATGAGACCTCCAAAAGACCACCAGGAATCAACTCTGCTGCAAAACACTTGAGGATCGTTTTATTACAAGCTCAAGCTCAGGTCACAGCAACCTCCCTGGTTGAAGAGGAGGAGTGCAGCCCAGAGGTCTAGGGGAACAGGGTTTTTAAAGGGAAAAACCGCAAGCGGCAGGTTATATACATGCCTTGGCTTTACATGATTGGGTAAGGAAAACTGACTTTTGAAATGATTGGTTTACTTTAGGCGCCAAGACCATAAATGGTTCTGGCCTGGCCATCTGGGCTGGTTTCCTAGCAACTGTGTCTCTAGTAGGCAGGAGAAGAATGTAGTAAAGCTAGCTCCTTTCCCCGGGTGGCTGGACATGTCTCCACCTGGATGGCCTGTTAGGCCTAGCAGGAGCCTGATTTTCAGGGAGGCAGATGAAGGGAACTCAGGAGACTGAATCGATGCAATTGCAAAAGGTTTATTCAAGCCATCTCACGATGGGGCTATCTCTGCACTCAGGCGAGATTCAGCAGCAAGTCAGGAAAGCCTCGGGTTTTTAAAGGAAAAAGTGCAGGGAGAGAGAGGGTTATAGGTCTGACATTATGGGAGCAGATATAGGGTCTATTTGGGCACCAGGTCCAGTCAATTCTGTCCCAGACATCTGGAGGATATCTGTTCTTTCCTGATACGTGCAGATTCGGCTACTGTTAAAGGTGGGAAAAGCAATTTGCTTATCTTGTGGTCTCTCTGAGAAGTGGGGCTACATGCCTTTGGTCAAAAGGTCAGGGGCTATTTGGGAGGGGAATTAGGACCATCTGGATTGCCTGCTAGACAATGTTATTTTCTTCTGCAACAGGGTGGAAGTCTTTGCTTGTTCATTTCCTTATCTCCGTCCTCGCAGATGGCTAGGGTCAGGAGGGGCTGTTATACATTCTCCTGTTCTCCGGAAAAATACTGAGAGACTTTAGTTTGACATGGGCCTATAATTTAAAAATATAGGTTTCATGACAATTAAAAGAAATATAGGTTATAGAGTTAGTCTGAATATTTCAGGCCTTTGTTCATGCTTATAAACCAATACCCACTGATTTTTAATTCTTCAGCTTCTCAACTGGACATATTTATGTGCTCCACACACATGCCTAGTGCTTCCTGAGACCAGATGAGGGGCATCATATCCTGAAGAACTGGACTTACAGAGGGCTGTGAACTGCCATGTGGTGCTGGGAACCAAACCTAGGTCATCTGCAAAAAGTAGCAAGTCCTCTTAATTAAATCAGAGCCATCTCTGTAGCCCCAGGACAGCTGCCATCTCTCTGTCCTCCAGGTTTCAAAACACGCATTCTTCTTGCCATGACTTATGGGTAATTATGATTCTCCTGTGCAGTTATTTCACAAATGCCTTATTCATATCTGCTTTGCAATAGGTCTAAGGTAGAGCCAGGCACGGTGGTGCACACCTGTAATCCCAGCACTCAGGAGGCAGAGGCAGGCAGATCTCTGTGAGTTCAAGGCCAGCCTGGTCTACAGAGTGAGTCTAGGATAGCCAAGGCTACACAGAGAAACCCTGTCTCAAAAACAACAACAAAAAGAGCAATAGGTGTAAGGATAGGTTAATTTCAGGGTGTGGTGGACAGCCTTCCTTACCATAAAGGGTGTGGTGCTCCTTATTCTCCAGTGAACCTGGAGTTTGGAAACAGAGTCACAACTCCAGATTTGCTGAGCCGTGTCATGGTGACTTGGCTTTCATGCCTGGTTCTTTGGTCAAAGGCCTATTATGTTTCAAGGACACAGTGAAGGCTCCCAGGAGGTTGTACTTGGCTGATATTTACAGATACACCACTTCTGCTGACGCCTATGAAAAGTGAATCACTGGTACAGACACGCTGCTTTTCTCCAAAGGTTCTTCCAGTTTTCTTGTTTGTCCTATGTGCTGGATGTTTTTATGTCAACCTGACACAAGCTAAAGTCATCAGAGAGGAGGAATCCTCAGTTGAGAAAATGCCTTCAGGAGATCAGGCTGTAGGCAATCCTGTAGGGCATTTTCTTATGTAGTGGTTGATGGGGGAGGGCCCAGCCCACTGTAGACAGGGCCGTCCCAGGGCTGGTGGTCCTGGGTATTGTAAGCAATAGATGATAGGTGCTTTGATGAAACAGGACAGTGGTGGTGTGAATAAGAGTGACTCCCACAGGTTCCTATATTTAAAGCTTAGGGAATGGCACTATTTGAAAGGATTAGGAGGTGTAGCCTTGTTGAAGGAAGTGTTTCAAAAGACCCAAGCCAGGTCCAGGCCCAGGTGCTCTCTATTCCTGCTGCCTGTGGGTCCGAATATAGAACTCTCAGCTCCTTCTCCAGCACTGTGTCTGCCTGCACACTGTCATGTTCCCAGCAATTCTGATAATGGACTAAACCTCTGAAACTTTAAGCCAGCCCCAATTAAATGCTTTCATTTATAAAAGCTGCTGTGGTCATGGTGTCTCTTCATAATAACAGAGCACCAACTAAGACAATGACCAAAGCAGCTTGGGGAGTAAAGGGTTTATTTATTTGGTTTACATTTCCCCATCATTGAAGGAAGTCAGGACAGGAACTCAAGCAGGACAAGGACCCTGGAGGCAGGAGCTGATGCAGGGGCCATGGAGGGGTGCTGCTTACTGGCTTGCTCCTCATGGCTTGCTCAGCCTGCTTTCTTATAGAACCCAGGTGCACTAGCCCAGGAATGGTTCCACTGACAATGGGCTGGGCCCTCATTCATGAATTAGTCATTCATGAATGACTAATTAAGAAAATGCTCTACTTGTTTGTCTGCTTAATGCTGGATCTTCTGGGGGCATTTTCTCAGTTAGCTTCACTCCTCTTAGATGACTCTAGGTTGTACCAAGTTGACATAAAATTAGCCAGCACATTGTTCACCTCCTAGGATTTATTCTTTGCAAATGTCACTTTGAGGTTTCCTTGCATCGTCATCAGAAGCAGCTCAGTCATAAAGACTGCTGCCTGTCCTTTAGCCAGGATATAGCCGTCAGATCAAATTCCAGGTGCCTCAGTCCACAAGATTTCAAGTAGACTTTGTAGCTTTTTTGCTTTTTTGTTTTGTTTTGCTTTTTTGTGATAGGGTTTCTCTGTGTAGCCCCTCACCGATCTGGACCAGGCTGACCTTAGAGATCCACTTGCCTCTGCCTCCCGAGTTCTGGGATTAAAGGCGTGCTGACACCACTGCGTGGCACATTTTTATGATCTAGTAGGAGGCTATGCACACAGCCTTGACTTTGAATATGTTTTGAGACAACTTCTCCCTATGCAGTCCAAGCTGGCCTTCAATTCAAAATCTTCCTTCCTCCACCTCCCAAGTGCTGAAATATAGGCATACTTTACTTACCATATTTGAGAACAAATATTACTTTTCTTTTTAGCCCTGGCTGTCCTGGAACTCTGTGTAGACCAGGGTAGCCCAGAACTCATAGAGAGCTCCCTACATTTACCTCCCAAATGCTGGAATCAAAGATGTGCACCATCATGCCCAGCCTATATCTCTATCTATAATTTATCTCTATTCCTATCTCTATCATCTATATCTATAGCTATGTTTTGAGATAGGATTTCAATTAGTGTAGGCTGGCTTCAAATTCCACCCTGTAACTGAAGTTAACTCTGAGCTCCCAATCCTCCAGCCTTTACTTACATCCTAGTTGCAGGGATCATAAGCTTGTGCCAGTATGCCTAATTTTATGTGGTGCTGGAGAATCAAACTCGGAGCTTTATGAATGTTAAATGTGATTGTTTTCTTTTTTCTTTTCTTTCTTTCTTTTTTTTTTTTAGGATTTATTTATTTTATGTATATGAGTGCTCTATCTGCATGTACACCTGCACACCAAAAGAGGGCACCAGATCCCATTATAGATGGCTGTGAACCACCATGTGGTTGCTGGGAATTGAACTCAGGACCTCTGGAAGAGCAGCCAGTGCTCTTAACCTCCAAGCCATCTCTCCACCCCCAAACAAATATTCTTCTCTCTTCTCTTCTCTACTTTTCTTTTTTGAATTTTTTTTTTTTTTTGAGACAGGGTTTCTCTGTGTAGCCTTGGCTGTTCTGGAACTTGCTTTGTAGGCCAGGCTGGCCTCAAACTCAGAGATCCACCCGCCTCTGCCTCCCGAGTGCTGGGATTACAGGTGTGCGGCACTACTGCCAGGTTTGCATGTGGGCTTCTGTTAATTCTTTGACTGACATAGACACAGCAGGCTGGAGCAGAAATCACAGAGATGTTCAGGCCTTGACTTCCCAAGGGCTCAGATTAAAGGCATGTACCACCATGCCTTTACCATGCTGTAAAGAGACACCATGATGGAAGCAATTTTTATGAAAGAAAGCAAGAAAGCATCTAACTGAAGGATTGTTTACGGTTTCAGATGCTTAGTCTGTTAGCATCATGGCAAGGATCATGGTGCATACATGGCACTGAAGCAGTAGCTGAGAGTTACATCCTGGTCTGTAAGCAGAGAGAGAGAGAGAGAGAGAGAGAGAGAGAGAGAGAGAGAGAGAGAGGGAGGGAGAGAGGAGACTCTGGGTTTTTGAAACCTCAAAGCCTCCTCCCCAGTGACACACTTCCTCCAACAAGGCCACACCTCTTAATCCTTCTAATCCTGTCAAACAGAGCCACTCTTTGTTAACTGAGCATTAAAATATATGATCCTGTGAGGGTTGTTCTTATTCAAACCACCACACTTGGTTATAATATTTTTCTTTCTCTTTTTCTTTCTGTCTTTCTTTTTTTATTTTTTTTTTTTGTTTGTTTGTTTTGTTTTGTTTTCATGACAAAGATTTTCTTTGTGTAATGTTGGCAGTCTTGGATCTTGCTCTGTAGACCAGGCTGAATATGTTTTGAGACAAGTTCTCCCTATGCAGTCCAAGCTGGCCTTCAATTCAAAATCTTCCTTCCTCCACCTCCCAAGTGCTGAAATATAGGCATACTTTACCACCATACCTAGGTTGAGAACAAATATTACTTTTCTTTTTAGCCCTGGCTGTCCTGGAACTCTGTGTAGACCAGGGTAGCCCAGAACTCATAGAGAGCTCCCTACATTTACCTCCCAAATGCTGGGATCCACCTGGTTTGAACTAATATTTTTCTTTTAAAATTATCTTATTATTAGTGTTATTGTGTGTGTGTGAAAGAGCAAGAAATGGAGGGGGGAGAGAGAGAGAGAGTGAGCATATAAGCTAGAGAACAAATTTTGAGATTCACTTTTTCTTCCACTGTGGGTTCAGGCAGGTACTAAGCTCAGGCTAGTGGGCTCCTGCTGGCCAGAATTACAATATTTTCAGCTTTCAATTGTTTTATCAGGATATAGCCTCATTGCAAAATTAACTAGTATCTGTTTAAAGAATGATTCAAACACATCCTCCTTAGAAGGGCTCTTGGCAATCACATTTATCTTATCCAAAATAACTAAGGGGTAATTCATCCTCCTGTGTTCTGAGACAGATCCTCAAGTAAGCCAGACTGGCCTCTACCTCACTGTGTAGCCACAGATCACCTTGAATTTCTAACCCTTTGGGTGTTATCTCCCAGGTGCTGGGATTACAGCTGTTTATCACCTGGTTTTTGTGGTTCTGGGATGGAACCTAGGACTTCATTGTGCTGGGGAAGTACCCTGCTACTCCACATTGCAACACCAGGGAAACAACTTTAACTCAAATCTTTCCGTGTAAAGTGACACTTTCGATTTCCCAAGAATTAGACTCAGGCGTCATTGGGTAATGGAGGCAAAGTAGGCAAAGATAATTTTTCCGTCTGTTACAGGGTTAAAACTGGAGAAGATAAAATTCATAGTAGTTTTTTCTGGGTATTGAGAAGGAATCCCCTGAGACATAGCACCAGCAGCTTTTAACAGTATCTCTTTTCTAAGGGGTGGGTACAAGAGTGTTCCTTTGGTATTATCACTGTGTGCCTCTCCGGGTTTGTCTTGCTTTAGACTAGCTTCTACCTTTCCATTCTGTGTCACATAGCAAGAATTTATCTACCTATTTGCTTGTTTATTTATTTTTATTTTTTATATTAATCACAGGTTATTTACTTTGTATCCTAGCCGTAGCCCCCTCCTTCATTCCCTCCCAATCCCACCCTCCCTCTCTCATCTCCTCCCTGCCCCTTTCCAAGTCCACTGATAGGGGAGGACCTCCTCCCCTTTCATCTGACCCTAGCTTATCAGGTCTCTTCAGGACTGGTTGCTTGTTTATTTTTGAGATACGGCCTCTCTATGTAGCCCTGGCTCTTCTGGATCTCACTATTGTAGACCAATAGGCTGTGTCAAAATCATAGACCTGCTTGTCTCTGCCTCTCAAGTACTGGGATTAAAGTCCTGTGCCACCATGCCTGCTTTAGCAACCATGAAATAACAAGCAGCATTCATATGCTTTCCACAAAACCAGAGTGGTGGCACACACCTATAATCCCAGGGCTCTGAGGCAGAGGACAGCTATGCGTGACATCCAGTGCAATTCAGTCCAAACTGCATAGTGAGAACATCTCAGGAAACTAAAAGTTAAAAAAAAAAAAATAGTGTTTAGCATTTACTCATTTACAGCTAACTACATTTAATCTTCATGATAATCCACTATGGTTAGGTATTAGAAGGAAGGGTTTATTTATTTATCTACTCATTTATTTATTACTTAATCACTCTATGGCCTGATCCCAGCCCCCTCCCTCCTCTTCCCATTCCTACACAACCCTCCCCCATTCCTTCTCCTCCTCCTTTTCAGAGAAGGGGGGGCCCCCAAGGGGTACCAACCCACCCTAGCACCTCAAGTCAAAGCAGGACTGAGTGCATCTGCTCCCACTGAGGCCAGACAAAGCAGCCCAGCTAGGAGAAAGGGATCCAGAAGCCGGGGACAGGGTCAGAGACAACCAGCCCCTACTCCCATTGTTAGGGGACCTACAATGTTGACCAAGCTGCTTATCTGCTACATGTGTGTAGGGGGTCTAGGTCCAGCCCATGTAAGCACTTTGGTGCTTCAGTCTCTGTGAGCTCCCATGGACCCCAGGTTAGTTGACTCTGTAGGAAGGGTTTGGTTTTGGCTCCCATTTTTCAGAGGGATTTTAACCTCTGCATGATGGGAAGACAGGATAGTCGGATGGCTGTGAGGTGCCAGGAAGATGAAAGCCATCTCAAGCCAGGGGCGGGTCCACTGGTCCACTTTGATCCCTCGGGCACCACAGCCTGCGGAACAGCATCACCACCTGGGGTCTGGATGTCAGAGTAGCAGCCTGTGGGGACATTGGAGATTCCAACCATAACATGGATGTCTAGGCTTTTCCTAGATTTGGGCTGCTACTTGTACTGCTATGAACATGAATTATGAAGTAGTGACATATTTTCGTGGGTGAATACTGAATAGAGGAATGGCAGGGTCCATACTCAATTGTTTGTGAAACTTCTATTTTTGAAAATGATTGTAACATATTACACTACCTTGCAAATTCTAGTTTCTTCATATTCTTGGCCTACACTGATATAGCCACACCTATTTTTGTTTTGTTTGATACAGGGTTCATGTAGCCCAGGCTACCTATAAACTCTGTAGTATGTGTTCTAGGCTGGCATTGATCTCACCACAAATTTCCTGTGTTAGATTTCCAAGTATGGAATAATAGTTGGGTGCCACCATGCCAGGATAGATCTTTTATTTTAGACAGCCTGATAAGGTTTGTTCGCTCTCCTCTCCTTCCCTTCTCTTCTCTCTCCTCCCTTTAGCTGCCCCCCCCTTCTTTTTCTTTTTTTGTTTTTGTGGGTTTTTTTTTTTTTTTTTTTTTTTTTAGCTTTGGCTGTCCTGGACTCACTTTGTAGATCAGACTGGCCTCTAATTCACAAAGATCCTCCTGCTTCTGCCTCCCAGAGTTCTGGGATTACTGGCATGTGCCACTGTGCCCTTCTTAAAAGTATTTTTAGTAGTAGGGCAGTGGTGGTGCACACCTTTAACCCAGCATTTGGGAGGCAGAGACAGGTGGATCTCTGTGAGTTTGAGGCTAGCCTGGTCTACAAAGCAAGTCCAGGATGGCCAACGCTACACAGAGAAACCCTGTTTCGAAAAACAAAATGAAAACCAAAACTTTTTATTTTCAGCCTTAGTCTACATAGAGAGTTGCAGGCCAGAAAAGCCTACATAGTGAGACCTCTTCTCAAAATAAAATATATTATTGTATATGTTTGAGTGTTTTTCCTGTATGTATATAAATGTGCAGTGTGTGTGCCTGGTACCTGTGGAGGTCAGAAGATGGTGCCAGATCCTCTGCAACAGGAGATACAGATGGTTGTTGTAGGTGACAATTAATATTTACTATTGATTTATCTTTTATTAATGCTGTGGTTAATCCTAAACAGCTGTATACCCAAATCACCACACAGAGACTGGGATTTATTTAATTAATCTAGATCACAATGCTTGGCAATAATTACTCCATCTTAACCCTCTAAGGCATAATTTCCTAACATTTAGATTCACCCATTATACTGGCTTTTTGTGAAATCTTAGGTCTGGTTCATTCTCCATGTCGTTCCAAGACCTCTCCTCCTGCCTCTGCTCTCCCAGCCTCAGCTCCCCACTCTTTCTCTGCCTTCCACTCCTTCCTGTCCTTCTCTTACCTTCCTCTCCTCTGGCTCCTCCCCTCTCCATTGCTCAACACTGTGCCTGGGTTGTTTTATTTTGGCATGTTTACACAAAGTTGAGACAGGTGATGCTTAG
Organism: Meriones unguiculatus; assembly: GCF_030254825.1. Classification (NCBI taxonomy): domain Eukaryota; kingdom Metazoa; phylum Chordata; class Mammalia; order Rodentia; family Muridae; genus Meriones; species Meriones unguiculatus. The sequence continues at coordinate 3,315,878 of NC_083356.1, forward strand.
ACTAAGTATCACAATGCAATGTCCGGACTGAAACCAGAGAGTGGGGGAGAGAAATCAGCATTTGAATGAACAAGGTTAAGGTGTATACATTCCAAAGGAACACTATACCAACAGATGGCTGTGAGCAACTGTGTGCTGAAAATGAAATCCAGGTCCTCTGCAAGAGCACCAAGTGTTCTTAACTGTTGACCATCTCTCCAGCCCTATATTTAATTTTAAGCTTCAAAGTCTTGTTTAACATATATGCACTTTAGCTGCCTCTGATTTTAGTGTCACATCTGAGAAATAATTACTAAAACCACCATCAAGAAGATGTTTTTCTGTGGCTGGAAAGATGGCTCAGAGGTTAAGAGCACTGGCTGCTATTCTAGAGGTCCTGCGTTCAATTCCCAGCCATCACGTGGTGGCTCACAACCATTTATAATGAGATCTGGTGCCCTCTTCTGGAGTGCAGGTGTACACGCAGACAGAACATTGTATACATAATAAATAAATCTTTAAAAAAAAGAAGCTGTTTTCTCCACTGGGCTTGTTGTACACACCTTAAACCTCAGCACACAGGGGCTAGAGGAAAGCAGATCTCTGTGAATTTGAGGCCAGCCTGGTCTATAGAGTGAGTTCCAGGACAGCCTGTGCTACACAGAGAAACCCTGTTTCAATAACAACAAAAACAAACAAAAAAAACCCTTATTTTTCTTTTGCCAAGTCAGAATTTCATATTAGTTCAAGCTGGCCTTGAATGCTACACAGCCAGGGTTGACCTTTAACCCCTGATTCTCCTTCCTCCATTACCTCTGCCACCAACTGCTGGGTTTATGGGCCTGTGTCACGACAACTGGTTTGAAAATGTTTTCACTGCCAGGCTTGGTAGTGCAAGCCTGTAATCCCAGCACTCAGGGAGGCATAGACAGGCAGATTGTTGTAAGTTCGAGGCCAGCCAGGTCTACAAAGAGTACAGGAAAGCCAGGGCTACACAGAGAAACCCTATCTTGAAAATCCAAAATATAATAAATAAATGAATAAATAAATGCTTTCAACATTTTGATTCCTTTAGAATTATATTCATTAATACTCTACAAATTATAGTCACACTTTAAAATGAATGCAAATATGGTAAACAAAAGGAAATTAGATATGATACCATGCTTCTTGGTGTTTAAATCCTAGGTCAAATTTAACTTGAAGTAGATGGACTCTCATATATTAAATAAATGTGGTGTTATGCCCAGATCTTAAGGTCCCCAAAGACCACCAGGAGTCAGACCACCTATGCAAGAGCAAAGAGCTTTATTTGGGCTTAAGCTGGGTCTCTCCACCATCACCAACACAGTGGATCAGAGAGGAGAGAGCCCCAGCAGCTGCATGGCAGGGTTTTTGTTGTTTTTTTTTTTTTTTTTAAATCAGGGTTTGAGTAAGAACCAGGAATTCCCAGCTTAGCAGTTATAGGACTGGATGACATTCAGCAAGGGCAAGCTTGTTACAAAGTGATTGGCTTACTAACATAACTAACATGAATGAGCTATCTACAGACCTCATGAATATTAGGTATTTTCTGTGCCATGAATGTTCTACTATGGTGGGCTGCCCAGCATAGATGCCCCACCCTGAGATAAGATACCTTCCCGTTCTTGTGGTTACCCTCAGGCTGTTCCTTGGGTAGGGGATTTTATGACTTTGTTTCTGGAATTGGTGATGTATGGCCTAGTTCCTGGTGACTTTTCAGGGTGTCAGGCTGACATTAAGATGGAGATATTGGGGGCTCAGGAAGGCTGAAAGGCTAGTCAAAAGCTAGGCAATGGGGCACTTATCAAAACCATCTAATTAGTGATACAGTTGAAGACACGGAACCATCACATCAGCTGGACTGGTTTACATCAGCTTTTAGCAACTCTAGATCTCAGCTTTTAATCTCAGCTTGAATGGAATCTTTCGGCCAGGTGAAAATCTGCTGAGAAAAATTTAGACTAGAAACAGAAGTTAAAATTTGTCCAGTAATTGTGAAACTGAGGAACCCCAAGACCAAGGGAAAAAATTCCATTTCAAAACCAGGTGGGTGTATTCATCTGGGGTCCATCTAAGCAGTGGCAGGTCCAGGTCTTATGACTTTTTTATTTTATCAGTATAAACAATTTAGTTGCTAAAATCAATACCAATTTAAAATGAGACTTGTCTTCTTATTCTAAAAGGAGATAGGATAATAAACAGAATTCATTATGACTAAGAAGTTCTGTAATTTTTTTTTTTTTGCCCTAGGCCACACCATGTGGCAATTTCAAAATGGCGGACTCACATCACATGGCAGGCCACATGGTTGCTATTTAAAAAAAAAAAAAATCTGTGTTTCTATAGATGTTACAAACACATATGCACACATGTATTGTTTGGACCAAATAAGTGATGATGATGTGCACAGCAGATTTTATATGAAAGAGGTTTATTAGCTGGAGATGAAGAGAGAGAGAAGGAGAGAGTGAGACGTGATAGGGGGAAGAGAGGGGGCACCCCAACAGAGAAAGAGGAGGAAGGCAAGAGAGGGCAAGAGAGAGACATAGTGGTGGGTTGGTCCTTTTAAGGAGCAAGGTAACCGCGCCTGCCAGGTGTGGCTACCTGGCCAGTGACACATGATGACATGGGTTGCTAAGCAACCCAGAAGCAGGCGGCCTAACTACTAACATTCCTCCCCTTTTCTATACTTAAAAAATGAGGAACTTGGGCTGCTTCTCATGTAAGACAAGTTAAAGTATATACATTTAGATTCATTGGAAGCAGCTCTTGGTTACCATGCAAGGGGGTAAGAGAAAAAGAAAAAATAATAGCAACAAAATGGCCAGATTACATGGTCAAGAAGAGGAAGGGAAGCCTCTGCCCTGGAAAGTTCAGGGTAGAGGGTTGTCAGTAGAGAGTTGCCAGCCACGCAAGGCAGCAAGTAGGGACTGAGAAATGCTGGGAGAAGCTGCAGCTACTTGTCCTGGGACTAAAGCACTCCATTCCACCCTTTTGTTAATAATAAGTGAATATCAGGCAGAGATTCTCTTCTGGCTACTTCCTGCTGACCCTCTGAGATAGGCAGTAAGTGCTGTACTTAAATGGAGCCTAATTGACCTAAGAGGTGGATTCAGGTTGATTTCCTGCAGCTTACAAGAATTACTTTTAAGTTTTTTGAAGGAGGTAAAACTTTAGACATGTTAGCATCACAGTTGGATTCTGCACTGAAATATACATTGTAGAAAAGGCAGTGGGCATACACATCTGTGTTAACAGCATAACCATTCCTTACGGTGAGCTCTGAAAGGGCAGAAGCCTTTTGTGAAGTAGAAGGGAAAGCTCACTTGATCTTAACCTTTAGTATAAGTACACGTTATAGAGATTTAAAACCTTGAGCTTGGAACCATGATAGTGTGTGATATAGTGGGATGTTTTGTATTAGAGTTAGATTAATAAATCAGAGCTCTATTGATAAAGGTCAAAGCTCTAGACAGTCAATATAACAGCATAGCAACAGGAGAAATATTAAGCCTTTTTATCTATTTAGGATACCTTAAATCACCTTAGACATTGCAGCCTTTATAAAATTGCATTCACCACCTTAAAACACTTTCTAAGACCCTCAAACATTTATAATTTGCGTTTACCAACCTTAAGACACTTTCTTAGACACTCAAACATGTATAACTTGTGTTTACCAACCGTAAGACACTTTCTTAGATGCTCAAACAACACTTTTTTTTTTAGGCCTTTGTATCTAGTTATGTACAATGAGACATAGGTGAGACTGCTATGAACATTTATTGTCCTTTAGCTGAAGGGGAGTAGAAGGTTACATTCAGGCCTGTTTCTTTTATTTTTATTTTTTATATTAATTACAGTTTATTCATTTTGTATCCCAGCCATAGCCCCCATCCCCTCTCAATCCCACTCTCCCTCCCTCTTCTCCAATGCCCCTCCCCCAGTCCAATGATAGGGAAGGTTCTCCCCAGGCCTGTTTCTTGAGTCTGGCAACAAGGCATATTGTGTCTAGGCTTGACAATAGCAACTCTAGGACTCAGTCTTAAGGCCTGGTCTCCGCAATATGAAGAGAACTGAGAAGGCATCAGAAGTCTCCTAAGACAGAGGTTGGCAACATGTCTACGGGACCCCAGTGTGAGGCCAAAACAGACCTGCAGTGTTAACCCTGGGCTGGGCAAGGGTGGTGGAGGTTGCAGAATCAAGGAGCCATTTGTCCTCCGCCAGGCCAAGGAGCTGGAAGGCTGGAAGTGTCCGTGGCTCTTGTGCTGGTTGAACCTCCATGGTTGGGCACAGAGGACAAGCCTGCATGGGAGCATTTACATTTCCAGAGGCCAGTCTGTCGGCAGGCAGCCATGGCTTGTTGAGGCAGCTGTGGGACCAGCATCCCCTTTGGCTGCATTTGAAACAGTCACCTGGCAGAATTGACTTTTGGCTATACCCTGGCTGGATGGGGCATTGCAGACCTCTTGTTTTCTGTGCGGGAATGCCAACAGCCTCAGAGCAGCAGCCAAGATCTGGAGCATAGTTTTTGTTGTAGATGAGCCTGTTGGGAAGACTCCTCTCTTACTATTTTTACCAACTCCTGTATGGTGACTCAAGGACCATCCTCAGCTGTTTATCAAAGATGGCAGGGGGACCATGTTTGCATCTGTACGACTATAAATATATTTTTGGACATGTTAGAGGACTTGATCATCTGTGAGATGACTGACTATTAACTTGCATTTGTTAACCATTAAATATTAGGACTTTAGGGTTTGTCGCTGTTAAGTTGGAGCCTGAAAAGTCACAAATATAGAGCACAACAGTTTTCTGTATGATTTAGTATATAAAAAGTTCGTAGCATATAAAAGTCTAAGGCTATACTATAGATTAATAATATTAACATTTTTAGAAAACAAGACCAAGCGTATTTTAACCTTTCGATAGTAAAGAAGTAAAGATATAGCACAGTGACCAAGTTTTAACATAAATACATAAATGTCTCTAAAAGTAATAGATCTTAGAGTGTTGGTAAAAACTTGTATGTAGTAACCCCTGAGTTATGAGTTTTAAAACCAACAGTATCATTGAACAGTATAAAGCAATTTTAAAATTACATTTGAATCTATTATAGCAAACCCATTAGCCAGAAAACCTAGCGGTGAATCTCGATCATAGGCAGCTCATGGCAGGAGAAACAGCATTTATTAATTTAGGAATTGATAAAGACATAGGCAGTTAGACATACATTTTAAATTAACTTAATTTGAATAGACGTTTATAACTTTGAAATTTTATCGTTATATAAAATTTATTTTGAACCAGGGTTGAATCATATATATAGAATGTCATAAAATATAATTTAAAAGTTATATACCTAAGAGGAGAGCACATGGTTTCATGGCCATCTTAACTTAGGGCAATTAAGGACAATCACATGATTGGCCGCCATCTTGGTTATAAAACAAACAAACAAACAAACAAACAAATGCTGTGGTTTCCCTCACTGCCAGCTGCTTTTACTACTTTGTTTCTATCCCACTGTTTTCAGAGCTGCAAAACTGCAAACTCTTAAAGACCCTAAAAGGCCACTGCACCCCTTCTTAACTCCATTCTAAAGCTGCCTGTCTGCCCCTGACCTTCCCTGAGGATGAGATTTCCTCTGATAAAGCCTCGGTACCAGGCACCGAGGTTCTCGGGCTTAGCCAGGCTAGGCCCCTGACCTGCCGTGCTATTTGGTTAACAAACCACTAGCTGCATGGCCCATTCCCATTTCCCCTTTCTCATTCACAGGAACGGCTTCCTCATCTTCTCTCCTCTTAGGGAAACCTCTGGCTTCTACACCTATATTTACCCTACTCAAATGTTTAATATCCAGTAACGCTAATAGTGATTCATGAAGTAAAAAACAATTCCCCATTTCTCTTTTCTCAAAGTCTTGTCTGTTTCTCTCTGCCTGCTATCTCACTAATTATACTCTCTGGTTTCTTTTTAAACTCTCAACTGTAATTTTAAACTGTAAAGAGAGAATAATTAATTCTCTGTTTATTTTTTCTCCTTTTAGACTAAAAACAAGTCTCATTTAAAATTGGTATATTTAAATTTTAAAATTGGTATATAATTTTTAAATTATATTTTATGACATTCTATATATACAACTCAACCCTGGTTCAAAATAAATTTTATATAACGATAAAATTTCAAAGTTATAAACGTCTATTCAAATTAAGTTAATTTAAAATGTATGTCTAACTGCCTATGTCTTTATCAATTTCTAAATTAATAAATGCTGTTTCTCCTGCCATGAGATGCCTATGCTGTTCCTTCGGTAGGGGATTTTATGACCTTGTTTCTGGAATTGGAGACCTATGACCTTCTTCCTGGCGACTTTTGGGGGTGTCAGGCCTGGTTCTCTCAGTGGAAGCCACAATTAGGGCCTGCTACAAATTCAATCTTATTGTAGCAACACTAAGCACAACTATCAATGTGTTGTTATTGGTGCCATTTAGTTTGCTTTTCTTTTGCTGTGGCCAAAACAAAACAAAACAAAAAAAACAAAACAAAACAAACAAAAAAAAAAAAGACCATAACCAAAAGCAACTTGGGGAGGAAAGGATTTTATTTGGCTTTCAGGTCACAGTCCATTATCAGAGGAAGCCAAGGCAGGAACTCAAGGCAGGAACCTGGAGTTGGGAACGAAGCAGAGGCTGTGGAGGAAAGCTGTTTACTGGTTTGCTCTTTGTGGCTTGCTCAGGTTGCTTTCTTCCATGACTCAGGCCCACCTTCCAAGGGCTGGTATCACTCACAGAGGGCTGGGCCCTCTGAAATAAACCCTTGATTCAGAAAATGTCTGAAAGGCTTACTACAGACCAGTCTGATGGGGGCATTTTCTCAATTGATGTTCACTCTTCCCAGAAGAGCTGCATAGTGTCATGACAACCTGACAAAGGTTAGAACCATCAGAGAGGAGGGAAGGAAGCTCAGCTGAGAAAATGCCTCCTTGAGATCAAGCTATATTAGACAAGCCAGGAGGCAGCAACCTTCCATAGTTTCTGCATCAGCGCCAGCCTCCAGCCAGGTTCCTGCCCTCACTGCATGTAGTGATGAACTGTTATATGGAGCTGAGAGTGAAATAAACCCTTTCCTTCCCACGTTGCTTCTGGTCATGGTGTTTAACCACAGCAATAGCCACCCTAACGCGGCACCCTAGTTTCTGTAAGTTAATGAAAAACTAATTATCGCTGTTGCTGAGTGATGATATTCTAGAATTGTGAAAATGGCTTGGAACTTAGAAACTTATTTATTTTTGCCAAGCAGTGGTGATGCATAGCTTTAATCCCAGCAATCTAGAGGCAGAGGCAAATGCAGGCGGATCTCTGTGAGTTAGAGGCCAGCCTGGTCTACAAAGCTGTTACACAAAGAAACCCTGTCTCAAAAAACCAAAACCCAAACCAAACCAAACAAACAAACAAACAAACAAACAAAAAACTCCAAACCAAAAAAGGTCCCAAAAAACTTAAAACTTGGGGCTGGAGAGATGGCAAAGAGGTTAAGAACACTGGCTGTTCTTCCCAAGGTCCTGAGTTCAATTCCCAGCAACCACATGGTGGCTCATAACCATCTATAATGAGATCTGGTGCCCTCTTCTGGCCTGTAGGCACACATGCAGGCAGAATACTGTATAAATAATAAAAAAATAAATAAATCTTAAAAAAAAAACCTTAAAATTTATTTATGGCGTGCGCACAGGTGTGTGTGTATGTGTGTGTGTATACCTATGTGTGTACTCCTCACATTCCATGGCACCATGTGGACATCAGAAGATAAACCTCAGAAATCAGTTATCTCCTGACACTCAGTAGGATCTGGGAGTGGAACTCTGATGTCAGATTTGGCAGCAAGCAAGCTCCTCTGATGGTTGAGCCATTTTGCAAGCCCTTCCCTGCCTCCCTCACCACCTTTAGCTGGTGCTTAGCAATCCATCTTTCTGACAATTCTGACAATCAAATGTGTTCCCATAGTTATTCACTGTTTGCTTGAGACAGTGTCTTTTATAGCCCAGGCTAGCCTCAAACTTCCTGTATGGTCAAGGATGACCTTGTACTTCTGATCCTTCTACCTCCATCTCCCTGGTGCTGGGATTCCAAGCATGCCCAGTGTGCTGGTAGGGAGCCTGCAGGGCTGAGAAAGCCCTGGCCCAAAGTGCACGACTGTAAAGGGGAAACGGCTGCTTCAGCAGTCTTGCTTTATAGACAAGTCGGAGGCAGTTCAGGGATGTTAGTGACAGAAAATGCTTTTTTTTAAACAAAAATGCTGCAGTTAGAGTCCCAGGCCAGCTTAAAACCCAATGTTCTTTCAATTTCATCAGTCATGCTAGATGATGAACGCTTAAAAAAAATTCTTTTTATCTAGTTGAAGAGTTGTTGAGACAGGTTCTCATGTAGCCCAGGTTAGCCTCAAACTTCCTCTGTAGCCATAGGATTGCCTTGAATTCTTACTTGTGATTTCTGAGTGCTGTAGGCATGAACCATCATGTCTGACCTACAACTTTCTTTCTCCACCTCCTCCTCCTCCTCCTCCTCCTCCTCCTCCTCCTTCTTTCTATGAGAGAAAATCTGAGGCTCATAGTAAAGCCGCAGTGGCAAGGCTTTGTTTTTGACATGGGAGGGTCTCCCTATATTGCCCAGGCTGGCCTAGGATTCACAGTTCTGGCCAGTCACCCCCAAAGTTGAGGTTAGCTAGCAAGACTTAAGTATTTCTCAAAATTCCATTTTATTTGTCTGTTTAAATTTGGGTGGATGCTTGTGTGTGTGTGTGGCCATGCACTTGCGGGAGTCCATTCTCTCTTTCCTCCCTGCGGCTCCCAGGCTGGGCAGCAGGCACTGTAATCACAGAGCTTCTCACGCCCTAACAAGACTTGAATGGGTTGGCTTTATATTGATGACTGACATTTTGAGAGTAAGCCTGACCAAAACCTGTTATTCCTCCTTTTCACAGGAAGTCCTCGCACGACTGATTGAAATCATGAACAACGTGGAGCTGATAATGACTCGCTACAATATCGACAGCACGTCCCCTGCGAGGAAGCTTTCACTCAAAGAAAACCAGAAAAAGAAGAGAAAGTTTTTGTTGGAGAGAATGGCCATGTCTATGAAGTCTATGGACATTAGAGAAAAAACACTTAGCAGTCTTCAGTCCTGGCTAGAAGAATGGAGTAAGTGTCTGGAAGGAGTCAGAGGGAAGGAATAGGGTTAATGAAGGAGAAACTAAATCACAAGTGAGGTTGAAGGGTTGATCTGACCAAGAAGGAAAGACCCCACAGAGCCAGGGGAATAAGCCCAGAGTGTTTTAACCTTGGTTGTATTTTCTTAACTTGCTGGTTTAACTGTGTGGGCTTCTATTCCGGGTTTCTTTCTGTCTAATCGTTTACTAGGGGAAGGGCCCCACGTTACAGTAAGCGCAAGGTAACCCTGCTCCCCAGTGGACCACGCCACACACTTACCAAAAAGCATAAGACTGTATGGAGATGATTAGTTTGTTTCCTCCGTAAGATGGCTTTCTTCGCTCTCTTCAAGATTTCATTTTGTCTGAGGTGCCCGCCGTTGACATGGATGAGGTTCGCCATGCAGTTGCACGAATGGAAGTAATGCAGGAAACGCTGAAAATAATTGAGCACAATGTCAACCGCCTGCTTCGAATCACCATAGCACTCCTTGAAGAAAGGAAGAGACAAAGGAAAAAAATAAGTAAGTGCACTTTGTAATACTTGGAAATAGGGTTTAAGTTTTTACCAAAATACAGCTCTACTGAGGACTGGGAAGAAGGCTCAGTGGTTAGGAGCACTAGGGGCTCTTCAAAAGGACCCAGGTTCCATTCCCAGCACCCACATGGTGGCTCAGAAACATCTGTAACTCTGGTTCCTGTAGGAAACAATGCCTTTTTTTTTTTTTTTGCTTCCTCAGGTACTGTGCATACACATGGCGCTCAAACACTCATGCACATAAAATAATAATAGTAAACAAAACTTTAAAATACAGCTTTATTGAGGTATAATTTGTATTCCATAAAATGTACGTGTGTCAAGTGCACAATTATTTCTGTGAATTCAGAGTTGCTGTGGATTAATCAACACCTTTCTCTGTTAGTGGTGATGCTGGGGGTTGAACTTGGAGCTTTATTATTTCAAGGCAACCACTCTACCCTGCGCCACACTCAAAGCCCACAGCAGTCCTATTTTAAAGCATTTCCATTACCCAAGATCATCTGTGATCATGTGTAGTCAGTCTTTATTCCCATCCACAGTCCTAGACAAACATTAACTAATCTATTTTGTCTCAATAAATTTATTTTGGCTATTTTATATAAACAATCGTATTATGTGTGGGTTTTATTTTGTTGAGACAGAGTCTTTCTATGTAATCCAGGCTAGCCTGGAATTTGAAGAGGTATAGTCACAGCCTTCTGAAGGCTGGGGTTATAAGTGTGAGTCACTACACCTAGCTGCTGTGGGCTGTCTGTTCTGCCTGTCTCATCAGCAATTTTGTAGGGCACAAAGAAAGAGGTCCTCTCTCTTTATCCTTGTATGTGGTTGGCAGGTATGCCTGCCACATCTGGTTGGCCTGTTCATCAGCTGCTGGATAGCTGGATGTTCTCCACATTTGTCTTTTCTGAATAATGCTGCCATAAACACACATGTGCAGGTTTCTGGAAGGCACATGTTTTGGTTTGTGAGCATGTACAAGATTTGTAGACAAGTAGATTTGCTTGCTCATACAGCAAATCTGTTTCTGAAGTGGCCTCACAGTTTTACATTTCTGTCTGTCGGGTAGGAAGGCCCCAGTATTTCCACATCCTCAACACTCATGACTCACTTTTATTACCCAGTTGTTGTGAAGAGATATTTCCTGGGGATTTACACTGAATTTCCCTCATAAGGAGTGAGGATAAGCAAGTTGTGCTTTTAGTCAACTTGTGTTGTGTGCTTCAGTGGACATATCTGTTGGATACTTCTCCCTTTCATACCTTTTATTTTACTCCTCCACTCCAGTTCATCTCCTATATAGCTATAAGCTTTTCATTATTTTTATGTTGTGTGGGTGTTTTGCCACATGCATGCTTGATGCCCGTGGAGGCAACCTGGAACTGGAGTTATAAATGACTCTGAGACCCATGTGGGTCCTGGCATTGAAACAGGTCTCTCTCACATTTGGTCTTTCAAGACAGAGTTTTCTGTGTATCCCAGGCTGCTTTGGAACTCACTCTGTAGACCCAGCGCTGGCCTTGAACTCATAAAGGTCCACCTAACTCTGCCTCCCAAGTGCTGGAATTAAAGGTATGTGCCACCAGTACCTGTTTCCCTTTTATTTTTAAACTATACATAAAATTGGACACAGTTAGAGGATTCCATGTGGGGTTCCTCTATACTATTGTTCTGTCTGGAGAATGATCTGATAGCTCTGCTTTCAGTTTCAATTGGAGTTAAGTATGCAGCAAGCAAAAGTTAAAGAATAGCAATAGCAGGCAGACAGAAGCAGCAGACAGACAGCAAAGCATCATTTTACAACATACAGCAAAGAAGACTGGGATAGTTGAAAAGCAAACCAAATCTGGGCAGTGGTGGCACAAGCCTTTAATCCCAGTACTTGGGAGGCAGAGGTATAGGAGGGGGGCAGGAGGCAGAGAGGAGACAGAGGTACAGAGGGGCAGAGGAGTTGAGGGGAAGAAACATAGAGGGGCAGCGAGGCAGAGGCACATTAGGCAGAAGCCTAGAGGGGCAGAGGGGCAGAGGAGCAGCGGGGCAGAGGTGCTGAAGGGCAGAGAGGCAGAGTGAAGGCAGAGAGGTGGAGAGGGGTAGAGGCACAGAGAGGCACAGAGAGAGAGAGGCAGAGAGGAGGCCAAGGGAGGGGGAGAGAGATAGAGGAAGAGAGGCAGAGAATTGCAGAGAGAGCAGAGAGAGGCAGAGAGGAGGCCAAGGGAGGCAGAGAGAAAGAGATAAGTAGAGAGAGCAGAGAGAGGCAGAGGCAGAAAGAGAGGCAGAGAGACATAGAGAGAGGCAGAGATGAGGCAGATAGAGGCAGAGAGAGAGAGGCAGAGAGGCAGAGGCCACAGGGAGGCTGCAAGAGGCAGAGAGGAGGCAGAAGCCCAGAGAGGCAGAGGCACAGAGAGAGGCAACGACAGAGGCACAAAGAGAAACAGACAGAGGCAGAGAAAGGCAGAGGTGCAGAGAGAGGCAGAGAGGGGCAGAGAGAGGCGGAGGCACAGAGAGAGAGGCAGGCAGAGAGGCAGATTGGCAGAGTCCGAGAGGCAGCAGGGCAGAGGAGCAGAGAGGAGGAGTGGCAGAAGGGCAGAGGCAGAGAAGCAGAGGCACAGACTGGCAGAGTTTCAGAGGAGAGGTTGGGACGCAGAGGAGAAGCAGAGAATGAGGCAGAGAGGAAGAGATGCGGCAGCAGAGGCAGAGGAGGCAGAAGAGGCTGAGGCAGAGGCAGAGGCAGGCAAAGGTCTATGAAGATAGCTTGACAGCCAGGGCTTTATGTGAAATCTTGTTGAAAAACAAAACAAAACAACAACAACAAAACAAAAAGTTAGAAAGAGAGAGAGAGAGAGGGAGAGAGAGAAGCAAACTTAATCCAGGTGTAGTGGCCATGCCCTTAATCCCAGTTGAAGTAGGTGCATTTGAGATTAGCCTCGTTTTACATAGAGAGTTCCAGGCCAGCCAAGACTACATAGTGAGACCCTGTCTCAATTCCCAATACCCTCAAAAGGAAAGTATCCTCCAATCAGGGGCTGCAATGTCAGGCAGAAATCAATGAAGGCAGCCGATGCAGTCTGAGTTTTGCACCATGCTTTTCTGTGCACAAGCTCCCAGCTTGCCTTTCCACTGCAGGTGTTTGTCATACCACGGGCTGAACAGGGACATCTTTTGGAGACAGTTCTCAGGGACAGGTTGTGTTTACCTTTGGGATGTTTTGTTGTTCATGGCTCTCCCTGTGAGGAAGCCAAAGGCTCAGCCTCCTCCAGGACAGGGATATGAAGAGATAAGGGGCACGCCTCACAGCCCCCATCGGTCTTAAGCAGCATGCAACTGCTCCAAAATATTCCTAATAACTAGACATCTTGCAATGTTCAGGTGGGGATTTTGCCATTGCATTAGTACATCTTATTATTTCTTGGTATCTTTTGGATATGCCCCTTCAAAAGTTGGGTTTTTGTTTTGTTTTGTTGTTTTGAGACAAGATCTCACTGTGTCTTAGAACATAGGCCAGGCTGCTCTAGGGCTTCCTATGTAGTCTAGGCTGTCCTGAGCTATAATCCTATTGCCTCAGGCCCCCAAATGCCAGAGTTGTACATAAGCAACAACACATCTGACTCTATAAATGCTCTTTATCAGAAAAGGGATTTATGACTATTTTCTCCCAACCTGCAGTTTTTTCCATCTTTATCTTGATATATGTGAAGACTCACAGTGTTTAATTTTGATAAGGTCCAATTGACTTATCATGTTTTCTATTGACAATCATGGTTTAGTACTGTACTAGGAACTCGTCAACAGGCACACTAGTGCCTTTAGTTTCAACTACTTGGGAGGCATATTTTTGAATTTTTTTTTTTTGTGTGTGTGCATATGTGCACTTTTATTATTGTTGCTGTTTGTTTTTTTCAACACCAGGGGCTAAGCATGAAGAGCGAGTTGGTCATAAACTGTGATCCTCCTGCCTCTTCAGTGCTGAAATTACAGGTGTATGCTTTTGGATTTCACATCACTTACATTTAATGTAATTACTGCTCTGCTTGAACTTATTATTGTTCTCTAAATATTTTATATTGTTTTGTTCCAGTGTTCTCCTACTGGCTGCTGTGATAAACATCTTCTTTCTTTCCCTCTGTGAGACAATGTCTTAGGTAATCTAGGTTGGCCTCAGACTTGCTGTGTTGTTGAGGACACCTTCAGTTGCTTATCCCCCTGCCTCTACTTCTGGTAGTGCTGAAATTCTTGACCTGCTTTACAAGGATGCTGGGAGCCAAATTCAGGTTCTGTGAAGAGAGTGCTTTCTCAACTGCCAATTTATCTCTCCAGCTCCCAACAATACAGGTTTTATGGGTTTGTTTGTCTGTTTGTTTTTTTCTGATGCCAGGTCTCTCGAAGTAGCTCTGACTGTCTTGGAGATTGTTATGTCAACCAGGCTGGTCTTGGGCTCACACAGATTCTTCTATTGTTATGCCCAGATCATGAGAACCCTCAAAGACCACCAGGAGACAACTCCATTGCAAGAGCAAGAGAGCTTTATTGCAAGAGCAATTGAACTCGGGACCCAAGTCTCACTGATGCAGCAGTAGAGAAGTGGGACCTTGAGCCCTGGGTAAACAGGGTTTTTAAAGGGAAAAACTGCAAGCTGGGGGGTTCTATGCCTTGGCATTACAGAATTGTATAAAAATCATAGGGGCAAGGTGACCCTTTAGCTGAAGCTTAACTACAACTGCTATTCTTCTGAAAGTACATCTGGAACATTGGAGAATTTTCTGCCTTACCCAGATTGGCTGTTGCCAGGAGAGTTAATGCAGTTCTCTGCCAAATGTACATTTTGTGGTTTTTCATGGAACCTGAGGTCAGCCCCCGTTCACAGGTGTACACAAGATGGCTTCTCATCTCAAAATGGAGTCACCCAAGCTAACTTAAGCTTTTCATTTCCCCCTTTCCTTGTGTATAAAGAGGCCAATCTTGGGCTCTTACAGTCTGTCATCAGCTTCAAGTTGGCGGTACTGGGTTCTCATTACCATCAACTGTATGGTCCCTAATCTTTGCTTAAATATATCCTAACATCTTATTAAGCAAGCATGGTCCAAGAGTAAACAAAAGCAAAAGAATAAGAAGGGGGCCTAATAGGGTGGCAATTAAAGTGGTACGCCAAGGGGATGCATCAAACCAGGTTTCAAACCAGCCTTGGCTTGCTTCTCTTTGTCTTTTCCTTTCTTCTAGTCCTTTCATTACTTTGTTCATAGAGTCTTTGACAACCCCTGAATGATCTACATAGAAAAAGCATTCTTCTCCTAATGTAGCACATAGACCCCCTTGCTGCAGGAACAATAAATCAAGTCCTCTTCTATTCTGTAGTACCATCTCTGTTGTATGTGGTCATTAAAATTTACTATTGATAGATCTTTTAGTAAAGCTGAGGATAATCCTAAACCAGCTGTATTCCCAACTCACCACACAGAGACTGGGATTTATTTAATTAACCGAGATCACAATGCTGGGCAATAGTTGTTCCATCCTAAACTTCCAAGCCCACATAGTTTCCTACCATTCAGATTTTACCATTTATACTTAATTTTAGTATAAAATTAAGTATATCTTAGGTCCAGTCCATCTCTCCACCTTGTTCCAAGACCTCTCCTCCAGCTTTTGCTCTCACAGCTTCTCCCCTCTTTCCCAACTTCTGCTCCTCTCTCTCCTCCTCTGCCTTCCACTCCTTCCTGTCCTCTGGCTCCTCCCTTCTCCTTCCTACTCCTTCCTCTCCATTGCTCAACATTATGGCTGGGTTGTTTATTTTGGCATGTTTACACAAAATTGAGACAGGTGATGCTTAGAATAAGTATCACAATGTAATGTCTGGATGGGGGAGAGAAATCAGCATGTGAATGAAAAAGGGTAAGGTGTATACATAAAAAAAAAAAAAAACAAAAAAAAAAAACCAAAAAACATTATACCAACACATCTCTGAGAAGGAGGTAAGGAATTCTTGTAGGTGAGAGATTGAAGTCTCAATCCTTTTAATATCCATGTCAATAGCTGTCCGTAGGCTTTGGTACTACTGTCTTTGTAAAGCTGAGGAGGTAGCCCCACTGGCCACTCCAGCAGCACCTAACCCAAGTAAGAGTGATACTGTTAAGACTGTTATGGGCTGCCTTTTAACCCGGCTGATTCCTCCCTGCCATCTATCTAGTAATTCTTCATAGGGGTGATGTATGAGGTGAGGCACAAGTTGGATTAACACACACAAATCTCCAGTTTGGTCCGTTACTTCCTTATGGACACATGGAGTTAACCCAGTAGAGCAAGCCCACTATCCATTTTCTGGGGGCACTATATATTTGTTTTCTGAAAAGGCTGATAGGGTGGTGCTGCATAGACATTCATGGGTATGTGGTACTTGTCCAATGCCGAGGCCTTGCCAGGTTACTGATTGTAAGGTCAGCCTAGCTTTCTGTTGCCGTCTACATTCAGAGTTATCTTCTCTCTCTTTTACGGAGGAATCAAAAGCAATTCCTTCATAAGAAGAAGGCTGAAAATCATAACATAACCAGCAGGACTCAGTCAAATTAGAATACGAGGCATTTAGGAATTGGGCTGTTTTGGTTATGAGGGCGACCAAGTGGTCTTGGCTTTCTGATGGAGCACTGGAGGCTTCTCCTTAGCCAGAGGCCAGACTTGGAGGAGTTAGAGTAGGGGCTGGTGGCACTGTTGGGGCTGGGGGAGGTGCCAGTACCTGGTTGGGTCCCACTGGAACTGGTGGGATGGATTCGGTGGTCAAATGGATGGTCAGGAGCTGGATGAGGTCACGTCTTTCCCCATATAACCTTATCCCCCAAGTCTTTCCTGTCTTCCATTCCATTTGTTTTCCTTCCTTGGTGAAGGACAGGTGAATAGTATTGCCTCCAGTGGAGCCCCCCACTGTTTCTTTTTCATGACATGCTCCCCACTATCCATAGGATTTCCCACCAGCCTGAATTATGCTATGTCCCCTGGAATTGGCAGGAAATTGGAGCATGATGGATTGCCCATTAATTTGGCCTGTCCAAGTATAAGGGTGAATGTTGCCTCCCCTTTTGAGGGTAATTGGGTCCCCTTTCAGCTTCCAGTAGATATTACCTGTTTTCTCAGACCCCCACGTAGCACAAAACCCTACATGGATCCCTCCATGCTGCCATCTCTGCTTTCTGTCTGTTATCTACCCAGGGTATGCATGCATAGAAAGAATGGCTGCATAGCTTTGCCTTCCCTACTACAATAGTACAGCCATCACCCATCATTGCTAAGTCACCTACATCACAGAGGTCGAAAAAACAAGTCCGGCCACCATGTCCCCAGGGGCTGTGTTTGGGTGGTGGAATTGATAACTTGTCCAGTGGCAGTGTCTATAACCTCCCAAGTCTGAGAGACAGGAATATGGGTTGAGCCACATCCTACCCTGACCACTATCAGTAGTCGGGTGACTAGCAGGATTAGCATGCCACTGACTTTGTGATTTTTAGTTTGAGGGGATTGTTGCTCTTCTGGACTTTCCATTCTGGTGCTGCCTCTTGAGTCCAAAAGGGGTTGGCTGGCTGGGCATGCAAGTAGTGGAGCCAAGCAGCAATCCTGTCAACCTTGATGGCTGTGGGAGTAGTTAGAAGAATGCTATATGGTCCCTTCCATCTAGATTCCAATGTGCCTTGGCAAAACTGCTTTACGTAGACCCAAACTCTCTGCTGGAATTTGTGTGGTTCAGGTACTGGGCCTGCTTCATACAGAGCATGTAGTTTAGGCCAAACATGCTTGTAAGCCCATTGGGTAGCTCGGACCCAGAAGAGTAAATCATCGTCATCTATTTCAGTAATAGCATCAATCTTAAGGTTGGGTGCTATAGGGGCTGGCATCCTATACATGATCTCAAAGGGAGTTAACCCCAACTGGTAAGGGAAATTCCTAACCCTGTAGAGGGCAAAGGGGAGGAGTATTGCCCTGTCAGTGCCAGTCTCCAAGGTCAGTTTAGTTAAGGTCTCTTTTAATGTCCTATTCATCCTCTCTACCTGTTCTGAACTTTGGGGCCTGTAGGCACAATGCAATTTCCAATCTGCCCCAATAAACTTAGCTGCATTCTGACTTACCTTTGACACAAATGCTGGTCCATTATCTGACCTACCATGTGAGCAAAGCCATACTTAGGCAAAACATCTTCCAACAACTTCTTTGCCACAACCTGGGCGGTCTCATCTTTGGTGGGAAAGGCCTTAGTCCATCCCGAGAAGGTGCCCATGAACACCAACAGCTATTTGTAGCCATACTCTCCAGACTTAATCTCTGTAAAGTCAACTTCCCAATAGGCCCTGTGTCTCTTACCTCAAGAACGTGTCCTTGGATGCTGTGGTTGATTAGTGACATTAGTCAATTGGCAAGCTTCACAGAGAGTCACAGTATCATCAATGGTTTTATGCAGGTCTCTGAATGTCACTTTTGACTGCCAGACAGCATCTACCATTCTCTTGGATACCATATGGGTATCTCTGTGAATTTTTCTGAGAATTATTCTAACCAGAGAATTGGGCAAGATCAATTTACCTTCAGTTGAATGACACCAGCCTTCTAGGAATTGACTCATGGTCTGGTTTCTTGCCCATTGGATATCTTCTTCTGTGTACTGAGGTACCTTTGGCAAATTTGGATCAGGTGGCTCTGGCAGAATGGGCCAGGACTTCGGCTGCCTCTTGCAGGACAACACTTCTGGCTGTTTTATCGGCAAGGTTGTTTCCTGCCACTGTCTTAGTATTGGTTTTCTGATGCCCAGGGCAATGAATAATAGCAAGGTTCTTGGAGGGCCATAGGGCCTTCAGGAGCTGTAGGATTTCCTCCTTATTTTTAATAGTTTTTTCCTTCTGCTGTGAGGAGTCCCCTTTCTTGGTACATAGCCCCGTGCATGTGAGTGGTGGCAAAAGCATACTGACTGTCTGTGTAGACATTAAAGGCCAATCCTTTACCCGGGGTCAAGGCTATCAGCTCAGCTTGCTGGGCAGAGGTCCCTGGAGGAAGGGGTTGTGCCCAAATTACCTCCGTCTCAGTGGTCACTGCCACGCCTGCCCTCCTTTGACCCTTATGAATGAAGCTGCTCCCATCCATGAACCAAGTATGAATAGTATCTGGTAGGGGAACATCCTTCAGATCTGCCCAGACACCATGTACTCAGGCCAGTATTTCTTCACACTGGTGTAGAGGTTGCTTAAGTTCTGGATCTGGTAGGAGGGTCACTGGATTCAAGGAGGAGGGGGCTGCAAATTAACTCGACCCAGATTAATCAACAGAGTCTGATAATGAGTCATACGGGCATTGCTCAACATTGATCAGGTGGCTGTTTTAGTACCCCTTCTAAAGCATGGGGGTGGGAGTCACACTTAGATTTTGACCCAGACTCAATTTGTCTGCATCCTTGACCAGGAGTGCAGTTGCTACAATGATTCAGAGGCATGGTAGCCATCTGGCAGCCACAGGATCAAGTTTCTTAGACAGGTATGCAATGGGTCTCCTCCAAGGTCCCAGAGTTTGAGTTGGCACCCCTTTTGCTATTCCTTTGTTTTCATCCATGAACAAGTGGAAGGGCTTGATTATATCTGGGAGCCTAAGCACTGGTGCTGACAACAGGGCCCTCTTAAGTCTTTCAAAGACCTGTTGCTGTTCAGCAGTCCATTCGAAGCCTTTGGTCTCTTTGGTGGCTTCATAAAAGGGTTTAGCTAATTCTGCAAACCCAGGTATCCATAGCCTGCAAAAGCCTGCTGACCCCAGAAACTCTCTTACCTGATGAGCGCTTGTAGGTAGAGGAATACTAAGGACTGTTTCTTTTCTGGTGTTCAGCAGCCATCTCTGTCCATCCCTCAGAATAGAGAATAAATATGTCACTTCAGTTTTACAAAGTTGTGCTTTCTTAGCCAATGCTTGATAGCCCAAGTCTCCCAAGGTTTGCAAATGTCTTTGCGTACCTTTCGGACAGGCTTGCTCCAACCCTGCTGCCCCTAGGAGATCATCAATATATTGAATCAGAGTAATATCTGGGTTTTCTTTTCTATACTCACCCAGGTCCTCATGGAGGGCTTCTCAAAGATGGTAGGAGAGTTCTTGAATCCTTGTGGCAAGCGGATCCAAGTCAGCTCTCCATTTATCCCTTCCTCACGGTCATTCCATTCAAAGGCGAAGTACTCCTGACTCTTGGGGGCCAGCAGCAAGCTGAAGAAAGCGTCTTTCAAGTCTAATACTGTACACCAAGTCTACTCAGGTGACAAGGAACTCAGTAGGGTATATGGATTAGGTACTGTTGGATGTATATCCATTTCTTACTTGTTGACTTCCTGGACAGGATGGTAGTCATTAGAATGAGGCTAATGACTATGGTAATAATAATGGTAATAATGGTGTGTTCCAGGCTGATTGGCATGGCCTTAAGATTCCCTCGGCCAACAGTTTCTGAATGTGAGGGGTTATTCCTTTTTGAGCTTCTTGGGATGTAGGGTATTGGTGGATCTGAGCAGGATCTGCCCCAGGCTTGAGTTCAACAAACACTGGGGGCCATTGTTTTGCCAATCCCATTCCTCCGGTTTCTGCCCAGGCCTGGGGATATCATGCCAACCAAATCTGCAAATCGCTTGAGGGAGTAATTGGCTCCTCAAACAATCTATATTCAGCCTCAGAGGCTAGGTCAAGAGTCTATACCTGAATTGGACTGCCTTTTTCATCTATTAACTGGGGCCCTTATGGCTTAAAATGGATCTGCACCTTTATTTTAGTAAGCAGATCTCTCCCCAGGAGGGGATAAGGGCATTCTGGAATCATCATGAACAAATGGGTTACCTGGCCAATTCCTAAGTCCGTCGTTCTTCAGGCAGTCCATGAATATTGTTTCATACCAGTGGCCCCCTGGACCCCAGGACCTTTTTGATGAGTCTGGTTCTTCAGGTTGGGCTCCAGTGTCCATTAAGAAGTCCAGCCAGGGAGGGGATCCAAACCCCGTCCCCCTCAGTCTTCCTCCAATGCCAGGACCTTGGTCTGAGGCCCGGGTCTCCTCTTGGGGTAATCTCTGAGCCAGTGACCCTCCTCTTTGCAGTAAGCACATTGATTCTTACCTACTGGTTCCTTATTGTTGGCCAGCCGCTGGAGTTGGTACCTCCTTTCTCCAGGGTCCAGGACTCTGCTGGCCAGTAGGACTTTGGACAAATCTTGATTCAAGGCCTTCCCAGTCTTCAATTGCTTTTCCAATTCCTGTTATTGTACATTCTATCATCTACCTGAACTAAATCTTGCAACAACATCTGTTCTATTCTTTCTTGCTTCTGTAATTTCTTATGTCTGGAGCAGACTGGTTAATGAAAGCTAAAGCAAACGTACCTGTATATTCAGGCTTCTCAGGATCTACATGTGTAAACCTACAAAAGACTTCATTGATCCTTTCAAGAAAGGTGGCTGAACTCTCATCTGCTCCCTGTCTGACATCATGCACCTTGGCCAAATTAATGGGCCGTCTTGCAGCCACCTTGACACCTGCCAGCAGAGCCTAGTGGTAGACTAGGAGATGTTCCCTACCTGAAGTGGTGTTGTGATCCCAATTGGGCCTTTTATAGGGAAAGTAATCATCAATATGGGTTTGATCTGTGGTTGGGACTCCTGTAGTGTCTGTGACATTTTTGTACGCTTCTGAAATGAAATGTCTGTGCTCTTCAGTAGTAAACAAAACCTGCAAAAGCTGCTGACAATCATCCCAAGTGGGCTGGTGGGTAAAAAAAGAACAGTTTTGAAAAGATCAATTAAGTCCCTAGGGTTGTCTGTGAACTTGGCATTCTGAGTTCTCCAGCTGTAAATAACTGATGTATCAAAAGGCCAATAATGGTGAGGTTGGTTGCCATTAGCATCTGGTGTTTCTGTGGCCCATAAGGGAAGGACCATAGCATCTGCCTCTGGTTCCCCAGAGGGGGAGGCTTCCTGGTGGTTCTGGGTCCTTTGTGCCAGACCAGATGGTGGTTCCTGCCTGGGTAATGAGACCAGTACCAGTGGAGCAGGCTGGGGAGCAGGAGGAAGGTTGTATGGAGGGGGTGGAAAAATGAACTCCTCAGGAGTCCCACCCTGTAAAACAGGGTAAAGGGGGGCTGGGGAACCTGATGGGGCACCCTTGGGCTCCTTCTTCTTGGTTTCAGTTTCCAGGGCAGTGGCCTCTGGTTTTGGAGAGCCTGTGGATGGAGGGTTGTCTGTGGGGATCAGAAAGGGCTTGACCCATGGAGCTGGGTGAATCACTAGGTCCTTCCAGACGATCTATGGTACTTGTTCTGGGTGACCATGCACTTTCTGAAAGACCTTATCCTCCACCGTGGCCAGCCCACGTCGAAAGTGGGCCATTCTGAGCTGCAAAAGGTTATCATTTTTCCTTTCCTCAAACCAACTGAAAGATTGTGAGCCCTAGGCCTAACTTCCTTAAAGTGTGCCAAGACCAGGTCAAGAGGTTTGGAGGCAGTCTGTCCCATTCTGTCAGTCAGTCTTTCCATCAAAAAGAAAAGTAAAACAGATAATATTAACAGACAAAAAAAAAATCACACTGGGATGGAGCCATGGTTTTAGGCAAAAGCAAAACCACAAACAGGAAGGAATCACACAAAGATGGAGCCACAGCCTCCAGCAAAAGTGAAACCAAAAACCTGGCTTGTACTGGGGCTGTTTTCCTGGGACCAAAACCGATTCTTCTGAGGCAGGCACAACATCCACCCCAAAGAGGTTAAAATGGATGAAGTCAGGAATGTCTTCTCTGCCCCCTGGCAGTTAACCACCAGGCACATCCACCCTAGCTGTAAATCTGCCGCCTGACTGAGAACCGAAAGCAAACAAAAACTTCAGACAGACAGACAACACAGAGAACACTTACCCGCTGGCAGAACCAAGCTCTCTGGGTGGGGAGTTCTAGGGGTCCCAAGAGGTCCTGGCCAATGCACCAAATGTTAAGTCCAGATAACGGAAACCCTCAGAGACCACCAGGAGATGACTCTGTTGCAAGAGCAAGAGAGCTTTATTGCAAGAGCAATTGAACTCGGGACCCAAGTCTCACTTACGCAGCAGTAAAGAAGTAGAACCTCCAGCTCTGGGTAAACAGGATTTTTAAAGGAAAAGCTGTAAGCTGGGGGGTTCCATATCTTGGTGTTACAGAATTGTGTAAAAATCATAAGGGCAAGGTGACCCTTTAGCTGAAGCCTAACTACAACTGCTATTCTTCTGAAAGTACATCTGGAATATTGGAGAATTTTCCACCCTACCCAGATTGGCCATTGCCAGGGGAGTTGATCCAGTTCTCTGCCAAGTGTACATTTTGTGGTTTTTCCCAGAACCCGAGTTCAGCCCCTGGTCACAGGTATGCACAAAATGGTTTCTCATCTCAAAATGGAGTCACCCATGCTAACTTAAGCTTGTCACTGCCTCCGTCTCCAGAGTTCTGGGATAAAAGGTGAGTGTCAGCATATCTGACCTAATGATATAGTTTTATAATTATTGCTTTATCTTTCTGGCTAGTGGGTATTGTGGGACCCCAAACTCACATGGCAAAAAAACTCTAAATATCAATATCTAAATTTAAACATCTGGAGGCTTCTGGGAACACAATTCGGTCGTGTGGGCAAAGTCCTCTGGCTATTTACTCTTTTTAGCATTTATTTACTTACTTTTATGTGTATGGATGTTTGCCTATTTGTGCACCATGTGCATGTAGTACCTGTGGAGGCCAGAAGAGGGCAGCAGACCTGGAACTGGGGTTTACAGGTTATAAAGTGCCATGTAGGTGCTGGGAATCAAACCCTGGTTCCTCTAGGAGACCTACCCACCCCACCACTACCCTATTTATTCTTTTTTTTTCTCCCCTAGACAGGGTTTCTCTGTGTAGCCCTGGCTGTCCTGGACTCCCATTATAGACCAGGCTAGCCTTGAACTCACAGAGGTCCACCTGCTTCTGCCTTCCGAGTGCTGGGATCACAGGCGTGCACCACTACCAACACAGCTCTATCAATGCTTATTTTGTCATGTTAATTTGACTTATTCATTGATATCAATTCCTCTTGACCTGAAGGTCATTTTTGGTCTCTCTTTATTGCAATGATTTATTTTTATTTTATGTGTAGGGGTACTCTGTCTGCATGTATGTCTCAGTACCACATATGTGCCTTCAGAGGCCAGAAGAGGGTGTCAAAAGCCCTGAAACTGAAGTTATGAGCTGCCATGTCAGTGTTGGAATTTCTTCAGTCCCTGGTCTTAGAAAGCAAGGCTGAGCCAGGTGTGGTGGCACACACCTTCAATCCTAGCACTTAGGGAGGCAGAGGCAGGCAAATTGCTGTGATTTCAAGGCTAGCATGGTCTATGAAGGGAATTCAGGACAGCCAAGGCTACACAGAGAAATCTTGTATAGAAAAACAAACAAACAAAGCAAGGCTGTTAGTTTTTATTTGGGAATGTCATCATTCACCTTTACTTTAAAATGGACTTTATTTTTTTAGAGCAATTTTAGGGGTTTTTTTTGGGGGGAAGAGCTCTTGTGTACCTCTTCATAGCTTCCCCTCATCGGTGTCTTATGTTAGAGGCTAGGAGGGTGGTTCCATTGGCAAGAGCACTGCCTGGCCTTGCAGAGCACTCACATGGCATGGCTGTGCATAACTCCAGCTCCAGGGGATCTGTGCCCTCTCTGTTCTCCACAGACACTCATGTGCATGTGTTCATACACACACCCGCACACACAAAATCAGTTCAAATAAATCTTTTAAAATATATATCTTTAAGCTATCTTAAATATATTTAAGAAGCCAATGTTAGTTGGGCAATGTTGGTGCATGCCTGTGATCCCAGCACTCGGAAGGCAGAAGCAGGTGGACCTCTGTGAGTTTGAGCTCAGCCTGGTGTATAGAGTGAGAGTGAGTCCAAGACAGCCTGGGCAACACAGAGAAACCCTGCCTCAAAAAACAAAACAACAAAAAACCCCAACCATGCAACCTACCAAAACAAAACAAACAAACCACACACACACACACACACACACACACACACACAAGAAGGAGGAGGAGAAAGAAGAAGGAAAAAGAAGAAGGTAGGGAGAAGGAAAAGAAAAAGAAGCAGCCACCGCCGCCACCAATGCTGAAGGCAGGTATGGGTGCTCACTTCCATAATTCAAGTGTTTAAGAGTTA
Organism: Meriones unguiculatus; assembly: GCF_030254825.1. Lineage (NCBI taxonomy): Eukaryota > Metazoa > Chordata > Mammalia > Rodentia > Muridae > Meriones > Meriones unguiculatus. Next base: position 3,340,806 of record NC_083356.1, read on the forward strand.
AAGTCAAGAGGATCTAGAGTTCAAGGCCAGCTTTGGCTACATAGCAAGTCCACCCCCATCTCAAAGAACCAGGAAGGAAGGAAGAAAGGGAGGGAGGGAAAGAGAAAGAGAAAAAAAAGAAAGAAAGAAGGAAAAGGAGAAAGAGAGAAAGAAAGGAAAGAAAGGAAGGAAATAGAGAAAGAGAAAGAAAGAGAAAGAAAGAAGAGAGAGAAGAAAAAAGGCAAGGAGAGAGAGAAAGAAAGAAAAGAAAAAGAAAGAAGAAAAAGAAAGAAAACAAGAAACACTGGCACTTTATTATTGACTAAACTGCATAATATATTTTAGATAAGGCCTCTGGGGCCTTATCTACTGTCCCACTCTGCTTTGGATGTGGGCACTACACTACCTCTAGCTGTATGTGCTTGGCCTCCTCTTAGCTGCTAGAGAGTTTCTCAGATCTTCCTTGTGTTTGACCTTGTGCTCCTCTGCTGAGATTTGCCCTGGGATGATTGGTTAGCGGATAGAGAGACTCAAAGTCTCACTATATCCTATCGAGGCTCATTGAATGAAGCATGAGGTCCTGAGCCTGGATCTCAGCATCCACATAGATACAAGAGTGTAGCAGAGTATATCCATAGTGCCAGAGCCAGGGAAAGGAGGGTGTGTTGGCCAGATGTTGTCACTGACTGATGAGCACCAGGTTCCGGCAGAGGCTCTGCCTCAAAAACAAAGCACAGCTGCATGGTGGTGCAGACCCATGGTAATGCGTTCCCTTGATTTCAGCACCCTGCAGGCAGAGGCAGGAGGATCCCTGTGAGTTTGAGGCCAACCTGGTCTACATTCCTAGTTCGAGGCCATCCAGGAGACCCTGCCTTCACAAAATAGTTATTACTCTGCCCCCCGCCCCCTTTCTTTTGGAGGGAGTAGTCTATATGTGTAGCCTATAGTTAAGAGGGCAGAGCACAGCTGCTACAGGTAGTACATAAGTTATCTACATAAGTTATTTTACATTCTTATGCATAGGAGGTTGGTCTCATCTCCCCTGAGTATTAGCTTAGTCATTATATATGCTAAAGTGAGTTCATGAATATTTCATTTTGGCTAATTACTATGAATAAAATAAAATCAGTTTTTCTGGTGAATGTTTATCCTGCATGTAGTCGTTAGTTGAGGCTGAGTTCCTTAGACTTAAGCATGGCAACTCCATTGTTTTGTTTTCTGTCTTCTTTTTCAGTGACTAGAGGCACTCTGTGGAGAGCTTGGAAGGATCGAGCTATAAAGCGGCCTGCCACAGCCCATGCCTTAAGACCTGATCAGATGATTGCTGATCACTATGCCTTAAACTCAAAGGTTTCAGAGATTCAAGACATGCTGCAGGAGCTCATCGGCACAGCCATGCTCAGCAAGTTGGAAAACACTGCCCTCAAGTACATATCAGGCACAATGCTAAACCTTTCTAAGGCCTTGAACACAGTCAACGATGAACTAAAACTTGTGAGCTCTCATGTTCCCAGGTCGGCTACGAGCCTGACCAGAGAAAAGGACAAGGAGATCTCCCATAAGATCATCAAAGAACTCTGTGAGGAGAATGAGAAGTTTAAGCAGAGGCTCAAAGAAACCGAAGAAAAATGTGAGCAGTTGACTCGAATCAAAAGTTTTCTAGGACGCCAACTATCCGCCTCAGCTGTATCTGTCTCAGCTGCATCCGCCTCAGATATGTCCTTGAGAATGCGAGGTTTGCAGTCTCCCCAGTTAACTGTAAGCAGAGAGGTTGACATTGAGATTGATAGTCTTATAAACAAAGAGCTTGAAAAAGTGATAGATGACTCCCAAAAGAAGGGAGGTAAGGGCACTGCGGTAAAGTGGGACACATCTGTGACATATGTAGCCCAAAGTGACGTGGATGTGGAGTCTGATGACAGTCTTGTAAACATAGAGCTTGAAAAGATGACAGATTACTTTCCAAAGAAAAGGGTGAAGCGTACTGCAGTAAAGAGGGACAGATCTGTGACGTATGTAGATGAAGGGGCTGCCAGAGCCAGAGAAAAGGCTGAGGACAAAGCTGAGACTCTGCAGGACCAGGCAAAGCTCAAAGGCCTGCCACCAGTTCCAACAGCTGAGACCTTGGACACAAATCTGGAGAAGGAGGAAAAGAGTGCTGTGGAGATCAAATCCAGTCCATACTTTGATCTACAAACACTGGAAAAGAAAAAAAAAGACGAGATGCTAAAAGGCCAAGATGTCACAGGTGAACCGAGTGGCAAGGAGCAACACAAGAAGGGCAAAACTGAGCTCTTACTTGCAAGAACCTTAGTTTCACCAGGCATTCAAGTACCATCCACTGGTAGGCCAACAGACAAAGAAGGCAGGAGTGAAGCAGAACTACCCAAGAAAATCCAGCCTGAGAGTACCCCAGAGCTACACAAAATGGACAAAAAAGGGAAAAAATCAGGAAAAACTCAACAAACAGTAGGCCCCATAAAAAAACCTGATCAATTACAACCCAGGACCCCTCAACAGACTTCAGAGAGTCCCAGAGAAAGTCAAAAAAGTAACCTAGATGCATTTCAAAGAGGCATATTGTCTTTCCTAACAGAGAAAATGAATAACATAGGAAAGGCTTTTGACCCAAAAAGCATACAGAAGGAGGAGGAATCACTGGGAAGAGAAGTTGAAAAGTTATACACCATAAATGCAAAAATGGAGGAATATTTCCAAAAAGTGGCTGAAGTTGCGACTAAAACTGTGAGGATATACAAAGATGCAAGAAAGGAACTATTTACAGAGAAACTCAGCAAAGAACAGAAGCTATCTCCAGCTGGACAACTGTCTTCTAAGGAGGCAACAATCAGCAACTTTATCTTAAGTGAGCTCACAGACCCAGGGATTAGGAAACTAGTACAAATGCTCATAGATGAATTAGAAAGTGAAAGAGACATTGAAACAGACAAAACAGCAAGCAAAGATTACAGGTACAAAGGAGAAGAGCAACAAAAGCAAGAAGAGGAGGACTGGAAGAAAGACCAAAGACTTCAAAAGCAAAGGGAAAGGGAGAGATACTACAGGGACAAAGAAGAAGAGCAACAGAGGCAGGAAGAGGAGGACTGGAAGGAAGATCAAAGACTTCAAAAGCAGAGGAGAAGGGAGAGATACTACAAGGACAAAGGAGAAGAGCAACAGAGGCAGGAAGAGGAGGACTGGAAGGAAGATCAAAGACTTCAAAAGCAGAGGAGAAGGGAGAGATACTACAAGGACAAAGGAGAAGAGCAACAGAGGCAGGAAGAGGAGGACTGGGAGGAAGACCAAAGACTTCAAAAGCAGAGGGAAATGGAAAGATACTACAAGGACAGAAGAGAAGAGCAACAAAAGCAGGAAGAGGAGGACTGGAAGGAAGACCAAAGACTTCAAAAGCAGATAGAAAGGGAGAGATACTACAAGGACAAAGGAGAAGAGCAACAGAGGCAGGAAGAGGAGGATGGGAAGGAAGACCAAAGACTTCAAAAGCAGAGGAGAAGGGAGAGATACTACAAGGACAAAAGAGAAAGACAACAAAGGCAGGAAGAGGAGGATGGGAAGGAAGACCAAAGACTTCAAAAGCAGAGGAGAAGGGAAAGATACTACAAGGACAAAAGAGAAAGACAACAAAGGCAGGAAGAGGAAGACGGGAAGGAAAACCAAAGACTTCAAAAGCAAAGGGAAAGAGAGAAAGCAGGGCTGCAGGAAGATTGGAGACAAGACATGAGCCAGGTTCAGGACCTAAAGGCAGGGAGAGATGCCGAAGAGGATGAAAAGCTGAGGGTGAGCAAACCAAAACAACCAAAGATTGAGTTGACCCACAAAGACCTATCAGACATGTTCAGCCAAAGTGCAGCGGTCTTGGGAACCATGAAATCGCAGGTGCAATTGTTCCCAGTGGATTCTGACAAAATGGAAAGCCACCCTGATGAAAAGCAGGCCCCCCCGGCCTTCCCAAAACCTGTCTCTGAGCAGGCACAGAGAGTAGAAGCTGAGACGTCTCGCTTTCCAACAGTACGCCTCACCCCCGAGCAGGCACAAACTTTGAGTGGTCCTCCTATTCACAAACATGCTGTAGAATTACAGATGACTTTTACAGCAGAGCAGGAGCAAGGCTTACACACTGAGTCTCTCACGTCAGAAAAACCCCAGGCAATGCAGATGCCCTTGACAACTACAGAACAACACAAGATATCTGAGGTCACAATTACCCAGAGGCCAGTTCTACCCCTCGAGCAGGTCCAAGTAAAAGATGGAATTCTTACTCCCCAGCAGGCCCTGGAAAAAGGGATCCCTCCCATTCCTGAGCAAGAAAAGGGACCAAGATTCACTCTTACCCCTCAGCAGGCCCAGGCTCTGGGTATCACTCTCACCCCTGAGCAGACCAAAGCAGAGAGGATCAGTCTGACCCCTCAGCAGGCCCAGGCCCTAAGCATCACTCTTACCCCTGATCAGGCCAAGGCCCAGAAGGTCAGTGTGACCCCTCAGCAGGCCCAGGCCCTGGGCATCACTCTCACCCCTGATCAGACCAAAGCAGAGAGGATCAGTCTGACCCCTCAGCAGGCCCAGGCTCTGGGCATCACTCTCACCCCTGATCAGACCAAGGCCCAGAAGGTCAGTCTGACCCCTCAGCAGGCCCAGGCTCTGGGCATCACTCTCACTCCTGATCAGACCAAGGCCCAGAAGGTCAGTCTGACCCCTCAGCAGGCCCAGGCCCTGGGCATCACTCTCACCCCTGAGCAGACCAAAGCAGAGAGGATCAGTCTGACCCCTCAGCAGGCCCAGGCTCTGGGCATCACTCTTACCCCTGATCAGGTCAAGGCCCAGAAGGTCAGTCTGACCCCTCAGCAGGCCCAGGCTCTAGGCATCACTCTCACCCCTGATCAGGCCAAGGCCCAGATGATCAGTTTGACCCCTCAGCAGGCCCAGGCCCTAGGGCTCACTCTCACCCCTGAGCAAACCAAAGCAGAGAGGATTAGTCTGACCCCTCAGCAGGCCCAGGCTCTGGGCATCATTCTCACTCCTGAGCAAACTAAAGCAGAGAGGATCAGTCTGACCCCTCAGCAGGCCCAGGCTCTGGGCATCACTCTCACCCCTGATCAGGCCAAGGCCCAGATGATCAGCCTGACCCCTCAGCAGGCCCAGGCCCTGGGCATCACTCTCACCCCGGAGCAAACCAAAGCAGAGAGGATCAGTCTGACCCCTCAGCAGACCCAGGCCCTGGGCATCACTCTTACCCCTGATCAGGCCAAGGCCCAGAAGGTCAGTCTGACCCCTCAGCAGGCCCAGGCCCTGGGCATCACTCTCACCCCTGATCAGGCCAAGGCCCAGAAGGTCAGTCTGACCCCTCAGCAGGCCCAGGCCCTGGGCATCACTCTCACCCCGGAGCAAACCAAAGCAGAGAGGATCAGTCTGACCCCTCAGCAGGCCCAGGCCCTGGGGTTCACTCTCACCCCTGAGCAAACCAAAGCAGAGAGGATCAGTCTGACCCCTCAGCAGACCCAGGCTCTGGGCATCACTCTCACCCCTGATCAGGCCAAGGTCCAGAAGGTCAGTCAGACCCCTCAGCAGGCCCAGGCTCTGGGCATCACTCTCATGCCTGATCAGGCCAAGGCCCAAATGGTCACTTTGACCCCTCAGCAGGCCCAGGCCTTGGGGCTCATTCTCACTCCTGAGCAAACCAAAGCAGAGAGGATCAGTCTGACCCCTCAGCAGACTCAGGCCTTGGGCATCACTATCACCACTGATCAGGCCAAGACCCAGACAGTCAGTTTGATCCCTCAGCAGGCCCAGGCCCTGGGCATCACTCTCACTCCTGAGCAAACTGAAGCAGAGAGAATCAGTCTGACCCCTCAGCAAACCCAGGCTTTAGGCATCACTATCACTACTGATCAGGCCAAGTCCAAGAAGGTCAGGATGACCCCTCAGCAGGCCCAGGCTCTGGGCATCACTCTCACCCCTGATCAGGCCAAGGCCAAGAAGGTCAAGATGACCCCTCAGCAGGCCCAGGCCCTGGGGCTCACTCCCACTCCTGAGAAAACCAAAGCGGAGAAGATCAGTCTGACCCCTCAGCAGGCCCAGGCTCTGGGCATCACTTTCACCCCTGATCAGGCCAAGGAGGTCAGTCTGACCCCTCAGCAGGCCCAGGCCCTGGGGTTCACTCTCACCCCTGAGCAGGCCAAGGCCAAGGAGGTCAGTCTGACCCCTCAGCAGGCCCAGGCCATGGGGCTCACTCTCACCCCTGAGCAGACCAAAGAACAGAGGGTCAGTCTGACCCCTCAGCAGATCCCGGGAGTCACACTCACCCCTCAGCAGTCCCAAGCACAAATGACTAATCTCACTCCTGAACAGGCCCAGGCCCTGGGGATAACCCTAGACCAGCAGCTGTTCCAAATACAACAGCAGGCCCAAGAACAGCAGGTCACCATCACCCCAGAGGAGGCCGAGGCCCTGGGCATCACTCTCACCCCTGAGCAGGTCAAGGCTCATGAAATCGCTCTGACTCCTGAGCAGGCTGAGGCCCTGGGGCTCACTCTCACCTCTGAACAGGTTAAGACTCAAAGGGTCAGTCTGACTCCTGAGCAGGCTGAGGCCCTAGAGCTCACTCTCACTCATGAGCAGGCCCAGGCCCTGGAAATGGTTCTCACCCCTCAGACCGAAGCTCTTGAGGTCACTCTCACTCCTGAACAGGCTCAGGCCCTGGGACTCACTCTCACCCTTCAGCAGGCCAAGGCACAAAAGATCAGTTTGAGCCCTCAGCAGGCCCAAGCTCTGGGGATCACTCTCACTCCTCAGCAGGCTCAGGCTCTGGGGCACACTCTCACACTTCAGCTCGAAGCTCACACACCTAAACAGGCCCAGGCTGTGGGGCTCACTGTCACATCTCCAAAGGCTCACATACAGAAATTATTTCTCACCGCTCAGCAGGCCCAAGCTTTGGACATCTCTCTTACTCCTGAGCAAGCTGAGACATCAACGACCATTCTTACCCCTCAGCTGGTCAGTGGCCTAGGAATCACTATCACCCGTGAGCAGGCCAAGAAACAAAAGATCGTTTCGAGCCATCAGCTGGCCCAGGCTCTGATGCTAGCTCCTACCTTTCAGTCCGAAGCTGACAAGATCACTCTCAGGCCTCAGCAGGCCAGAGCACAGGAAATCAGTTTTGCTCTCAAGCAGGCCCAGGTTCAGGAAATAGTTTCTACCCTTCAGAGCAAAGCTCTTGAGAGCACTCCCACACCTGAGCAGGACCAAGCACAGAAAATCAGTCTTACTTCCGTGCAGGTCAAAGCCATGGAAATAGCTCCCACTCCTCAGAGCAAAGCTCTTGAGAGCACTCGCATACCTGAAGAGGCCCAAGCACAGGAAATCAGTCTTACTCCCCAGCAGGCCCAGGCTCTGGGGCTCACTCTCACGCCTCAGCAGGCTCACATACAGAAGATATTTCTCACCCCTCAGCAGGCCCAAGCTCTGGGCATCACTCTTACCTCTGAGCAAATCAAGACACCAAAGATCACTCTCACCCCTCTACAGGTCCAAGCCCTAGGGGTCACTCTTACCCAGGAACAGGCCAAAGCAGAGAAGATCAGTTTGAGCCCTCAGCAGGCCCAAGCTCTGGGGATCACTCTCACTCCTCAGCAGGCCCAGGCTCTGGGGATAGCACCTACTCCTCAGCCCGAAGCTGTCAAGATCACTCAAAGACCTGAGCGGACTGTCAGTCTTACTCCGGAGCAAGCCAAGGCCCTGGAGAAAGCTTCTACCCCACATAGTGAAGATCTTGAGAGCACTCACACACCTGAAGAGGCCCAAGCACAGGAAATCAGTCTTACTCCCCAGCAGATCCAGGCCCTGGGGCTCACTCTCACGCCTCAGCAGGCTCACATACAGAAAATATTTCTCACCCCTCAGCAGGCCCAAGCTCTCTACATCACTCTTACCCCTGAGCAAATCAAGACACCAAAGATCACTCTCACCCCTCCACAGGTCCAATTCCTAGGGGTCACTCTCACCCGTGAACAGACCAAAGCAGAGAAGATCAGTTTGAGCCCTCAGCAGGCCCAAGCTCTGGGGATCACTCTCACTCCTCAGCAGGCCCGGGCTCTGGGGATAGCTCCTACCCCTCAGCCCAAAGCTGTCAAGATCACTCGAAGATCTGAGCGGATAGTCAGTCTTACTCCCGAGCAGGCCAAGGCCCTGGAAAGAGCTACCCGATATAGTGATGATCTTGAGAGCACTCACACACCTGAAGAGGCCCAAGCACAGGAAATCAGTCTTACTCCCCAGCAGGCCCAGGCCCTGGGGCTCACTTTCACGTCTCAGCAGGCTCACATACAGAAGATATTTCTCACCCCTCAGCAGGCCCAAGCTCTGGGCATCACTCTTACCCCTGAGCAAATCAAGACACCAAAGTTCACTCTCACCCCTCCACAGGTCCAAGCCCTAGGGGTCACTCTCACCCGGGAACAGACCAAAGCAGAGAAGATCAGTTTGAGCCCTCAGCAGGCCCAAGCTCTGGGGATCACTCTCACTCCTCAGCAGGCCCGGGCTCTGGGGATAGCTCCTACCCCTCAGTCCGAAGCTGTCAAGATCACTCGAAGATCTGAGCGGATAGTCAGTCTTACTTCCGAGCAAGCCAAGGCCCTGGAAAGAGCTACCCGATATAGTGATGATCTTGAGAGCACTCACACACCTGAAGAGGCCCAAGCACAGGAAATCAGTCTTACTCCCCAGCAGGCCCAGGCCCTGGGGCTCACTCTCACGCCTCAGCAGGCTCACATACAGAAGATATTTCTCACCCCTCAGCAGGCCCAAGCTCTGGGCATCACTCTTACCCCTGAGCAAATCAAGACACCAAAGATCACTCTCACCCCTCTACAGGTCCACATCCTAGGGGTCACTCTCACCCGGGAACAGGCCAAGGCACAGAAGATCAGTTTGAGCCCTCAGCAGGCCCAAGCTCTGGGGATCACTCTCACTCCTCAGCAGATCCGGGCTCTGGGGATAGCTCCTACCGCTCAACCTGAAGCTGTCAAGATCACTCGAAGACCTGAGCAGGCCCAAGCACAGGAAATCAGTCTTACTCGTGAGCAGACCAAGGCCCTGGAAAAAGCTTCTACCCGACGTAGTGAAGATCTTGAGAGCACTCACACACATGAGCAGGCCCAAGTACAGAAAATCAGGGTTACTTCCGAGCAGGCCAAGGCTCTGGAAATAGTTCCTACCTCTCAGAGCAAAGCTCTTGAGAGCACTCGCATACCTGAAGAGGCCCAAGCACAGGAAATCAGTCTTACTCCCAAGCAGGCCCAGGCCCTGGGGCTCACTCTCACGCCTCAGCAGGCTCACATACAGAAGATATTTCTCACCCCTCAGCAGGCCCAAGCTCTGGGCATCACTCTTACCCCTGAGCAAATCAAGACACCAAAGATCACTCTCACCCCTCCACAGGCATACGCCCTAGGGGTCACTCTCACCCGGGAACAGGCCAAGGCACAGAAGATCAGTTTGAGCCCTCAGCAGGCCCAAGCTCTGGGGATCACTCTCACTCCTCAGCAGGCCCGGGCTCTGGAGATAGCTCCTACCCCTCAACCTGAAGCTGTCAAGATCACTCATAGACCTGAGCAGGATGTCAGTCTTACTCCCGAGCAGGCCAAGGCCCTGGAAAAAGCTTCTACCCCACATAGGGAAGATCTTGAGAGCACTCGCACACATGAGCAGGCCCAAGTACAGAAAATCAGGGTTACTTCCGAGCAGGCCAAGGCCCTGGAAATAGTTCCTACCCCTCAAAGCAAAGCTCTTGAGAGCACTCGCATACCTGAAGAGGCCCAAGCACAGGAAATCAGTCTTACTCCCAAGCAGGCCCAGGCCCTGGGGCTCACTCTCACGCCTCAGCAGGCTCACATACAGAAGATATTTCTCACCCCTCAGCAGGCCCAAGCTCTGGGCATCACTCTTACCCCTGAGCAAATCAAGACACCAAAGTTCACTCTCACCCCTCCACAGGCCTATGCCCTAGGGGTCACTCTCACCCGGGAACAGGCCAAGGCACAGAAGATCAGTTTGAGCCCTCAGCAGGCCCAAGCTCTGGGGATCACTCTCACTCCTCAGCAGGCCCGGGCTCTGGAGATAGCACCTACCCCTCAGCCCGAAGCTGTCAAGATCACTCAAAGACCTGAGCAGGATCTCAGTCTTACTCCGGAGCAAGCCAAGGCCCTGGAGAAAGCTTCTACCCCACATAGTGAAGATCTTGAGAGCACTCGCATACATGAGCAGGCCCAAGCACAGGAAATCAGTCTTACTCCCCAGCAGGCCCACGCCCTGGGGCTCACTCTCACGCCTCAGCAGGCTCACATACAGAAGATATTTCTCACCCCTCAGCAGGCCCAAGCTCTGGGCATCACTCTTACCCCTGAGCAAATCAAGACACCAAAGTTCACTCTCACCCCTCTACAGGCCTATGCTTTAGGGGTCACTCTCACCCAGGAACAGGCCAAGGCACAGAAGATCAGTTTGAGCCCTCAGCAGGCCCAAGCTCTGGGGATCACTCTCACTCCTCAGCAGGCCCGGGCTCTGGAGATAGCACCTACCCCTCAGCCCGAAGCTGTCAAGATCACTCAAAGACCTGAGCAGGATCTCAGTCTTACTCCAGAGCAAGCCAAGGCCCTGGAGAAAGCTTCTACCCCACATAGTGAAGATCTTGAGAGCACTCACACACCTGAAGAGGCCCAAGCACAGGAAATCAGTCTTACTCCCCAGCAGGCCCAGGCCCTGGGGCTCACTCTCACACCTCAGCAGGCTCACATACAGAAGATATTTCTCACCCCTCAGCAGGCCCAAGCTCTGGGCATCACTCTTACCCCTGAGCAAATCAGGACACCAAAGATCACTCTCACCCCTCCACAGGCCTATGCCCTAGGGGTCACTCTCACCCGGGAACAGGCCAAGGCACAGAAGATCAGTTTGAGCCCTCAGCAGGCCCAAGCTCTGGGGATCACTCTCACTCCTCAGCAGGCCCGGGCTCTGGTGATAGCTCCTACCCCTCAGCAGGCTGAAGCCTTGGGAATCACTTCCACCCCAGATAAGGAAGAATGGATAAGCTTGACCCCTGAGCAGGCCCAGCCCCTGGGGATCACTTTCACCCCTGAGCAGGCCAAGGAACAGAAGGTCATTGTGACCCCTGAGCAGGCCCAGGCCCTGGGAGTCACATTTACTCCTGAGGAGGCCAAGGCACACAGAATCTTTCTGGGCCCTGAGCAGGCCCACTCCCTGGGGATCACACTCACTCCTGAGCAGGCAGAAGCCCTGGGCATCGCTCTCACTCTTTCACAGAGACAGGCTCAGGGTATTCTTCTTCCTCAGAAATCTCAGGGTTTGGATGCTCCATTAATTCCTGAGCAGGCTGAAGCACAAAGGAGAAGGCTCATTAAGCATTTTCAAACCCTGAAAACCCCTATTGCCCACAAGTCTATTCAGACAGAAAAACCAGCTATCACTTCTAAACAGACCCAGACAACTTTGATCCTAAGTACCCTACAGTCTCAGATGTTTGGAGTCCCACATTCACAAAAAGAGGACTTGGCATTGGGAATCACTCCCACACCAGGGCAGACCCAGGCAGTTGAGCAAGTCCAGGCTTTGCAGGCTACCCTCACATCCAGGAGGGCCCAGTCATTGCTGGGCCAGTTTGTTCCAGAGCACATGCAAACACTAACATTCACAATCACTCTTGAGAAAGCCCAGGGCTTGGGGGTCACTTTCACACGAGAACAAACCCAGGCATCAGCTATCACCTTCACCCCTGAGCAGGTGGCAGCGCTAGAAGATGCGCTCACTGCAGACCTGGCCTGGAAGTGGGGGATTTTAACCACACCAGAAGATAGCTCACATATTATGACCACTAACCAGCCGCACAGACTGGGAGTCACCAGTCACCAACCACCTCAGGCCCATCATATTCCTCTTGCCGTTGACAGGCTATCTCAAAAATGGAAGGATTTCCCTCTACTGCAGAAATTAACACCTTCTCCTGCCCATGTTCCATCTGCCCCTACGACGGGCCTAGGCCTGAGGATTCTTTCTGACTCTGGAAAGCTTGAAGAACCACGGATCTCTCCTACCTACAGACAGATGCTCCAAGACAGAGGTCAAGTCATTGCTGCACAGTACCCAGCACCGGGAGTTGCTCCTACAATGAGACAGCTCCAGACACCTGAGGCTCCTCCCACTTCAAGGCCATCCCTTGGTCCTAAGTGGCTGCTCAGAACTGGAGACATTTGGCCATCTCTAATATCAGAAATCCCCTTTGGCCCCAGACCATCTCCTGGACCTAGGATCCCCCCCATCTCTAGAGAGAGTCCAGAACTCTTTGTTCCTGAAGGCTCTGATGCCCGAAAGGAGTTTTTGGTTTCCGACATCTTCCCCTCCCAGGCTCCTGCCATCAGCAAACACACTCCCTACAGGCAGACCCATTCTACCCCTGCACAAGGTCCTTCATGGATCATCCCGGAAGTCTCCCCCCTAATACTCACTCCCATCCCACTGCGTTCCTCCATGGACGAGGAACTCCCAGTTCCTGGGAGGCCCCAGCATGGGTCTCCCTTTGCAGTTGCTCAGAGAAGTCCCAGAGCTTCCCCTGCAAAACTTGAACCGGCAAGTGTTCTCCCAAGTGATGCCCTGGGTTTGCCGGTCTCTCAGCTTCCTTTCCCTACTGAGAAGATCCAAAGAGCGAAGGTTTATGACACTTCAAGACAAACTCAGGAACTCCAAGATTCTTTTGACGTGGAACCACTTGGAAAGTTTCAGCCTTGTGTCATCGGTTCTAGGATACACAGATCACAGTCCCCCCTTGTTGATGAGAAAGCCCTTTCCAGGGAGGAGAAGCCCATAGCAACACTACCATCTCTCACCACTCAATCCTTCCAGCCATCACAGATCTTAGCTTCTGAAAGGGGCCAGAAACCATGGCTTCCCCCTATAGACAAGCCCTGGTTCCTAAGCCCAGTTTCTGATACCAGGAGAGGCAAGATGATGGGGTCCGCATTCCCTGACCAGCACCCTGAAGACAGATACTGCGTTAATGTGGAGGCTCAAAGGAGGAACCTGGTTTTATTAAATCAGGCTGCACAAACGTCTGGACTCCCTTCAGAGCATTACTCATTTGCCAGGAATCTCATAGTTGAATTACTTCATACGAATACAGTTCGGCTGGGGTATCTGTCCCGCAAGTATGTTGCCTATAGGCTGATCCAGCTTGCCAGGTAGATATAATTGTTATGTATACTGCTTTCTGGTAGAGTCCTAATGTCATTGCCTAGAGTTTTCATGTTTATCAGATCATATTCTCTAAATTTTTAAATTATTTTTGTTTTATGTGTATGGGTATTTTGCTTGCATGCATACCTGTGCTCAGAGAGAATGTTGGCTCTCCTGAGATTGTGGTGACAGTAGTCAGTTTTGAGCTACAGTGTGGGTGCTGGGAGTCAAACCCAGGTCTGCTGGAAGACTAGCAACTGCTCTTAACCACTGAGCCATCTCTCCAGCCTCAGATCACATGCTGTAAACATGCCCTCACTAAGGATGGGCAAGATGGAGGTTCTAAGACCATAAAAGGAAATCAGGTATGGTGGCACATGCTTGTAATTCCAATTGGGAGCTGAAAGCAGAAGGGGTGTGTGTTTGTGTGTGGGGGGGGGTGAGCATGTGTATGTGTTGCACAAGGAAGTTGGAGGACAGAGGATGCCAGGTGTCTTTTTCCTATGTCTCTCCACCTTGTTCTTTAGAGACTGAATCTCTCACTGAAACTCCCCATAAGGCTGACAGGGAACCCACCTGTGTTCTGTCCACCAATACTGGGATTACAGGCATACACAGCCATGTCTGGCCTGGTTTATCTATTTATTCTTTTTTAAGATAAGGCTCAGCCGGGTGCAGTGGTGCATACCTGTGATCTCGGTGCTCAGGGAGGCAGAGGCAGGGCCAGCTTGGTCTACAAAACCAGTCCAGGACAGCCAAGGATACACAGAGAATTCTGTCTTAGAAAAAAAAAAAAAGCAAAAAAATAAATGAGATAAAGTTCACCTTGTAACCAACATTGACCTGAAACTCACTTTGTAGCCCAGACTGGCCTCTAACTCTCAACCTTCCAGCCTTGGCCTCCAGGGGAGCAGGATTACAGGCATGGGCTGTCAGACTCTACACAATTTCTGAAGTGGCTGATGGAAGGTTTATTGTTGAACAGCTTTATTATTGTTCCTCATTTTTTAATATCAGAAAAAGCCAGACCTGGTGGTTTATACCTGTGATTACAAACACTTTAAAGGTAGAGGCAGGAAGATCAGGAATTCAGGGCTATTGTTAGCAATTTAACAAGTTTGGGGCCATCCTGGAGTACATGACAAACAAATAGAAAATAAATAGAAACAAACAAATATAAAGAAGAAAGAAAGGAAAGAGAGAGGTGAAAGAGAGAAAAGAAAGAAAGAAAGTAAGAAAGAAGAAAGAAAAAGAGAAGAAGAAAGAAAAAGAAAGGAAGGAAGGAAAGAGAGAAAGAACAAGAGAGATAAAGAAAGAAAAAGAGAAAATAAGTTAGGGGTCTGGTATGGTGGTGTACACCTTTAATCTCAGGACTTGAGAAGCAGAATTAAGTAGATCTCTGAACTGGGAGCCAGCCTGGTCTATACAGTGAGTTCCAGGCCAGCCTGAAAACCTTGTCTCAAAACAAAACAAAACCGTTCTCAGTCTGTTTGCCTTTCGTAGGAATCTTTGCCTCACACCTCTCTACTATGAGCCCTGGGTCTCCATTTTTATTCCAGTTTAGTTGCTTGGTCACTACCCAACCCACCCTTCCCTCCAATGAAGAGATTTAAACATTTACCATAAATTCTTTGAGAGTTTTTGTTTGTTTTGCTTGTCTGTTGTTGTTGTTGAGACAGGGTTCCCTGTACTCCTGGGCAGCATACACTCACTCTGTAGTCCATGCTGGCTTTAAATTTATGGTAACCCTCCTGCTCAGGTCTTCTGAGTGCTGGGATAACCACCGCCATGCCCCGCTAGCCTTCTGCCTCCCAATACTTAGAGAATACTTTCAACAGTTTGTAATCAAACCCAGATAAGGCTATAGTGCATTTTTTAAAATCTACTTTATTTTGGTTTCTGAATGCCTCCTTCCTTCTCCACCCCTAACCTTTCCAACACCAGGTAGGAGAGAAAGGAGGTTACTGGGGAGAGAAGTCAGAGTTCTCTCTACTTGCTTCCTGCTGGCTAGGGTCACTGGGTTCTTTGAGGCAAGTCCAATCGTCATTTCAGGAGATCTCCAAGTTCTTCTTATTAGACTGCATCAACAGCAATGGGGAAGGGGGAAGCACCGCCTTCTTCTTTCTCTTGAGAGCCCGCTTTCTCTCTCTGGGCTCTGGCATTTATTCTCTCTCCAGAGTCCTCAGATTTAAACTATGTGCAGCTGGCAAAGAGCCCCTCTCCAAGCCTGCAGAGGGCAAAATAGTCTGCTGCTGTGTGCCTGGTGCCCACAGAGCTGAGAAGAGGCCATCAGATCCTCTGGAACTGGAGGAACAGATGGTTGTGAGCTGCCTGTGGGTACTGGGAATCAAACCCAGGTCCTCTGGAAGAGGCCTCTTGGCCACTGAGACATCTTTACTATTTTGAGACAGGGTCTTACTAAATTGCCCAGGCTAGCATCAGACTTGCATCTTCCTGCTCTAGATTCCCAAGTAGCTGGTAGCTGAGACTCTTTGAAGTTAGGTGCTGTGATTACAAGACATAAGTCACCCTTCAGAGCTGTTGCTGTACCCCTTCTTGTCCTTGTCTTCTTTCTGCTCCCCCCTCCACTTGTTTTTTGTTGTTGGCTTTTTTATTTTATTTTAAAGCTTCACAGTCACGAGCCAGGCTTCTAATAGTAGACACTTACCAAGCAACACACATTTGTGATCCCAGCACTCTAGAGGCAAGAGTTTGGGGCCAGCCTAATCTACACAGTAAGATCTTGCTTTAAACAAACAAAATGCCTTAAATTTATGAGTAAGAAAAATAATTGTTTGGGGTGATACCTGAAGCCTCATTGCTGACACGAGAGCAGATTTTGAGTAGGTGAACCCTGCCCCTAAGGTGACCTGCTGAGTGAGATGCCTGAGTACAGGCATCCTCCTGACCCTCAAATATGATTAAAAACTCAGAGCCCAGTAGTGGTGGCACATGCCTTTAGTCCCAGCACTTTGGCAGAGGCAGCTGGATCTCTGAGTTTGAAGCCATCCTGGTCTACAGAGAATCCCAGGACAGCCAGGGCTACACAGAGAAACCCTGACTCAAACAAAACAATCAGAAGAAAATTGAAATCTGTCTTCCCAAAAGTAGCTGGGGTTATAGATGTGTGTGGGATTTGGCAGTTATTAAAACACTAAAATCTTGATTATCTTTACTAAAAATATAATTTAAAAATTTTATATGTATGATGACTTTTGCCTATATATATATATATATATATGTCTGTGTACCATAAGCATCCCTGGTACTTGTGGAGGTCAGAAGTGGGTAATGGATTCTCTGGAACTGGAAGTACAGACAGTCGTGAGCCACCATGTGGGTGCTGGGAATCCAACCCAGGGAGCCACTGAGCCATCTCTCCATCCCCAAAGACTTTCTAATTTTTATACATCCAGTTTCTGTGTCTGATGTATGAATTATTTTAAGTAGCTCGGGACTGTTTAAAAATAGTGATGACATTGATTTGAGACATAGCTCTGTGGTAGAACATATGTGTAGCATGTACAAGGCCCTGGGTTCAGTTCCCAGCATTGGCTTAGTGGCTTACAACCTTGCAGAACTCCAGTTCTGGGGTGTGCAGCGCCCTCTCCTGGCTTCTGAGGGGAAACAGGTATGCACACGGCACCCACACATATACGCAGGCGGAACACTCATACATACAAAATAAAAATAAATAAATCTGTTTTTTTAGTTGTCATGGATATAGCTCCATAGTAGATCAATTGCCTAGTGTGGTAGTTGAAGAGAGCAGCCACCATAGGCTCACAGACTCAAGTGCTTGGCTACCTGGGAATGTGCAGGCCTTTAATCCCAGCAGGGGCCAGCCTGGTATAAAGAGTAAGTTCCAGGACAGCCAGGTTACACAGAGAAACCCTGTCTTGAAAACAAAACAAAAATGCAAAAAAAACAACAACAAACCATATAACCTAAGAACAGTAACAAAGCTTCAGGCTGTAAAAACAGTTCAGTAGGTAAGCCAATGATGACCTGAGTTTGATCCTGGAGACACCCATGAAAAGGGACTAAAGTGAGCCCTGCAGGGTGACCTCCAC
Source organism: Meriones unguiculatus (assembly GCF_030254825.1). Taxonomy (NCBI): domain Eukaryota; kingdom Metazoa; phylum Chordata; class Mammalia; order Rodentia; family Muridae; genus Meriones; species Meriones unguiculatus. The sequence continues at coordinate 3,358,118 of NC_083356.1, forward strand.
ATGTGTGCTGTAACATGTGCACCTCCCTAAGAAGAAGAATAAATAAAACAACAATTTAGAATGGCTTCATAAGAAGGTGTCAAATATGATCTTTATTCTTGTTTGTATTTTTGGCAGGGTCTTATTTCGAAGCCCAGGCTGGCCTAGAACTTAGCCCAGGTTGGCCTTATATTAGAACCCACTCCCTTTACCTCAGCCTCCTGAAGGGTGGATTAAAATAAGCAAAACTAATTACAACACACACAAATCTTCAGAGGTTTCATGCAAATTTGAAAGCAATATAGATGATTAGAAATCTATTCTTTGTTTGTTTGGCTTTTTTTTTTTCAAGACAGGGTTCTCTGTATAGCCCTGGCTGTTCTGGAACTCAGTCTGTAGACCAGGCTGGCCTTAAACTCACAGAGATCTTCCTGCCTCTGCCTCCCTGAGTGCTGGGACTAAAGGCATGCACCACCACTGCCTGGAAGAAATGTATTCTTACAGGGAAATTAAACAAGTCTCCCACACCTGCCATACCTCCTGCTAACTCAGAGTGAGGTAGGAATGGAAACAACGGAAGTCAGGTGTGTTAAATTGGGCTTGAGAACTGTATGGATCTAATTGATTTTTTTTTTTTCCCCAAGAAACAACATAACCAAACGATTAAAAGACATCCAAAACACTGGGAAAGGGTATGAGGCACAGAACCTGTACATCATGCTGAACAGAATTGATGATTATCAGAAGAAGGTGATGTCGGTCTGGATGGACAAACAGAAGAGTCTGGAGCAGAGGCGGCAGCAGTGTTTGTGGTCCATGGGGCGCTTCTTCAGCCAGGTAACTGCTTCCTCACCGCCTTTCCAGCCTGCTGCAGAACAGAGAGATGTGGTGGTGGTTTGCTTTTGTTGGAGATGTGACCTCTGTATTGTGCAGCTCTGGCTGCCCTGGAAGAAACTGTGTACACTAGGCAGGCATGCTCATGCCTGCCATCCCAGCACTTGAGAGGCTGAGGCAAAAGGATTACTGTTTGAGGCCAGCCTGGACTACATAGGTAATTCCAGGGAAGCCTCGGCTATGGGGTAAATTCCCTGTCTTGAACATCTGTCAAGTATGGACAACAACAATAAATAAGAATCCTCTACCACACTGCCAAAAGGAAGAAATCATCTTATCTTCTTTGTATGAAAGCAAAGTGTCCCAGGGCTTACTGCCCCAGAGGTCCAGGAAGAGACGGGTTCTGTGCCTCTCTCATGGCAACGTAGCCCCCTGTTGGCATTCCTGTAGCTTTAGGGCTGGAGAGATGACATGTAGCATCAAGCAGTGCTCTGGCCGAGGACCAGAGCCAAGACAGCCTGTAACCTCAGCTCCAGGAGCTCCGACGCCACCTGCCCACCTTACAGGCAGTCTCTGCCTTCAGACGGCCAGTGTGTCTTCCGTCTTCTGACACCAAGGACAAATGGCAGCAAATTCATTACATACCTAATTAGTCCAGGACACTCTCATTTTAAGACTCTTAATCACATCTGCAAACTCTTTGTCCAAATAAGGTCATGTTCACCCGTTCAGGTGGACATGGCGTGTCTCTGGTGGGATGTCATTCAGTCCACCTCATCAAGACTTCAGATGACCCCACAGCTGGAACAGGCATCCTTCCGTGAAGTTGGAGGGGAGATGCTTTAGAAAGCACGAACTGTTTCTTTCCCAGGCACTGGTTCTGTTTTGCTAGTGTTGTTTAACAGTCTCTGTCCATATAACCAGGCTGACCTTGAACCCCAGCCCACATTCCTGCCTCAGCTTCCCAAGTGCTGGGATTACAAGTGTGTGCTGGCTTCTGCCTGGTTATGGCTGGCTACTCTTTCCCCAGAACATTAAGAGTCCAGTTTTAAACCCTGAGCTGACAAGGAGCTGAGCTGCTTACACAGTACCCGGCACAGACAGCCTGGTAAATTCTGGCGTCCACCCCGGTGCCCCTTCCAAGACAGTACCAGCATGCTTTTGCAAGTAACAATGACCTTTAAAAAAAGCTTCAGAGCTGGGAGGTTGTGAGCTAGAGGCTGTTTCCGAGGTCGTGCGTGTGCGCATGCTCAGTGGGTGCTTGCGAAGGTAGGAAGGTGGCGTCGCAAGCTGCCTTGGCTCTCTAGTCCTCGGCCAGAGCACTGCTTGATCCTGGGCAACGCGCCACCTCTCGGCCCTAACCGCTACAGTTGTGATGACATGGCAGAGCGTGCGGTCTCTGGGTGTACCTGGGCGAGCAGGGTGCCCACGCAAGATTAGTCTTTCGAATATGCTAGATTCATTCACACAAGCCCTCCTTACACTATCATGCCAATATAAAAGGTAAGCAAACATCTCAAAGTGGGGACCAGTTGTTTGGGCAAAAATGCTGCTGCAGGGTTCTACTAGGAAATCTTTTCCGGTGAGGACACATTCAAGCGCCACCCCCCCCCCCCCCGCCCCGTGAAGTCCTTTGGCTGTGGCAGGCTGGGAGGATGGCCCTCGAGGGTGTAGCTAGCACAGCCAGGGGCCACGTATGGGCCCAGGGACAGTTCAACCATCACTGAGTTCATGGCCACACACAGCTCAAGTCCTCTTGCCCATGGGTACCAGCAAAGGCTCTGTCTAGGGGTCATGGCAGTGAGATCTTGGAGACCATTCCCAAAGTTCCAGCTTTTGTGTCATTTCATTGGGACACCAGCTGGAGTCCTAGAAACATTTTAATGTCTAGATAACATTTTTCTTTAATATTTTTGGAGACAGGGTTTCTCTATGTAGCCTTGGCTGTCCTGGAACTCACTATGCAGCCCAGGCGGGTCCTGAATTCTCAGAGATCTGCCTGCCTCTGCCTCCCGAGTGCTGGATTAAAGACGTGATCCACCACTGCCCAGCTCATTACCATTTATTAATAGAGTTTAGCACAGGCTGGTGGTATTTAATATTAGAACTGGGCTGGGCATAGTGATGAATGCCTTTAATTCCAGCACTTGGGAGGCCAGCCTCGTCTACATAGCAAGCTCCAGGTTCAATAAAAAAAAGACAAAATAATTGATTAATTTGCAATATTTCCATACTTGCTTCTTTTGAGTAGGTCAGACTTCTGATCCTTGCCAGACTAGAGCATCTGGAACTTTCCATAACAACTATATTTTAAATGTTAGACTTCTTTGCAAAACAAACAAGAAAACCCTCCAATATTTGATTTAGTAAATGTGGTCTTTATAGATGTACGCAAATGGGGTGCCGGTGGCACAAGCTACCTAGCAGGAAGAACAGCATCTCAGAAGTTTCAGAGGCTACTCGGGTTCTAAAGCATTGGCTCTCATGACCCCTCAATGGAATCAAATGACATTTTCACAGGAGTTGCCCGAGACCACTGGAAAACACAGATATTTACCCTGCAATTCACAACAGTAGCACAATTACAGTCATGAAGTAGGGGCGTCACCACAACATGAGGAACTGTATTTAAAGGGTCTCTGCATTAGGAAGGTTGAGGACCACTGCTCTGGGGTCAGGGAGGCCAGAATCCAGGTGGGGAAGCATCAAGGCATAAAGAAAAAAACAGGAAAGGGAGAAGGCCCAGTCACAGAGGGGAGGCAGACAGACAGCAAGTTCAAGACCAGCCTGAGCTACAGACGTGACAAGCAGTTTCAGGCCACCCTGTCTCAGCGTCCTCACCCCCTGGAAGGAATAAGGTGCCGTGGTGGTGGGTGTGACCAGAAGACTGGGGATGGATACAGTGTCATCCCCCACATCTCTTAACTGGCTTTTGTCGTTGTTGGCTTTGTTTTTAGCTTGAAAAGGCGTTTAAACTAAACCTCAGCCAGCCCACACCTGTGATCTCTGGCTTCAACCAGATCCCTGATTTTACCAAATTTCAACGGCCAGTCTTGGAGTTTTTAGTTGAGGACAAGAAATCCAGCCTTCTCAAAGCACTCAGGTACACAGTAGGACAGTGTTAAGCTTTTGATAAGAAGTGGTACCCAATGTTTGTTTGTTTGTTTGTTTTCCAATCAAAAGCATCCCGTTCTACCCCAGAACTTCCCTTTCCTCACGGTTGGGCTCTGGTGCACGCAGTGTGAGAGTATGTTTGTCTCCACGGCTAATTCAGCAAGATGCTTTGTCTTGTTTGGGGTTCTGTTTGTTTTGGATACAGGGTCTCATTGTGTGGCCCTGGCTGGCCTGGAACTCACAGAGTACAGGCCTGTGTACTTCGTGACGCTAAGAAGGTGGTGTGAAACTGGGTGACTAGGTCATAGACGTGTTCTGATAATTACATCAGCAAATTCTGCTTTTCCCATATCTCTGCCCCCAGGGGAGTGGGGGACACTGCAGCCCAGACTGGGGCACAGGAGGACAGCACAGAACAGGGTGGCGAAGAGGCAGATGGGGCTTGTGTGTTCTGGCTAGCGTGGAGCTCCCAGGCTTCATGCTTCGCCTGGTGCTCTTGCCCCACAGACAAGGTCCGACAGAGACCATCTGGAATGCTGAGCTGTCTACTTCAAGCTACCCGATAGCGGAGAAGACATCGCTGAAGACTCTGTGGGCTCAGCTGGGTGGGTACCCAGACATCCCCAGACTGCTGCAGCTGGATATCCAGTCGACCTTCCGAAAGTCTCTCGCTTCCCTTCTGTCACGGTGAGTAAAGGTTTGGGTACTCTGGTCACTGGGCCTTTGCTCACATCTTCCTAACTTGACTTTCTTCCTCAGCACTGTAGAATGACTGAAATATTTTGGGGTGAGGTGAATTTCAACTCACAAAATAGCCCAAACAAATTCGGCATTGGTCAGTGTTTCTCTTTACAGGTGTACAGATGTCACTGCCTAGTGTCAAATGTTATGCTGAGAGCATCTCCTTGCTAGGGAGGTCAGCTTAGAATTCCGCCCTCAAATGTGTGGCTGCCGGTGGTGGCTTGCTTTTTCCACTTCGGGATTCCATTAGCGTGACCTAATTGAGTTGGTGGTACCTGCCTGCAGCCCCAGCTACTGGGAGGCTGAAGTGGTGAGCCTAACTGAGCCCCTGAGTTTGAGAGCTGCCTGGACAGCAGAGTGAAGCCAAGTCTTTAAAGAAACATATACAAGCCAGGCAGTGGGGGTGTGTATCTTTGAACCCAGCACTGGGGTGGCAGAGGCAGGTAGATCTCCGAGTTCAAGGCCAGCCTGATCTACAGGCCAAACAGAGTTGCAAGGTGAGACACTGTCTCAGAAAGCAAACAGACAATAAGCACACCTGTAGTGCCCACACTGAAGACTTTCCCAGAGCAGGGGTTGGGGGGAGGGGGATGAGGATGAGGGATGGCAGGGGATATGCTCTCATGGCTTTAAATCATGTTGAATCAGATTCCCATTTAAACCATGGGAAATTTTCCAGGGAAAGGGAAGCATTTTGGAGTTTGCAGTACTCCTTTCAGGACACAGAATTATTTAATGTTTTAAAGGAAAAACTTTGAAAATGTAACTGCTTCCACTAGAGTAGTTCATAGGCATAGTTTCTTTTCATGAAATAGAGGTCCTGATGTCAGAAGCAGTGCTAATTTATAAATGTGTTCAGATGGCAGTCACCATGAAATAAGACACAACATTCTAAAGCCAGGTGTCACTCCTGTAAGCCTAGTGTTCAGGAAGCTGAGGCAGGAGAATTGACAGGACAATGGCCTGGGCTCCATAGCAAGGCATTGGCTTGAGGAAACAAAAAATAGAGCTTGGAATAGAGCTTGCTCAGTATATGTCAGGCCTTGGGTTCCCTCAGTACAGGGAAAGAAAAGAAGAGTCTATAGTACGATGCTGAAGAGTACTCGCTCATGTGCCCCAGGCCTTGGGTTCAATCTACAGCATGGCAAAACAACAAGTCAAATAATGGTTGCAATATAGAAACATGAACTGTTGTGCCCAGATCATGAGACCTCAAAAGACCACCAGGAGTTGAGTCTGTTGCAAAACACATGAGGGTTTATTCAATACAAGCTCGAGCCCAGGTTGCAAGTTCTCTATGGAAAAAGAGAGGAATGCGGCCCTGAGGTCTAGGGGAACAAGGTTTTAAAGGGCAAAATTGCAAGCAGGGGCTCCAAGTTTTAGGTATGGGGTCTACTTTAGGTGCCAAGACCATAAAACGGTTCTGGAGAGTATTTGATCATGAGTAATGCCTGGAATGTGCTGATTAGCTGTTGCTAGGGAAGAGCAATTAGCACACTCTGTGGTCACAAGCTAGGGGCCTTCTGGGTGGGTTGCCAGGAAAAGGTATCTCTTAAGTGCAGGAAGGAAAGTGGTTGAGCCTGATTACTCCCTGCAGTGGGCTGGACATGTCTTAATTAACCTGGTCCTTTGTCTAAACTTTTATCCAGGACTTCAGTCATGCTGCCCTAAGACTCTGATTTTAAACTTTGGACCTCTCATTCCCCCCTTTTAAGAGGATACTGTCTCAAAGCCTCTAGATTTGTCCAAATAATTTAGCTGGGGAGGAGGGGGCTATCAATGTATCATTTCAGCCTGCCAGGTGGGATTGGGGCTAAAGATCTCTAATTATGTATCTGTTCAGTGCTGGCCATGGGGCTGTCGACATCAAGGGCTAGGAAGGCTGAAATGGCTAGTCGATCCAGCTGCAGGGGCAGGGAACAATCCAGGTGGCTATCAGCAAATCTGTCAGCTTGCATAGGTGATTTCCAGGTGGGTTCCATTAAGCGAAAACCTATTGGACTAAACACAGACTAGAAAGAGGAATAGAATTATTTATCGGTGGGAAGGAGAGTTCATAGGTTGGTATTGTTTTCATCAGTGGCCAGCCTTTGGTATGTGACCATAGTACAATCAACTGAATGGCCCCTAGCCTTTGCTTAATGTAGGCCATTAACTTGTTTAATAGACATGGTCCGAAAGTGACCAGCAGCAATAGGAAAGTTGTTAACCAAGGGGACATATTAAACCAAGATTCAAAGCATCCTGATCTCGCTTCTCTTTCCCTGCGTCTCTTTTCAGACCTTCTCTAACTTTGGCCAATGACTCTCTTATAATACCTGACCTATTGGCATAGACACAACATTCTTCCTTGAGTGCTGTGAATAGTCCCCCTAGTTGTAAGAAGAACAAATCGAGCCCTCTTCTATTCTGGAGGGCATCCTCTGCTAAGGAATCAACATTTTGTTCTAGATCTGAAATAGAACCCTCCAATCTTTGGCTGTCTAAGTCTATAGATTCTCTTAGTTGTCTGTAATGCTTGTCCTGGAGGACCAACAAGGTGATACCTGTTCTTGCTCCCAATGCTCCCAGCCCCAGTCCTACCGATAGAGTGACAGTGGTTATGGGTTCCCTTTTATTTCTTACATACTTTTGGTTTGGTGGGTCAAAGGCTAGGAGGAACCCTTCATTGCTATGGTAAATCAGCGGGGGAACCAACTGTACTAACACACAGTAAGAATCTGAGAGCAGCTTACTGTATGTATAGTGGGTCAAACCAGAGGAATAAGCCCACCAGGTATTAATGGGATGTGCTAGATATTGGTCTGTTCCTACCCCAATACTTAAGGTCTTGTTACAGAGGCTCTTATGAGTGTCTGGAATTGTCTCCATTCAAGTCCCTTTTCTGGAGACCAGCTGGAGAGTGAGTCTGACATATGGGGATTGATGCCATCCGCAACTGGTCATATCTGCAGCAAGAATAAAGTCACTAATGACTGCCATTGCCTCATAGAAGGGGGCTGTGAGTCATAATATAGCCAACAGGACTCAGTGAGGTCCAGGTGAGTCCCATTCAGAGCTACATACATGTTAAGCATCAATTTTCAGAGGCGTTCGGACTCGAGTTCCTAGAAAGGCCCCTTATCTTGGTTAGGTTTGGAGAAGGGGCAGGTGGGAGTTTGGGGCTCCCTGCCACTTGAGGTGTCTTTGTAGTGATTGAGCCAAGTGAGGGAGGATGTAAGACAATGTTAGGGCCAATAGCCCTGGAAGTCCCTTCAGAAAGAAGCAATCTAGAGTGCACTATCCCCCCATGCTTTCCTGTTTTCCAAAGGCACAGCCCCAAATTTTTCCCCTGCACCAATGGGTATAGCTTTACCCTTGTCGGTAAAGGAAAGCTTAAGCTGATTCAGGGTTGTAGCATGGTGGGGTGAGGGGTATTGGGTATTGAACGTCCATCCACATTATATTTGGGGTCTCTAGCCAGCTGGATGAGTCCAGTTGAGACATGTTTCCATTCTGCACAATGAAGGTCAGCCACGGTCCCGCATTTTTCCTGTCGCCACGGGATATCAAAAGGGGAGGGACACATATGAAGGTGTGCTTTGCTCTCCTCAGAGAGGAGGACCTGATGGGATGGTGAGGACCAAATTGGAACTCAGCGCAGGAGACCATGTTTTTGGTGAGGACTGTGCTAGATTCTGTAGCTAAGAGACTGCCATAATCCCATAGGATGCAGGTATTAACAGGGACATGAGGGTTCCAGACAACAGTACATGTGGTTAGTAGTCCTAAGATGATGGTGAGGCTCTTGATAACCTGACATGCAAAGGGTTGTCGGGATTGCAGCACATTCTGCATTCCAGGGCAGCAGGAATCAGGTAGTCTTCTTGGGTTGAGAATGGGTTGGCAGGCCTGGCATGCAAATAATGAATGCAAGCAGCGATCCCATCAATTGGAGTGGTCAGCAGGACAATGTATGGTCCTTTCCATCTTGGTTCTAATGTGCCTTGATGGAACCGCTTCATGTAGACCCAGTCTCTAGGCCAGAACTTGTGGGGTTCTGGAACTGGGCCTGTGGCATAGAAAGCACAAAGTTTAGGCCAAAAATGTTTATGAGCCCATTGGGTATCCCTGACACAGAAGATCAAGTCATCCTCATCTATTTCAGCAAAGGCATCAGACTGAAGATTAGGTATAATAGGGCTGGCATCTGTACATGATTTCAAAAGGAGTCAGTCCCAATTGATAGGGAGAATTTCTGACTATATATATAGGGCAAAGGGGAGGAGCATCCCCCAGTCACTGCCAGTCTCCACGGTCAATTTAGTTAAGGTCTCTTTTTATGTTCTATTCATTCTCTCTACCTTTCCTGAACTTTGGGGTGTATAAGCACAATATAATTTCCAATCTGCCCCAAGATACTTGGCTACACTCTGACTTAACCTTTGACACAAAAGCCAATCCATTATCTGACCCTATCATATGAGGAAAGTCATACCTGGGTAAAATGTCTTCTAATAATTTTTAGCTACCACCTGAACGGTCTTGTCCTTGGTGGGGAAGGCCTCTGTCCATCCTGAGAAGGTGTCCACGAATACTAATAAATATTTGTATCTGTACCTTCCAGGCTTAATCTCTGTGAAATCAACTTCTCAGTAAGCTCCGGGTCTCTTACCTTGAAGGCATGATCCTGGGTGTTGTGGATTGGTGGTGGCATTGGTCAGCTGACAAGCCTTGCAATTAGTCACAATGTCATCAATAGTCTTATACATGTCCTTAAAAGTCACTCTAGATTGTCTCATAGCACCCGCCATTCATTTTGCCCCCATATGAGTGACTCTATGGCTTTTCCTGAGAACAACTCTGGCTAAGGAATTGGACAAGATTAGCTTACCATCTGTTGAATGCCACCAACCATTCAAACATTGGCTCATGGGCTGACTTCTGGCTCATTTTATTTCCTCTTCAGTATAATGAGGCTCCTCTGGCAAGTTTGGGTGGGTGGCTCCAGCAAAATGGCTGCCAAGATGGCGGCTGTTGGCTCTTGCAGTTCAACGTTCTCAGCTGTCTTATCCGCTAGGTTGTTGGCTCTGGCTGTGTCAGTGGTTCCTTTTTGGTGTCGGGTCAGTGGATAATGGCCAGCCTCTTGGGGAGCCATAAGGCTTTAAGGAGCCATAAAATTTCCTCCTTATTTTTAATAGTTCTTCCTTCAGCCGTCAGTAGCCCTCTTTCCTGATATATGGCTTCGTGCACATGGGCAGTGGCAGAGGCGTACCGACTGTCCACATAGATGTTGACGGCTAGTCCTTTACCCACAGTAAGGGCTTGAGTTAAGGTTAGGCCTTTAGAGTGGAAGTTCCTGGGGGAAGGGATTGAGCCCAAATTACCTCAGCCTCAGTGGTCACTGCCACACCTGGTCTTCTGTGACCCTCATGGATGAAACTGCTCCCATCAGTGAACCAGGTATGCTCAGCATTAGGCAAAGGGGTATCCTTTAAGTCAGGTAAGGTGTTGTGCATCTGGGCCAAAATCTCTTCGCAGCAGTGTAGTGGCTGCTCCAGTTCTGGTTCCGGCATGAGAGTTGCTGGGTTCAATGAGGCCAGGGGCTGGAAAACAACTCAGTCAGGATTAATCAACAGAGTCTGATAATGGGTCATGCGAGCATTGCTTAACCATCGATCAGGTGGTTGTTTGAGCACTCCCTCAATGGCATGGGGAGTGGTCATAATTAAATTTTGGCCCAGTGTCAGTTTATCAGCATCTTCGACCAGCAGTGCTGTGGCTTCAGTAATGCGCAGGTAAGGGGGCCATCCAGCTGCTACTGGGTCCGACTTTTTTGATAGGTGTGCTACCAGACGTTTCTAGACCCCAGTGTTTGAGTCAGAATTCCCTTGGCAAATCCCTTTTCATTCATCCACGAACAGGCAAAAGGGTTTAGTAATATCTGGCAACCCCAAGGCTAGTGCTAATGGCAGGGCCTGCTTCAAATGGTCAAAAGCCTGTTGCTGTTCTGAAGTCCAATTAAAGTTCTCAGTTTCTTTTGTGACTTCATAAAGGGGCTTAGCTATCTCTGTGAGGTCTGGGATCCAGAGTGTGCAAAATCCCACCGACCCTAGGAACTCTCTTTCCTGGCGGTGACTGTGTGGTACCAGAATGCTGAGAACAGTCTCTTTTCTGGCCTTGGAGAGCCAGCATCAGGATGTAGCCAAGGCAGGTCACTTCAGTTCTGCAGAGTTGTGCCTTCTTGGCTGAGGCTCTAGGTCTCCCAGGACTTGTAGGAGTCTCTGGGTCCCTTCCAGGCAGCTTGCCTGGTCCTTGGCTGGTCATCTACATACTGGAGAAGAGTAACATCAGGGTTGTTAGCCTGTACTCACCCATGGCCTCATGCAGGGCCTCGTTGAAAATGGTGGGTGAGTTCTGAAATCCTTGAGGTAGGCGCGTCCAAGTCAGCTGTCTGTTGATGCCTACCTCTGGGTCGTGCCATTCGAAGGCAAAATATTCTTGGCTTTTGGGTGCCAGGGGGAGGCTGAAGAAGGCTTCCTTCAGGTCTAGGATGGTATACCAGTCCCTTTCGGGTGGTAGAGGAATTCAGTAAAGTATATGGGTTGGGTACAGTGGGTGAATACCTATCACCCACTGGCTGACTTCCCTCAGGTCTTAGATCGGCCGATAGTCATTTGAGTTAGGCTTTTTAACCGGCAACAAGGAAGTATTCCAGGCAGATTGACAAGATCTGAAAATCCCAAGTTTGAGTAATTTATAGGTGTGAGGAGTTATTCCCCTTTTAGCCTCCATGCACATTGGGCATTGGTATACCTGGGTGGGATCCACCCCTGACTTGAGTTCCACAAACACAGGTGGCTGGTGTTTGGCTAGTCCCACTCCCCCTGTTTCCACTCAAGCCTGAGGAAATTCTTCCGCCAAAGATTCAGATTTTTCTCATGAGCCAGGAGTTGTTCATACACTTTATATTCAGATTCTGAGGCCAGGTTGACTGTTAGGACTTGGATAGGCTTTCCTTTAACATCTAGTAGTTGGGCCCCTTCTGGCCCAAAATGTATCTGGGCCCTCATTTTGGTTAGTAGACCCCTCCCCCAAAGTGGGTAAGGGCAGTCTGGGATGACCATGAACAAATGGATTACCCATCCCATTCCCAAGTCCACAGATCTTCAAGTAGTACATGAATATTGTTTAATGCCAGTGGCCCCACTGAACCCATGATTTCTTGGAAGATAGTGGCCCTCTACTAGAAAGTCCAAAGGTTTCCCTTCCACTTTAAGGGTTACCCTGGGTTCAGGGAGGAGGTCTGAACCCCAACTCCCTCCGTCTTCTTCCTCTTCTGTGAACATAACCTTAGTTCATGGCTTTTTCTTGGGACAATCCTTTACCCAGTGTCCCTCGTCTTTACAATATGCACATTCATTCTTACCTGATTGTGGTCTGCTGCGTCCCTTGGGCTCCTTTTTTCCAGCTACTCGCTGGAGCTATTGTTTTCTCTTTCCCGGATCTGAGTCAGTGGCATCCAGGAGAACTTTGGCCAAATCCCTGTTCTTTCTTTTCTCTGCCCTAATTTGCTTTTCCTCTGAACTTTCCCTAGATGTCTGCTTACAGATCCCAACATTCTTCCCTTTTTGTTTTATTAAAAAGTGAGGAGCTAGGAAGGGGGTGGTGAGGAGGGCATAGGGGCAACGTTTGCTCTTCAAACTACTTCCTGCTGATTAGGGGCATTGCCATTCTCAGGATATAACTGGTCTCCACCATCACGGTCGATTGGAAGGTCATTGTCATCTGGTTCTGTGGGCAGAGGTTGATATTCCTATAAGAGTAACTGATTAATGGTTTTGCTTAGAGAATTTTTGCATTTGTTGTTGGAAGAATGTAGAGAGGAAGTTAATAAAGGGTGCAAACAGCAAAAGCAGAAAGATAGCAGAAGAGGTGTGAGGAAGGGCAGAATCCACTTCCATATGGGGTTCTGGAAGGCCCAAGAGCTAGAGACCTCGAGCTGTTCCCTTTGCTTTTCTTGATTTGTCTGCAGTTGTTGGATTTTGTCTTTTACTATACTGGAATGGTTGACATAGAAACAGCATTCCTCCTGGAGGAAGATGCAAACGCCACCTTCTTTAGCTGTGAGGAGATCCAGTCCATGTCGGTTTTGAAGTTCTACTGCTGCCAGCGAGTCAGTCTGTCCTTGGAGGCTAAGTATTGTCTGAGCCACTTGCTGGAGGTCCTGGATGAACTGGGAAGAAAGTTGATGATACAAAGTTAATGAAGTGGCTAGTCCTGCTGTCCTAGTCCCGAGAGCTGCCGTGCTTCCTGCAATAACCAAGAGGGGCAAGATTTGAATTGCCCTCTTATCCTTCTGGGCAGCTGTTGAGTCTACAACCGGGATTGGTAGGGGCTCCTTTTCCTTTATCACCCCCAGCTCCGGGAAGGGGAGCACCAGCGTGCGCACTCCTGACTGACCAGCAGGCAGACGATGGTGGACCTTTGCTACTTCTCCCATCTGGATAATTGGGACATATTTTCTCTAGAACCAGAGACAAGGTGGTTGATCCTGGCGTCTTCTGGAGCTTGAGGAACAGGGTCCTATTGGAGCTGACGTGTAGGAGGGGGCATTATCTTGAGGAGGGGGAGTAGAAGGCTTGAGGTGGGATAGATGAATCTAGTGAGGGAAACCCTCAAGCTTAGCAGCTGTGGGAGTCCCAAGAATTACCTTTCTCCATTTAGCAGAAAGAGATGGGGGGCTTAGGTCTGGAGGTGAGAGAAGGACCTGGTCGCCAATGTTAATAGGAGATGGACAGGGGTTAGTGTGTGGTCGTGGTAAACAGTAGTCAGTAAGGACCCATAGAAGAGAGCAGAGATGACAGAGTAAGGGAGTGAGTAGGTGGTCAGGGAGAGACAAGGATTTAGCTGAAAGACCAGGAGTTAGGACCAGTCTCCCATACATGATCTCAAAGAGCAAGATGGATAGAGGTTTTTTGGAGGGAGAACTTGTAGCCTGAAAAGGGCCAGGGAGAGGAGTTTTACCCAGTCGAGGTGAAGCTCTTGTGATAGTTTAACAAGAGTATTTTTAAAGGATCAGTTAGTTCATTCTATCTTTCCTGAGGACTGGGGATGGTATGGGATATGAAAATACCAAGGAATGTTAAGGGCTTTAGATAAGGTCTGGGAAACCTGAGAAGTGAACTCAGAACCATTGTCTGACTGGAGGGAGGCAAGGTTTCCAAAATTTGGGATAATCTCATGGAGACGGAGATCAGAAACTGTCTGAGCTCTTTTGTTAGTAATCGGGAATGCCTCTACCTATCCTGAGAATGTGTCCACTAAGACCAGGAGGTATTGGACACGTTTGACTGCTGGCATGTGGGTAAAGTCAAGTTGCTAGTCAGTCCCCAGGAGAGAGCCTCTAACCTGGTGGGTAGGGAAAGGGGGGCTACAATATCCTGAGTTAGGATCTTACAGGAGGCAGTAATAGTCTTTAGGAAATGCAAATCCTCAGGGGTGGGCTTCAGGTGAGTCTTGACAAAGTTAGACAAGAATTGACTCTTAAGATGAAAGAGCTGGTGTAGATAGGACAGAATCTGACAAGGTCAGGAGATGACAGGGGAGACATGGGTTGTAGTGTAAGGATGTCCTGTGGTGGGTGGGACAAGTCTAGACCTTTAAGGCCACAGCCCTTAGCTGCCTCGTCAGCCCAGTTATTTCCTTTGGAAACTGTGGAATCGTCCATCAGGTGGGATAGGCAGTGGACTAATCCGATGGCTGTGGGAAGGTGGGAGGCTTCTAGGATGGCCATAATTTGGCTGGCATTGGTTATAGATTCTCCCTTTGCTATAAGTATCCCTCGCTCTCTCCAGAGAGAGCAACATGGGAGAGAAGAATAGGAAAGGCATATTTAGGGTCTGTGTAGATGTTAAGGTATTGTCCCTGGGACAATTGGAAGGCGTGGGTAAAAGCTATTAGTTCAGCCTGTTGATTAGTGGTGTGGGCAGGGAGGGCTTGTGCCTCAACCACCTCAGTATCCAACACTATGGCACAGCCTGCTTTTTGAGCTCCCTTGTGTACAAAGGAGCTGCCATCTGTATACCAGGTATACATGGCCTGAGGTAATATGCCCTCCTGTATGTGCGAGGGGTGGGGCAGTAGTTCCTCTAAAGTTTCCATTGCAAGAATGAGACGGGGAGTAGTCAGAGTTAGATTGAGGGAAAAGGTTTGAAATATTAAGAGGTGGGCATGGTTGGAAAGTAAGAGTAGAGTCTTCTGTTAGCTCCACCTGGAAGGAAAGAACCCTGGAGGGAGGTAAAGTTTGTAAGCCTTTATGCGTTAAAAGATGAGACAGATTGTGAGAAGAGAAGACAGTAACTGGTGACCCAAAAGTTAGTTTTTTGGATTCTTGAATAAGGAGCTCTGTAGTCGCTAAGGCAAGAATGCAGGGTGCCTATCCTTGGAAGTCTAATTTTTTTTGATAGGCATGATACAGGTGCAAAGGAGGGTCCCAGTTGGTGACCCCGGGCTCCAAGGATATATCCCTCTTTTTTCTGTTACATAGAGGGAGAAGGGACGGCTTAAGTCTGGAACATGTAGGGTTGGGGCCTCAAGAAGAGCCTGTTAGAGCATCTGAAAGGGCTTAGTAATGGGCTTAAGAAGGGGTTCATGCAAGGGGCCTAAAGCTGCCTCATATAAGGAGCAGGCCAGAAGGGAAAAGGAAGGGACCCAGGAACATAAGAAACCAGCCATTCCCAGAAACGATAAAATTTCTTTAGTAGAGGGAACTGCCAAAGACTGTATTAGGTCTTTTCTATCTAGGGTGATGCCCTTGTGGGTTGGAGTTATTGTTAGTCCCAGGTAAGTGACCACAGAGATAGACAGTTGGACCTTGGAGAGTGAGACCCAATAGCCCCTGATGGATAGGAAATTTAGAAGAGCAGAGGTGTTAGTTTGGCTAACTCGTAGGGCTGGACTGCAGAGGAGAAGGTCATCTACATATTGTATAAGTTTAGATTCAGGTAGAGAAAAGGAGAGTAGAGCAGAGGCTAGGGCTTGCTTGGCCAAAAAGGTGTGGGCTGTCCCAGAATCCCTAGGGTAGGACAGTCTAGGTAAGCTGAGTAGAGACCAGGGTGTCAGGGTCAGTCCAGGTGAAGGCAAAGATATTTTGTGACTGGCGTCCAGGGGAATAGAGAAAAATGCATCCTTGACATCCAGAACTGAGAAATGGGAGGTACCTGAGGGGACAGTGGAGAGGAGAGTATAGGAGCTAGCTACAACAGGGTGGAGGGGCTCAAAGGCAGAACTGAGAAGCCAGAGGTCTTGAACCAGATGGTAGGTTCCATTGGGCTTTGTAACTGCAAGTATAGGAGTATTAAAGGGAGAGGAAGTGGGGCAAAAGATTTTTTTTCTTACAAGGTCAGTAATACTAGGCTTAAGTCCCCTGAGGTTTGGGGTCAGGCAAATGGGTAGAGTAAAGGAGATAGAGGCTCCCATTTTAGCTAAAAAGTCCCTTCCCAGCAAGGGAACTGGGCAGGCTGGCATCACTAAAAAGGAATGAGTCAAGGGAACACCCCTGAAAATACAGTTAAGTGGTGGAGTCCAGCGAGGCTAGCAAGGCTGTCCCCCTACCCCAACGATAGAGGAATTAGAAGGAGAAGTTGGTTCCCAATACTTTGTCAGGATTGAGTAAGTGCTCCGATGTCCACAAGGAAGGAGATGAGCTGCCCCAATACCATGAAAATTACCTATGGCTCCCTGCTAGTGATGACAGTTGTCAGGTCAAGGGAATCTGGGCACCTTCCATAGCCAGGCCTAGGATATTAGCCAGAGAGTGATTTGGGAGTGATGCCCCCATATCATGGGAGAAACGGTGGCAATCAACACCCCAATGTCCCTCTTGGTGGCATTTTGGACATGACCCCAGTGGCTTGTGGGGATTAGGACAAAACCCAGCCCAGTGACCTTCTTGACCACATTTGAAACAGGACCTTCTTGACCACATTTGAAACCCGGTGGTCCTTGTGCCTTAGGAGGCAAGGGAGCCTGGGTAGTTGCTGAGGCTGGTTGGATAGCCTTGGCTAGCATTTGGTATTTTTGCTTGTGGGCTTTCTCATGTCTCCCATGAAGGCCAGCACTAAGATTTCTGCCTGTGGAGTCAGAGGTCCTCTCTCCAAGCATTTAAGCTTAGTCCTGATGTCAGGGTAACTCTGGGAGAAAAAAATAGGTCATCAGAAGTTGCCTACCCTCTGTACTTTCGGGGTCTAGATTAGTATGTTGTAAGAAGGCCTTTGTAAGGCACTCTAGGAATTGAGATGGGTTTTCATCTTGTCCTGAACGACCTTCTGGAGCTTCTCATAATTAACTGGCTTAAGGGCAGCCTTGTGGAGACCAGTCAGGAGGCAGGTCATGAACTGATCTCTGGCTAAAATACCTTCTGGGGTATTATAATCCCATATGGATCCTGGTCGGGCACCGCCCAAGCCCCAACCAGATGTGTTGTGTTTGTTTGGTGACCCTCATCTGCATGCATTCAAGCCTGTTCCCAAACTCACCTGCGCTCCTTGGGTAATAAGGTTGTTGGTAAGAATCATATATCATATATCATATATCATATATATATATATCATGGAAGGTAAGACTATAAGATTAAGTGAGATATTGAAATTCTTCAATGAAAATAGAAGGATTAGAGGTATAGGATCCTAGTCTCTCTTTTTACTTAAGAAAGTTCAGTTAATGAGAAGTGAATATGCACCCTAACTAAGCCATCCACGCCAGCCACCTCCTCAAGGGGAGAATTGAGGCTGGTTTATGCTGAGTAGAAGAAGGGGACTTCATGTAGAGTGAGAGCAGGTAGCAGGGGGCTAATAGCTGTTGGTAGGGTGAAAGTAGGTGTCAAAGTAGGACAATTAGGACAGCCTGTTGCTGGGAGGCTGGAGAGGTGGATGAGGATGCTGGAGAAGCCAAAGAGGAAGAGGAGGTAGCAGAGGAGGAGGGAGAAGACAGAGGTTGAGAAGAAGCCAGAGGTTGAGAAGAAGCTGGAGGTTGTGAACGGCGAGGTGGAGGTTCATCCAGGGGATCAAAGGTAGAGAATTCTTGAGGTTGAGACTTTATAGCTAGCAGTTGGGTTAGGAGGACAGGAAGAACAGAGAGAAGGTTTAGAGTGGAGAAGATAGAAAGCTTAAACATAAGATACCTCCTTCCATTTACCAGATTGCTGACAGTAATTAAGATCCTATAAAATATTGGGATTTAATGTGGGGATGCTGGAGGAACAGACAAATTGGCAGTTCCCATTGGAGGGTAGGAGTCAGTGACCTGCCAAATCCAAAGGCAAGGTTTGGCTCAGTGGAGTAGTATGGCCCTACCTGATCCAACAGCTCATCAGCATTGGCTAGAGACCAGGGCACAGTTGCCCATAGGAGGCACAGTTTACCTAGTGCTAGGATTTTTGTAGATGAGCAAGAGAGAGGGGTGTGAAACTGTGCCAGTAGAAAAGAAAAAAAAATCTCACCCAAGGGAAAGAGGAAGCCCTAAATGGAGGTCAGCAAAAACGGTCAACTGTGGCCAGTGAAGACCGTAGTTGGGGGCTCCTCCATCTCAAAAGCTACTAGAAAGATGCCGGACACTCAATGGTCAGTCTTCCCTTATCAAGAGAGACATTTATGCTGACCATTGAGGGGAACTCATCAATCCAGCCAGTGTTGCATGTAGGAGGTAGTGATCTGGTTGCCAGAAAGTGGGTGGTAGGCGGATTTGAAATGAAATAGGTTTCCAGCAGCTCCAGTGGGGTGCTGGCATCAAAAGCAACCACCATGTAGCATAGCCATTGAAAGCACCTATTTTGGCCAGGATTGTGCAGCAAAGTGACACGGCGGGTTCACAAATCATGCCACATGACTGGTTCCACGTGGGAGGTTTATTAAGGGAAGGGGTCGCAGAAACCGTCTCTGGGTAGGGAAGAGAAGAGTGGTGGTGGTGGTGTGAGTTCTCTTGATAAGGTGACCCAGAGCATGCACAGCTGGTTTTAGGTGGTATGCAGGTGGTCCATAGGTGGCCTCACAGATGCCTGATGTTCCATTTGTCAAGTCCCTCAGGGCTGGCTGTAGAGATGCCTGCTTACAGATCCCAACAGGCACCCCTTACCTTCAGCTGTATTGTAATCCCAGGTGGGTCAGATAAGAGGAAATCCAGCATCAATGTCAGCTGGATTCTGGGTCAGAACACCAGTGTTCCCTGGGACATTTTTCCGGGCTTCCAGAAGGATACATTCCTTCTCTTCTGTGGTGAAAAGAACCTGTAAGAGCTGTTGGCAATCATCCCAAGTGGGCTGATGAGTAAAGAGCACAGTTTCAAAAAGATTGATTAGGTCTCCTGGATTCTCAGAAAAATTAGCATTCTGGGTTCTCCAGTTATAAAGGTCAGCCATCTTGAAAGGTAATAATGGTGGGGTTGGTTTCCATGGTCATCCACGGGCCTCATGGCCTAGAGGCAGAACTTTGGAATCTGCCTCTGGTTCCCCAAGTGGGGAAGCTGCCCAATGGCTCTGGGTGCCTTGCACTGGACCGTCTGGCTGGCCCAGGGCAGGCAGTGGAAGAGGTGTTGGTGCCGGTGCAGGTGCTGATGCCAGCACTGGTGGATCCTGGGGTGAGGGAGAAGGCCTATAAGGTACGGGTGGAAAAATATTATCCTCGGGTGTGCTGTCCTGTAAGACATGGTAGAGGGAGGCAGAAGACTTGGGACATGCCATTGTGTCCATCACCAGTGTAGTGGCAGGACTTGCATCTGCATCTGTAGTCGGAGGAGTTCTTATAGGGGAAGGATTATTAGCAACAGGAGGATTATTAGCAGGGGGAAGAAAAGCCTTAATCCAGGGTGGGGAATTCATTACCAAATCTCTCCAAACTACTGTATAAGGAACCTTGTCAGGATGCCTATGTGCTTTCTGAAACACCTTATCTTCCACTGCCAAAACAGTGGGAAGGTGGAAAGTTCCCTCTGGTGGCCATCCGACATTAAAAGTTGGCCATTCTGAGCTGCAGTAAGTAATTATTTTTCCTTTCTTCACATCAACTGAAAGATTGTGAGCTCTTGCCTTAACCTCTTTGAAGTGGGTGAGAGCCAAGTCAAGGGGGCAGGAATTCATCTGTCCCATAGTGGATGTCACAGTCCACTACACACAAAGATTCACAAATACAAGAAATGAAACAGAGGCAAGCACGGACAAAGTAACCACTCTGTGCCTGACAACAATAAGGAAACCAAGTGCTTGTCTGCTCTTCATGGCAGGGAAGTCGAAAATGGCACAGGGAAGTGAGGAGCTGAGGGGGTCTTGTTTCCTCTACAGAAAATTCCTCCAGAACAGAATCAGGATCCCCCTCCGGAGGAGGCACGGCATCCATCCCAAAAAATTTTTCATAAACACAAAGAACAAAACAAGAAGACAAGTGCCAACAAAGTGGTCGTGTAGCCATCTTGCAGTTTAAGCTTAGACTCCTGGGCCTTCACATTCCCGCTCTGGTTTCCCTGCCATGAAAACTCAGAGCAGTGATGGGTTCTATCTGAACCACCTCCCAACAGTGGGACTTTACCTGAATGTCCACCAAAACACAGATGAAACCAGGAATGTCTCCCTGACTTCGGTGGCTGTGATTCTCCAGATACATCTTCCCTATAGTCACGCTTGCACTCTTACAGACATCTCCAGGCTTTTCAGAACAAAGTAGATGCAAACACTGCACAGAGACATTGAGACAAACAACACTCACTGGCCAGTACTGGACCCTCTGGACTGAGGTCCTGGGGTCCTGGGAAGTCTCAGAATCTCCTTGGGACCTCCAAATGTTGTGCCCAGATTGTGAGACCCCAAGAGACTACCAGGAGTTGAGTCTGTTGCAAAACACATGAGGTTTATTCAATACAAGCTCAAGCCAGAGTCGCAAGTTCTCTGTGGAAACAGAGAGGAATTCAGCCCTGAGGTCTAGGGGAACAAGGTTTTAAAGGGCAAAACCACAAGCGGGGGCTCCAAGCTTTGCGTAGGGGGGTTTATTTTAGGTGCCAAGATTAGCTGTTGCTAGGGAAAAGCAATTAGCACACTCTGTGGTCACAAGCTAGGAGCCTTCTGGGTGGGTTGCCAGGAAAAGGTATCTCTTAAGTGCAGGAAGGAAAGTGGTTGAGCCTGATTACTCCCTGCAGTGGGCTGGACATGTCTTAATTAACCTGGTCCTTTGTCTAAACTTTTATCCAGGACTTCAGTCATGCTGCCCTAAGACTCTGATTTTAAACTTTGGACCTCTCAGCACCACAGCATACACCTGTTATCCCAACAGCCCAGCAAGCTGAGGCAGGAGGATCAAAATTGTAAGGCTAGCTTTGGCTGCCCAATGAGACCCTGCCTCAAAAGCAAACAAAGGCTGGAGAGGTAGTCCATTGGATACACTGTCTACCACATCAACATAAAAACCTAAGTGTGTACGATTATCCTGATGTTTGAGTAAGACTGATGTGAAAACTTAGCTTCTTTCAGTAGAAAGACAAGATATGAATGTTGCAGAGTCCTGGCGAGATAAATATTCAAAAATATGGCTTACCTGTCTAAAAGGTGTATGTTCCACATTTGCTCTTAATTTGAAAAGGAATAAAGGAGATTCCTACCTTTAAAAAAAAAAAAGATACTAGTTTGGGTCCCTAGCACACATGCAGAAAAGCTGGCATGATGTCACCTATTTGTAATCCCTGCGCTAGGTGGGAACATGAAGGGACAGGCAGATCCCTGGAGCTCTGATGAGCTCCACATTCAGTGAGAGACCCTGTATCAAAAAAGACAGTGGAGAGTGGTCACAGAAGACACCTGATCACCAGTCTCTGGCCACCACACATGCACACACACACACACAATTAAAAACCTTTCAAAAGCAAAGCCAAATCATGTATATGCTAAGTATCCGCACATAGAGCACACATGTGTTAAAGCATAAAGAAAAGTAATCCACTGGACATGATGAGAGAGAGGAGGTGAGGGGGAGCACACATCAGGAAAGAAGGGGTCGGCTGGACATTATGGCACTGCACGTTCCTGGAAGTCCACAGGGTGGGGTGGGGGGAGCTCATCTGAGTGAGTGTGAAGACACAGTCTCCAGGAAGACTCACCCCAGTTGCAGGTGTCCTCGTCCTCTCATTGTGGCCCCACAGAACGCCCCAGCATCCCTTGTCACCCGCTGCTCTGCTGCCCCTTCCTGGGCATGATGGACAGAACCTTCTAGCACTATGAAGGGAAAAAGATTTACCCTCCATATAGGCTTCCCTCAGGTGTTTCGGTCACAGCCTCAGAAAGTCACTGGCGGGAACAGCTCAAGTGCTTTCAGACAAGATGTACAAAACTTTGAGGTACATCTGCCTCACTTCTATAAGCCCGCTCCTGACCCAGACAGACCCAAGACAGTGGGAACCTGCCTGGCTTTCTGTTTAAACAGTCCAGAAACGTCAGCTGCCTCCTCTCCTCTCCTCTTCTCCCCTCCCCCTCCTCTTTCTAAAGACAGGGTCCCATGTAGCTGTCCTCAGATTCACTGTGCAGCGCAGGCTGGCCTTGAACTCCTGATCTTCTTGCCTCCACCTCCTAAGATTTGGGATTCCCAGCTTATGCAGTGCTGGAGATGGAACCTGGGCCGCAGGCATGCCAGGCAAGCATTCCACCCAGCCCCTGCCTACCTGTCTTGTCCCTGGAGTTTTACCTTTCCCAGGAGGTTGAATGAATTGAAGTATAACGCCTATGAGATCCATCTGGATCACTGTATGAATAATTAGTTTTTGTATAGTTTTTGTGTACTGAGTAGTGTTAGAACATTGTATGCCTAGACTGTATGTTTGTTTATTCACTGGCTGAAGGACATTTGAGCCTCTAGTTTTTTGAAACTGTGCATTAAATTGATATGAATTTCCTACTAGGGCTTGGGGATGAACAAGTGGGAATTCTGGACTGGTATTATAAGTACATGTTGAATGTATAAGAATTTGTGTCAGCTGGGCGATGGTGGCACACTCCTTTAATCCCAGACCCAGGGAGGCAGAGGCAGATAAAACTTTGTGAGTTTGAGAACAGCCTTGTCTACAGAGCAAGTTCCAGGACAAGCACGGCTACACAGAGAAACCGTCTCAAAATTCTTTTTCTTAAATAATAAATAAGAAAGAGTGTGTGTGTGTGTATGCATATAGCAGAGCGACTTCTTATCTCACCTTTCCATGGCAAGATCTGTGGTCTCAGTACATTCCTAGTCACTTTTCATTTACATGAGCTTATCTGATCAGTAATTAAAATGTCCAGAGCCAAGCGTAATTAATACTCTAATTTTATTTCAGACTCTAGGGTTCTCCCTCTCATCTAGCCTCACTCTGCAGTCACAGGAGGAAATGAATAATTTGTATTCTCTTCATGGCCATGGCTGCTGTCCCTAACTCTTTTAGCTCTCCATTGTGGTCGGTGACTCCTCGTAAGGGAGTTAGAGCCTTGGGGAAGGATGCTCGGAAAAGGAGATATTCAAATTGAATGTTTAAAAACTGTCCATTTTTAACATCATTACTTTTTGAATGAAGAGGTGGGCTTTTGTAGGCACTACTTTTTTTTTTTTTAAGATTTACTTATTTAAGTTATGTATATGCTTTTATGCACTGTGCTCTGCTTTTATGCACACCAGAAAAAGAAGTCAGATTCCATTACAGATGGTTGTGAGCCACCATGTGGTTATTGGGAACTGAACTCAGGACCTCTGGAAGAGCAGCCAGTGCTCTTAACCACTGAGCCATCTCTCCAGCTCCATAGGTGCTACTTTTTAACTCTATTTTATTTTTGGTTTTCTTATGCCTCCACCTCCCTTCCAACTCTAGTAAGAGAGAAAGAAGGCTAGAGGAAAGGGGGGTGTAGGTTTCTTAGGCTACTTCTGGCTGGTTAGGGTCGTCGGGTTCTTTGGAAAAATACCCATCTCAGTGGTCAGGACATCCAGCAGAACAGCAAACAGCAATCGCTGGCAGCCTTCTTCCTTTTTGGAGTGAATCTTGAAGTGTTTTAGAGTTAAACTATCTCCAACTGGCAAAGACCACGCCCCTCTCTGAGCCACAAGAAGCTGTTATCAACTGTGGTAAACTAAAAGCAGCTCCATATTCCATTCTTGGGATTAAAACAAAAACCTGTTTATGCTGGGCATGGTGACACACCCCTGTAATCCCAGCACTTGGGAGGCAGAGGCAGGTGCATCTCTGTGAGTTTAAGAACAGCATTGTCTACAAAGTGAGTCCAGGACAGCCAAGGCCACACAGAAAATCCCTGTCTTGAAAAACCAAGCAAGCAAGCAAACAAACAAAAACTGTTCACATGACATAACTGAGATTCTTAAAAATTCTTTTTCGTTTTTAAAATTTTTTTGTGTGTTAGTGTGAATGTGTCAGATCTTGGTACTGGAGTTACAGACATTTCTGAGCTGCCATGTGGGTGCTGGGAATTGAAACCCGGTCCTATTGCAAGAGCAGACAGTGCTCCTAATCACTGAGCCAAGTCTCCAGCTCTCCCATAACTGAGTTTTTAAAGAAATCAAAACTTCCACTACAGGGTTTTGTGTTTATTTTTTTTTCTTTAAAAGTGCCTTATGTGGGCTGGAGAGGTGTCTCAGCAGTTAAAAACATGTACTCACAGAGTATCCAAATTCAATTCCAAGCCCCCATGTTGGGTGAGTCACACACAGATGGTTCTCTCTAACTCCAGCTTTGGTGGATGACGCCCTCTTCTGGCCTCTACAGGCACCTGTACATACAGACACACATATAATTAAAAATAACAGAAGTACCCTGTGGGCCGTGGATATAGCTTTGTGGGTAAAAGGCTTGTATCTAGCCTTTTACCCAGCATGCTCAAGGCCTTGAGTGCTATTCCCAGCACCACAGGAAGATAAAATGCTTCGCTCTGCATAAAGATCGAATGGGGCTTTGAATGGTAAATGTTCCCCATAGGCTCATTGTAAGGTTTTTCCCACAAAAGGGTATTCAAGGAATGCCGCAAAAATCATACCACATGACAGATCTTAGGCAAGAGATTTATTGGGAGGGAGGGATTCGAAGGGCCACCTTTGAGCAGGGATGAGAGAAAGAAAAAAAAGAGGGAGAAGGAGAACGGTGAGAGGGGAGAGAAGAAGGAAGAGGGGGAGGGCAGACTGATGTGCGCCCTGCCGTGGAGTGTGGGGCGTGCACTTAGGTAGGACACTGGCCTTCGGTGGTGGTGAGGAGTGCAGGCGGCTGGGGCATAGGGACACCTGGTTCTGGCGGGTGGTTCTTGGCTGACTAACACTCAGACATCAGAACATTTGATTCCCAGTTGGTGGTGCTTTGGGGGCAGGTTTAGGAGCTACAGCCATGCAGGAGGAAGTACGGGGATGGGCTTTGAGGCTCTGCAGCTTCATCCCACGTCCAGGCCTCGCGCTCTGCTTCCTGCAGGTGGTAAAAGATGTGGTCCTGTGGCTCCTGACAACATTCCTACCTCTTGCCTCCATGCTTCCCTGCTGTGGTGGACTCAGTCCTCTGGAGCCATAAACCCTTTCATAAGTGAACTCTTCCTTTTATAAAAGTTGTCTTGGTCATGGTGTCTTCATCACAGATCCGTTTAAGTAGTAAGTTCAAAAGAAGCTGTCTGGAGAGTGGGCTGCTCCTGTGAAGGACCTCACCATGTCTGATTTCATTGTTGTTACTGTTCTGAGGCATATGCAAGGCTTTGGAACTTTGAGCTTTACGACAATTGAGTAAACCCTTAACACTTAAAGGGCCATTCTAATAGCCCCTGGAAGACCGTGGTGCTGAGAACCATGTGGACCACGGAAGCCCAGCTTGAAAGGGCTCAGAGGGGAACAATATTGGCCACTGGGAAAGAGGCCATTCCTTCGATATTTTGACAAAGAACCTAGGTACCTTCTGCACTTGTCCTAAGAACCTGCCTGAGGTGAAGTTAAAAAGCAGCAGGGCTGGTCAGTGGTGGTGACAGCACACACCTCTAATCCCAGCTGAACCTGGCCACGTTGTCCACGCGTGCTGGCTTTAGAGGCATAAAGATGGAAGAGCGAAGGGGTCACATGCAAGTCACAAACATGCTTTCTTCTTCTTCTCTGTTAGTTTTTGTTTATTTTGAGACAGGGTCTCTGATCCACTCAAAATCCCAACAATAGTCATAGTTGCTTTAACCTTGTGGTCTGAGCTGAGTCTGCTGTCACTCACATGTTGCAGTTCCCATCCTGCCTGGGGAAGGGGGCTGTTTCCCACCAGCCCAAGATGGCAGGGGCAGGAGACGAGGTGCAGAACTTGGAAGGCCCATGAGCCCATGGAGATCAGACGCTCTGGGAACGGGAACCGCTGCAGGGAGCTAGTTCAACTGCAATTGCAGAGAACAGAGGCTAAGTATCCCTCGGGGAGTGGGTGGGGCTCCAAGGATAGGCGTGCGTAATTGGCTGGAACTAGGCACCTCAAGGATCTTGATTTGCAATCCACAGCGCGCTCCTGTCCCAGGAACGGGACACAGCACCTAATTATGGTATAAGTGTGGGAGGGGAGAGCTAGCAGGGAGCATATGTCAAATGTGGCTAGGGGCATCTGTGTCTAGAGACACTCTCCAGATGAAGTCAGGGAGAGAGCAGGAGGCCCTGCTGGGGAGAGGGAGTCCTGCCCCTTCACACTCAGAATGGCTATCTGGACTGGGAGGACGTCAGCCTCAAACAGCAGGGCCCTTTCAACACCATGTAATCCAGGAGGCTGAGGGTCAGGGCTACCTAACCCTGAGTTCCAAGACAACACAGTAAGACCCAGCAGTGGGGGGACAGGGAGGGGAGGGGAAGGGAGAAGAAGAGATGAGGGGGAGAGAAAGAAGAGGAGAGAGGAGCATGGTTCCCAGCCTTCCAAACCCGCGACCCTTTAATACAGACAGTTCCTTATGTTGTGGTGACCCCCAACCATAAATATTTTGTCGCTACCTCACAACTGTGATTCTGCTCCTGTTATGAATCATAATATAAATATCTGATAGGCAGGATCCCTGATATGTGACCCCTGTAAGATTGTTGTGACCCACGGGTTGAGAAACATTGCTTTAGCATGCAGGTGGGAGGATCAGGAGTTCAAGGCCAGTTTCAGCTACACTGTGAGTTTGAGGCCCATCCTGGGCTATGTGAGATCCTGTCTCAAGAACACAAACAGAAGTTAAGATGTAGGAGAACTGGGAGGGAGAAAGAGGAGAGATGAGAAGGACAGAGGGGAGGAAGAAGACAAAGTTTGACCTCTGCCGTGTCCTCTGCACCAGTTTCTTCAGACACTGGTTTGACCTTTTTGTCTGTTTTTTGTTTTTGTTTTTGTTTTTTCTAGACAGGGTTTCTTGAGTGCAGGCATGCCCAGCTGGTTTGACCTTTTAAAGTGCTGTGTAATGTTTTTGGTCAGAGTGCAAGCGTGATGTGGCAAGCAAGAGACACCCCAGTGATATGCCTGTGGCACCATGGTGAAGAGAGCGAGAGCCCCACAGAGCTGTCACGTGGTCTCCATGTCTTTGTTGAGCCTGCACCCCTGAACTGAACCTCATCAGTTCTTCCCAGGTTTTCTGTTCTGTTTTTCTCTCTCTTCCCTAGTTAGACGGTGTTCTTCTCCCTCAGGCAGGCTGAGCTCTGGGGAAGCAGCCTCTGATGGCAGGGCTATACGAGCAGATTGCTCTGCCCCCCCCCCTTGACAGAGCATGAGCACAGAGGATAGCCTGGTGGCTGGCCCTTCAGGCTGGCTCTGGCTCACACTGAGCCTAGTTCCTCAGTTACACCGGTCCCTTCTCCCAGCCTGGGCACCCACTGGGATTTTGGTCCCTGGGTTTCTGCTCTATTAAGTTGTCATTTTCAGTATCTGCGTTTGCATCTCTCCGGCATGGGCGATGGCAGCTTGTCCTGTGACCTCCTCGATTCTCTATCTCTTACCAGTCTTTTCAGTTTTTCAGGTTTTTACTTGGCGGGTGGGAATGGCTGCTTTTATTTTTGTGTGTTGTGAGTTTTCAAACAGGGTCTTACTCAGTAGCTCAGGTTGTCCTGAAACTCACTAACCTCTCAGGTGCCAGAATAACAGTGTTCACCACCATACCAGGCTGGAGGGATCATGCACAGACAGACAGACACACATATTTTTCTGTTATAAAATAAGCTCATGATGTGCACTTTAAAAAAAATCCATTAGGCCCAAACTATTCAGGCTTCATTGAGACTGCCAAAATTTGCTTCTGCTGCCTAAGCTGCATATCGCTACAGTGGGACCCTAGGAGAAACTCAACTAGTACGTCAGGTCCACCTTACTGCCCACAGCTCTGCACTGACCAAACCTACGGGCACGTTTTTAAGTCTGCTTTTGTTTCGCTAAATGCAAATCATTTGTTTTGTTTTGTTTTTTTGAGACATGGTTTCTCTGTGTAACCCTGGCTGTCCTGGACTCACTTTGTAGACCAGGCTGGCCTCAAACTCATAGAGATCCACCTGCCTCTGCCTCCCAGAGTGCTGGCATCACAGGTGTGCCCGGCTGTTAAACATAAATCTTTGACAGTTTTCTGCAGAGGACTTTTAATTCAGAACAAGGCTGCTCTGGCAAGAGATCACATCCAAAGACCTTCTAGGTCTGTGTGATCTGGCTGGAAACAGGTATGCCTTTAATCCAGGAGACAGAGGAAAGCAGATTTGAGTTCAAGGCCAGTCTGGTATAGAGCAAGTTTCAGGTAAAGAAAGCTTAGGTCCAGGTGTGGTGGTGCATACCTTTAATCCCAAAACAATGAAGGTAAAGTTAGTTTGTAGGAAGAAGCACCATGTTTGAAAGTAATGTCTAATTGAGTGGCAGAAAAAGGGACAAAGCAGAGAAAGATTTGACAGAATAGGTTACGCCCAACTCTCAGAGAACAGAGAGGAAAGGGAAGTTACTTAAGGGAGCAGCACAGAGGATGAGGGAGAGGAGGCAGTTCTACTGGGACAGTAATGGAGAGAGAGCTCGAGAGAAGGAATAAGCCAGAGAATGAGAAGGAGCCAGGACATTAGAAAAGATTGCTGAGTTAGTTTGAGGCCAAGCAGAGCAATTCAGTGACCAAGAGAAAAGCCAGATCGAATAAGTTAGCTGGGAGAGAAGTTTTAGCCAGAACAGCTGAGTTGAACCAGCCAGCCCTGGGCTCAGAACTAGAAAGGTTGAGCTCATTCAGTAGTGAGTCTCGGAGGCTGAAAACATTCCAGGCCTAGTTTAGATTGTACAGAGGCTAGAAGTTTCCAGGACTAGGCCTAGGTCAGCATACAGAGGCAGTAAGCCTGTACAATGCCAATTATATCAGGAGAATAAAAATTACCTTTACAGTTTTCTATGTTAATAAATATAGGAGTGGCAAGATGGCTCAGCAGACAAAGGCTCTGGTCACTAAGTGACGACTTGAGCTCCGTCCCCGAGTCTCACATGGTGGAGGGAGAGGACCAGCTCCCATGAACTGTGAATACCATGGCATTCTCTAAGCAAACATAATTTTTTTGAGACAGGGTCTCTCTGTGTAGCCTTGGCTGTCCTGGAACTCACTCTGTAGACCAGGCTGGCCTTGAACTCAAAGATCGGTCTGTCTCTGCCTCCCAAGTGCTGGGATTAAAGGAATGTGCCAGCACCCACCTCATAATTTTAAAATTAAAAAGTTAAATATAAACAAACCTTATCATGGTGTTGCTTATGCGACTTGCGTTGCAGAGGTATGTTAGTTTTTGAACCATTCCCATAAACATCAAGGTGTTCTCCAACATTACACACTGTGCACCTAACATTCTCGTACATGTTTGAATCTTTCTGTGATTGCTTCCCGGTGGCAATGTCATTAAAATGATAGTTTCTTTCTGAGAGAAAGCTTGGGAAATGGTGGCCAGTCCATCCCCTGAAGTGACAACCACTGTGAAGTTTTCGCCATGTCGTAGCTTTAGGTATAATAACACCTGCAATGAGAGAGAAGCTCGCAGCAAGCCCTGGCCCTCCCGGAGAGTCAGCCTCTGAGTGTGCCTCAACAGCTGGGGATTCTGTCTTGCTTTTCCCGGTTTACCTTAAGCACTCTGCATTCATTTTCCCTCCGGCATGCCACATTCTAATCCTGTGAATGTACTTAAGACCAGCTTGTGCTATAACCATCATTCTAATATAACTGATTTATCTTGTCTCGTTCCCAGGTCTAAGAAGATTCGCAAGTGACTACAAGAGCTAAGGACAAACATGTAGAGAGCAGATTTAAGTGTTTTGGCACAAGACCTATTTTCTGATATAAACTGCCGTGTTTACCCTTTGCTTTCTGTGCTGCCTGTAGCTCTTAAGAATGCTGTGTAAAGCCAGGCATTGTGCATAAGCCTGGAATCTTAGCACTTCAGAGGTAATTGCAAGAGGGCAGGGGGTTCAGGGCCAGCCAAGGGGCTTAGAGAGCCAGCAGGTGAGAGTGAGTATGGATGAGGCCCTCCGCAAGAGCAGCAGATACTCTGAACCACCTCTCTAGCCCCTCTCTGCCTTTTTTGGGGGGTGGGGGGTGGGGGTGGGGGTAGGGGTTTGGGCAGTGGCTAGAGCCATGGCTTGGTGGTTCAGAGTACTATTTTCTCTGTCTGTTTGCTGAGAACTGTTGAGTCCTCACCACCACTCACAACTCACTCTAAATGCCCAGTCCCAGAGAACCTCACACCTTCTTCTGACCTCCTCGGGCATTTATTCGGCATGCATGCAGGCACACAGGCAAGACACTTGTATAGCTAAGAAGGAAAAATGAAAACTTAAAAGGAAGAAATAATTTCTGTTGGATATCACTGGAAACAGCTTCACCAAACTGTGGGATAGGCTGAGCCATGAAAAGAACGTTATTATGGGTCCCTGACATGAAAGCAATAGCCAATGCCCCCAAATCCACGTCTAAACCTGTAAGAAATAGGGCTGGGAGGTGGAGAGTGCTTGCCGAGAAAGCAAGAGGACCTAAGTTCAAGTCCCCAGCACCCACTGGAATGGCAAGCATCGCTTTGAGTGACTGTAGCCTCTGACACGGGGAGTTGGGTGGAGGAAAGGGGAGCCCACGAGCCCGCTGACCAGGCAGGCCAGCCAAACAGTGAGAGACGCTGACTCAAAAATAGGGTGGAGGGTGACAGAGGAAAACCCTGCACATCTCTTTCTCTCTTCAGGTGTGCACACAGGCACATGTACTGGCACACACATGTTCCCATACAACACACACACTCACACTAGTGCACAGACGCACACTACAGTCACACACTATATACATAAAAAGGGAAGAAAGAATAAATGAGTCTAAAGCAAAAAAATAAAGGCCAGCAGAAGCCCTGGTAAAACCAAAAGGACGACCAGGCTTCACACATGGGACTATCTGAGGAGCCACTTTGTATTAAACGCTTTTCTATGTGCCGCAAAGCAAATACATGCTTAGGAGCAGCCAGGGTGAGTCTAATGCTGACCGCTAGCTCACCAGGAGTAAGATCTGGGCTTCTGGGTTTCCCATATTTCTCCAGCTGTTTCCCACCAAGATGGCTGATACCCACGGGAGAAAATGTCATGAGTAAAAAAGTAAAATAACTATAAAGTCCACAAGATGAATAACATATTCTAGATGACAAGCATGGCTAGAACACAGGCCATTTAAGTATCCCCAAAGGAATGAACGAAAATATTGGTAATGAATCAGAAGCAAGAACCAAGTAAGGGTTGGGTGGTGGCGCCCGCCCGTGATCCCCAGACCTGTAACCCCCACCTTGGAGGGAAAGGCGGGAGGAGCCCAGCCCAAGGCAAAGCAAGCTTCTCGTCTCAAGACAACGAGACAGAATAAACCCCAGAGTGGAAAAAATCTGTGAAGAGGGCTGGAGTGACAGCTCAGCGATAGAACACGTGCTCAATGGAACACCACACCCACGAAGGACCCATCATGTACACGAGATGCTGGAAAGGATGGAACAAGTTAAGATGGGGGGAGGAGGAAAAATGCAACCAAAAGACAGACAAACCTCAAACCAAACTGGCTTCGAGGCTTGGCGGAAGGGAGGTATCAGATGAACAATGCAGCGGCACTTAGAGCAGCACAGTTGCACACTATCAAAAGCAATGGCTGGATTGTGTGTGTGTGTGTGTGTGTGTGTGTGTGTGTGTGTGTGTGTCCACAGAGGCAGTAGAAGTTGGACCTGCAGGAGCCGGAGAGACAGGAGGATGTGAGTCGCAGTGGGTGCTGGGATGGACCGCTTCCGGGCTCTTACCCACCGGCACCTCAGCAGCCCGGTTCCCCCAGTCCTCCCTCTAGGCTCTGCTCACACCCCCAAACCAGAACAACCTTGCCACAATGCTGCACTCTCCCTTTGTAACCCAGCTTGAACTCCAAGCTCACTAATTAGAACCCATCGCTTCCTTCTACTCTCGTCCTTTTCCCAGTCGGCTTTGCACGGCAGCGGGGCTGACCACAGCCCAGTTTAAATATAGTTTCCTCTGTCTCCTGCACCCTGAAGACAGCCTTGGGGAAATTTGAACTTGCTCACTGGTCTCAGTTTCAACAATCATTAACCCCTTCTGGCCCCAGAAGACACCTGGCAAACACATCATGGCTCTCTGACGCACTCACCCTGTGTTGCATTTTCTGTTTTCTTTTTCTAAGTGCCTCTGTGTTCCAGGGATTTGCATGTCTACCTCCCAAGCGCTGCCGTGACAGACTGGTTTGGCCACACCCAGCTTTTGTCCGGGTGCTGGGCATCTTAGCCGCGTCCAGTGACTTCCACAGAGTCCTTCAGCAAAGCCAGCTCCTCAGGCCCCTGATCTATTCTAAATGTTTTTAATATGTGCAGGTGGTTATGTCCGCACGTGGGCATGTCATGTGAGAGCCCCAGTCTATGGGGTCAGGCTTTGGGTCATGAGCCACCTGATATGGGGCAGGAACTGAACTCGGGTCCTCTGGAGAGAAGCAGGTGCCCTTAACTGCTAAAGCATCTCTCCAGCTCACATGCACCTATTTGCTTATTTCGAGGCCCAGTCTTATATAGCCCAGGCTGGCCTCAAGCTTTCTACGTAGCTTAGGTTGGCCTTCAACTCTGATTTTGCTGTTGCACCTCCTGAAATTATAGACCATCATGCCCTCCTACCACCACTCGTGTGTGTGTGTGTGTGTGTGTGTGTGTGTGCGTGTGTGCATGCACGAGCGCGCTAGCCAGATCACCCTGAGGAAGCCTCTCTAGCGTCTAGTGTGAGATGGCAGGTGAGCCTCCACACCCACCCGGCTGGAGACCATTTTCCCCAGTGTGGTCCTCACTGGGGAAATGGTCTCCAGCCCCATGTCTCTCCCCAAGCACATTGTTGTGATACCTCGGCCGATCTGTCTGGTCGTGTTTTCCTCTTCCCTCTGCACTGAGCTGTCCAACTCACACTGGACACCACCTCTCTGCTTGTACACTTGCTCCACCTTCTCTCTCCCGTTCACGGGCAGATCCAAAATGATTCTCTCTACCCACAGCCACCCCAGTATTCCCACACTCCTCAACTTTGGGTGTCCATTTTGAAACACAGTCTCATGTAGCCCAGGATGGCCCCAATTTACCATGTGGCCAACCTATTAGAAGCAGGCACCACACAGTCAGCTCCCCTCAGCTTTAGCAGAACGCTGGGCAGGGGCTGGGTATGCCTCGGTGGTTTAGAGTGATTGCTATAAGAGCTCACGTGCATGCACCACACACACTCACACATACTCACACATACACACACTCACACACAGACACACACACACACACACACACACACATCTTGGGAGCCAGGTGTTTAATGTGGCTTCATTAAGTCCTCAATTCAGGAAAAAGTAACTTTTTTGGTTCTTGCCAAAGCCGGGGCTTGCTTTGCATGACCTAAGTTTGGTAGTCAGGGCACATGATAGGGGCTCCTCATATAAATATGCAGGCAAACGCTCATACACATAAAATAAAATGAATAAATCTTTTTAAAGCCTGCATATAGACACTCTGGGCTTCCTTGCGCTTTGCCTCAGTTATCTGCCGCCCCTTCTGTGAAGTGGCTGCTCGCAGATTACATGGTTTTCTGTTAGCGCACTTCTTAATCGACTTTATTGGGGCTTCTTATGCCTCTACCTCCCTTTCAATGCCCCAAAACTAGGTAGGAGAGAAAGAAGGTGAGAAGGGAAAGGGGGCATAGACCTCTTTAGACTTAGTTCCTTGGGCAAGGCCAATCTTGGTTTCAGGATATCTCCAACTTCTTCTCATCAAAGTGCATCAACAGCAACCAGGAGCAGCAGGAGCAGCAGCCTTCTTGCTCCTCAGACTTCTTTTCCTCTCTGAGCTCGGGCAGTTCTACCCTCTCAGAGTCCTCAGAATTAAACTGTCTGCAGCTGGCAAAGATCATGGCCCTCTCTGAGCCCACGCCGAGGCAATCATAATTCACAGCTGTGGACAAACTAAAATCAGTCCCATATCCTACACTTGGGATTAAAACAAAAACATATTTGCATAACACAAATTTTGTTTGTTTTTGAGACGGTTTCTCTGTGTAGCCTGGGCCATACCAGGTCTTGCTTTGTAGACCAGGCTAGCCTTGAACTCACAGAGATCCGCCTGCCTCTGCCTCCCAGAGTGCTGGGATTAGAGGCGTACGCCACCGTGCCTGGCTCATAACTGAGGTTTTAAAGAAGTCAACACTTCACTACAGCTGTCTCCCTTCCTCTTTTCCATCTTCCTGCCTAGGGCAGGGTTCAGCTTTTAGTAATAATTGACCCCAGCCTTAAGAAGCCAACCGAGCAGCCCATCTTGGAATGGAGAGCTTGCTCAGGGGCAAGAGAACTTGCAGAAGACTCAGGTTTGGTTCTCAGCTCTCAACACTTCATCTCACCATTGTCTACAACTCCACTTCCAGGGGATCTGACACCCTCTGCTGGCCTTTGCAGGTACCAGGGTGTGTGTGTGTTCTGTATACGTGTATGTGTATGTGATGTGTATGATGTATGTGTATATGATTTATGTGTATATGATATATGTATATGTAGGCAAATACTCATATGCATAAAATAAAAATAAATAAAACTCTTTTCAAAGAAGACTAGCCTGGCATGGTGGCACACACCTTTAATAACAGCACTCAGGAGGTAGAGGCAGGAGATCTTTATGAAATCAAGGCCAAGCTGGTCTACAAAAAAAGTTCCAGACCAGTTAGAGCTACATTGTAAGACTGTTTCAAAACAAGAAAGAATAAAGAGATATTTTATATTGAATAAAAGGTATTATATTATATATATATATATTTTTTTTTAAGATTTCTTTATTTACTTTGCGTAGAAGTGTGCTCTATTTGCATATGTGCCTGCAGGTCAGAAGAGGCACATTATAGATGGTTGTGAACCACCATGTGGTTGCCGGGAATTGAGCTCAGGACGTTTGGAAGAGCAGCCAGTGCTTAACCTCTGAGCCATCTCTCCAGCCCCCTACATTTTATATTTATATAACATAAAATATCTTCTTAATCTTTGTCGGGTGCTGCCCTGTTGCTCCACTTTACAGAAATAGATGTGAATGGGAAGCTGCTCTAACATATATAGCGCTGGGTGTGGGCGGCACCTGTCTGTAACTCAGGAGGTGGGGGAGGGGATTGGAAGCTGAAGACTTAGCAAAGAAAGCCCTTCCAACAGAAAGCAAAACACAGAGAGAGGCAGACAGAGAGAGAATCTGTGCGCATTCACTGCCTTTAACTCCTCCTTCTCCTGGACCCCCTAATCTGGGCTTTGCCCTCGTTCTGCCGTTAAACCTGCTCCAACCAGTATCAGCAAGCCACCTCACGGTGTCTGCTGAAACCAAAGGGCAACTTTCGGTTTGCAAGCCTGGTGTGGTGGTGCACACCCAGCATTGGGGAGGCAAAGCAGGAGGCTCAGTGCAAGCTCGAGGCTGGCCTTGTGTACACAGTGAGTTCAGTCAGCATTTGACTGTCAGGGTTACTTTATGGCTGGAATGTCTCCTGTCTGCAGCGCCTTGATGGTCTCAGCCAGGCCCCTAGCTTTAAATATCACATACCTGATGCTCAATCTCATTTCCATCTCCGCGTTGGCTTTGGCCCCGACCTTTGCCTCTGAATTCTAGTACTATATGCTCCATATCTGTATGACAGCACCAAGCCTTCCTCCTTCCTTTTCCTCTGTCTACCATCTGTCTTGTGCATGTGACACTGAGCAGATCCAGGGCTCAGCAACCCCAGCCAGACCTCTAGGAAAGCACCCTATCACTGAGCTTCACCCCAGTCCTTAAAAAAAAAAAATATATATATATATATATATATATATATATTTACTTATAATTACTTTTGTTTTATGTGTATGGTTGTTTTGCTCACATGTCCATCTGTGTTCCATATGTACAATGCCTGGGGCGGCCAGGAGAGGATGTTGGGTTCCCTGGGACTGGAGTTGTGGATGCTGGAAACAGAACCCAAGTCCTCTGGAAGAGCAGCCAGTGCTCTTGTAACTGCTGAGCCATCTCTCCAGCCCTTTATTTACTTATTGTGTGGGTGTGTACGTGTCAGGGTGTGTGTAAGTCAGAGGACAGCTTCTTTCTTGCAACATGTGGGTCCTGAGGGTCAAACTCAGGTTGTCAGGCTTGGCAACAGAGCCTTCTGTTGACAGATCGCTGGCGCCACCCTTTTCTTATGTCTTCATTTATATATTTCAGTGTTGGAGACTGAGCTCTGTCTCACATGCTGGGCAAGCACTCTGCGTTTTAGTCCTCATCCCTCTTTCTTTTGAATCTTTTTGTTCTGTCGACTGTGTGTGTGTGTGTGTGTGTGTAACAGTGAATGTACGGCGAGCCGACTAGGACGGCTGAATGCCACAGCACACGTGTGGACGTCACAGGCATCTTGATGGAGCTGCTTCTCTCATCCACCTTACCCCGGGAGCCATCTCATCGGCCCTTACGTGTGTGTGTGTGTGTGTGTGTGTGTGTGTGTGTGTGTGTGTGAGTGTGTGTGTGTGTGTGTGTGTGTGTGTGTGTGTGTAATAGGGTCATGCTATGTCGTTCTCACTAGTCTTGAACTCGTGGTAAATTTCCCTCACCAGCCTGCTGAGCACTGAGGTTATAGGCATGCAGGCATTAGACCTCAAAGTTTGAAAAGAGTTTTATTTTCCATCTGTATAGATATCCATCTACCTCTCTACTCTTGCTCTCTCTCTCCTTATATACATAAAGGAAAGAGTCTGTATGTACCTGGGTGTCAGGGAACATGGAGGCAGAGATCTGAGACCCTCCTGGAGGCTGACTTACAGGACTGTGAACGACCCGCCATGGGACTTGAACTCTGGTCCATGCTGGAAGAGCAGTTCCCTCTCATAAGCACTGAGCCATCTCTCTAGCCAAGGCTTTGATTTGTAAAATCCTCCCTTAGAGCCAACTTGGGCTTCCGCCTTCGCATTGGAGCATTTAACTAATTGGTGCTTACTGCGGCTTCTCCAACGAAGAAAAGACAGAAATGATC
Organism: Meriones unguiculatus; assembly: GCF_030254825.1. Lineage (NCBI taxonomy): Eukaryota > Metazoa > Chordata > Mammalia > Rodentia > Muridae > Meriones > Meriones unguiculatus. The sequence goes on from NC_083356.1 coordinate 3,395,279, forward strand.
GACTGACATGAGACTGAGAGGGACGTGGAAAGCCCCGGGCAGTGCACAGAGAGAGCAGTGGGGGCCTCAGTATGCTCCCGGGACTCCTCTTGAACCCTTATCTTCCTGCCTCAACCTCTTGAGGAGTTGAAATTAGAAAAAAAACACTGCTAGAAAAGTGTGGCTGAGTTTATTCAGGGCCCTGCTTTCAATCCCCAGTGACGAAAAATTAATAAAGGTCAATTAGAGGCTAATGATAATACCAATCAAGAGAATGGTTTTTGGAAATTTTTAAAATACCTAAATTGGCAGAAAAATTACGTATCAGCAAAGTATAAATAATTTGGTAATTAAAGGTCTTCCCAATAGAAAGGAAGCATCAGGTTTACAAGGTTTTAGACTGACTTTTACCAAGACTTCAAAGAACAAATGGCTCCTTTACCAAATTGTTCCGGAGCGTAAGAAACTAGGCACCTGCGGACAGTGCAGGGGCACAGGTGGCCGCGTGGTGGGGCACACACATGACCCAGCAGCACACAGGTAAGGGGTGTGGCTGAAGGCTGAGGCCAACCTGTAGGAACACGGTGAGTTCCAGGCCAGCCAGGGCTACACGGGGAGACCCTGGAGCAAAAACAATAACAAAAACCAGGGCTGGGGAAAGACGCAGCGCTTGCTGCGCACACCGGAGAGCTGCTGTACAAGCCAGGCAGGTGTGGCAGCTCCTACAGTCCCGGGCGAGGTGGCCAGAGAGAGCAGACTCTGCAGGCTCTAGCTTCAGAGAGAGGCGCTGGCACCGAGGAAGACACAGTCAACTTCAGGCCTTCACATGTGTGAGCGCAAATGTGCACCTGTGTCCCCACACACTCCCTCACACACGGCCCTAATAGGTCAGCATGTATACCCCTCAGACACTCTCAAAAACACCACCAAGATTTAAAAAGAGAAGAAAGTACAAGGGATGATAAAATCTGGTTGCGAATGAAAATTAGTTTAGCCAGTGGCACACACCTTTCACGCCTTTAATCCCAGCACTTGGGAGGCAGAGGCAGGTGGATCTTTGTGAGTTCAAGGCCAGCCTGATCTACAAAGTGGGTCTAGGACAGTCAGGACTACACAGAGAAACCCTGTCTCAAAAAACCAAAACCAAAGCAAATGAGAGAGCGAGGGAGGGAGGGAAGAAGGGAAGGAGGAAGGGAGGAAGGAGGAAGGAAGGAAGGAAGGAAGGAAGGAAGGAAGGAAGGAAGGAAGGAAGGAAGGAAAGGAGGGCATGGTAGTGCAATGCCTTTAGTCCCAGCATCAGGAAATACAGGCAGGTGGGTCTCTGTGAGCTTAAGGTCATCCCAGTCGGCTCAGCAAGTTCCAGGTCAAACAGACAACAAATAAGGAATGAATGAACTGGGGCTGGGAGGCTGGGGTGTGACAAAGATAAATACTTGCCAAGCATGTACAAAGGCTATGGCTGAATCCTCAAAACCAAAGCAAATACCAGACACAGGAACAAAGCAACAGAGCAGAGAGGAAGCTGGGGTGCAGGCACACGGACCTCGACCTATGAAGACAGCACAGCCCTGAGACGGGAAGGCCAGCTTTGTGAGGAGAGAGGACTCCCAGTGCGGCCACACTGGTCCTGAGTGCTCCACTCTTCCAGCCCTTTCCTTTGTTGGTTGGTGCCCCTGACCCCATGGTTTCTCTGTGTCCAAGAGCTCAGACCTGCCTGCCTCCGCTGGGATTAAAGGCAGAGGCCTCCTCACTCTACTCTCAACTTTTTTTGATTCAACATTTGTGTTTTTTATGAAACACAACACAGAATGTTTAGAGACTCTGTAGAGAAAACTGTTTTATAAAACCGGCTGGGGTGGCCACACCTATAATCCTGGAAGGCTGAGGCAGGAGGATTGCCTAGAGTTTTGAGGTGACCCTGAGCTACACAGTAAGTACCAAGACAGCCTGTGTAGCCCTGGCTGTCCTGGACTTGCTGTGTAGACCAGGCTGGCCTTGAACTCACAAGGATCTGCCTGCCTCTTCCCTGAGTGCTGGGATCACAGACATGAGCCACCTCGCCCAGCTCCTGTATATAACTTTGATTACGTGTGTGTAATGACGTGCTGGTACAGGCCAGAGGGCAACCTGTGAGAGTCAGTTCTCTTCTTCCACTGCATGGGTCCCAAGGGTGGAACGCAAGTCCTCGGGCTTAGCAGCAAGCACCTTTGCCCTGCGGGCCATTTCCATGCACCTTATTTCTCCACTCCTATCTTTCCAATCAACTGTGTGTGTGACCGTGAGTGCGGGTGCCTGTGGGGCCAGAAATGGGCATCAGAGAAATGGCTTGAAAGAAGAGGCAAGCGAAGGTCATTACTGAGCAGTGGTTCTCTCTCAGAAGGAAGGTCCCAACCCCCAGTGGAAATAGCACAGAACTGGCCTCTAACCCAGCGTGTTGCCCCAGGAAACAGAAACCAGAGCTGGGAGAGTCCTAGGACAATGGTGGTAGTGCTGAAAACTCTGGGGGAAAGAGGGAATTCGACAAGTAAAATGACTGCTCCTGACAATAAGTAGAAAAATCAGCTGCGCAAGGTGGTGCACACCTTTATCCCAGGCAGAGACAGGCGAACTCTGTGAGTTCAAGGCCAGCCTGGTCTACAGAGTGAGTCCAGGACAGCCAGGGCTACACAGAGAAACCTTGTTCTAAAAAAACAACAAAAACAAATCTGAAGGGGTTTGCTATAAGAACAATACTCCTTAGGCACTCCAGAGCCTAAGGCAGAAGGATAACAGGAGTTCAAGGGCAGCCAGGACCACGTGGAGAGATCCAGGTTAGCTGGGACTACAGTGTGACTTTGAAATACACACTTACACAGCTGAGAGAGAGGAAGGGGGAAATGGAGGCAGGAGGGAGGGAGGAGAAGAAGGCCGGTGTGATGGGACACATCTATCGTCCCAGAATTTAGAGGCAAGTGGATCAGGAGTTGAGGAGTTCAAGGCTAGCCTAAAACAAAACAGACTGTAAAAATGTCTACTCATCATGATAACAGAAGATGGCGCCCTTGAGCTGAAAAAACAAAACAAAAAAACCTAGGAAAACCCAAAAACCCTTCACCGTGTCCTCCAAAGACTCATCAGCGACAAGTTGATTTGGGAGGAGTGCACCGATTCGTCATCCAAAGCCAAGTGGTCAGCGCTGAAAACATACAAATGAGTAACAGTATGTATGTTGAGCAGGTTCTATTTTATGTATTTAGGAGTGTGTGTGTGATTGTATCTGTGTGCTTGTGTGTGTACATACACTCACATATATAAACAACTAAAGAAAAAGAGGTCATGCATTTGAAAAGGGGGGTGGTTGAAGGGAAAAAAAGGAAGAAGGAAATAATGTAATTATAATCTCAGGAAACTATTAAAAAAAGTTGGTTCAAGGTTCTTACCGCTGTGTGGTCGCCAGCGCCGAGCGCCCGTCACCATGCCTCGGAAAATTGAGGAAATAAAGGACTTTCTGCTCACAGCCCGGCGGAAGGATGCCAAATCTGCGAAGATCAAGAAGAACAAGGATAATGTGAAGTTCAAGGTTCGCTGCAGCAGGTACCTTTACACCCTGGTCATCACAGACAAGGAGAAGGCAGAGAAGCTGAAGCAGTCCCCACCCCCTGGTTTGGCAGTGAAGGAGCTGAAATGAACCAGTCCTCTGCATTTAACTATTAAAAATTATGGAAAGTCAAAAAAAAAAAAGTTGGTTCAAAAAATCTGATATATTAAAATGTGGTTAACGATAAAAAATTTAGTATCTAAAATTACAATAAGGAAAACACACACACACACACACACACACACACACACACACGAACCATGATAAGTTTTGGGTTTTGTTTTAGCTCTCTTTGGGTTTTTCTGAGATAAAATCTCATTAGGTAGCTGTGGTTCACAGAGACCTGTCTGTCCCCAAACTGACAGGAGATCCTCTTGCCTCTGCCCCCAGGTGCTGGGGCTAAAGGTGTGTGCCACCACGCCTTGATAGAACCACGTCGGGCGCTGTTCCAAAGCAGGAAAAGAGGGGCCCCAGCCACAGGGGCTACACTGTCCCCAGCCACGCTGTCCCTGGCGGCTCTTCAAGGTTGAAGCACATACTGCGTGTTGCTGATGATGTCTGAGAATTAGTTCCTTTAGGCAAAGGGAACCCTCTCACCCCAGGTCACCCCCCTTCCTCAAGATGAGCTGACAACAGTGGCCTCCACGGAGGGTGAGGAGCCCTCCCCGGCAGACAGACAAATTTGAAGGCTCACTCTGTTTCTGCCATCTAAGCACTTGGGAAGGTGTTCAAGGTCATCGCCAATGACGTGGCCGCTTTGAAGCCAGCCTGGGGTGCAGGGGCCCCTTCTTACACAACTGCAGAGGCCAAAAGTTGTCTCATTTAGACCTTTCTGTATGGGGTCAGCTGAGCCCATCAAGGCCCGTGATGTGGGCGGCTGCTTCCTGCCAGCCAGAGAAGGCAGCCATGGACACAAGGATTCACAGCCGGAAAGCAGTCATGTGCTACAGATCAAAGTTTTTGCCCTCGAGAACTGAGTGTTAAACGTTAACCAGCTGCTGCCCCTGTCCATTTCCTCCTCTCGGGAGGGCACTCTCCAGAAAGCACCTCGCACACACCCTTGTCACGGAGTCGGTGCCCCTGGGAAGGTGACCCAAATCAGCAGAGCAGGCTGTCCAGGGAAAAACATGTACTACATGGAAATAAGGGGCAAGAAGACGCAAGAGACCACCCTCCCACCCCCCCTTGTAGCCCAGGCTGTCCTGGACTCTCTCTGTAGACCAGGCTGGCCTTGCACTCAGAGAGCTCCACCTGCCTCTGCCTCTCTGGGGGCTGGGACCATAGGCAGGCGCCACTGTGCCTGGCTAAAAATGCAATAAAAGTTAAGGCACGGAGCTGCCTCGGTGGTTAAGAGCACTGGCTGCTCTTTTCTTATCAGGGAAGGCCCGGCCTGTGATCTGCCCTGAGGGCTATGTGATGCTCCTCATGAGACCCAGAATCACCCAGAACAGGGGAGACTTTGCAGAACCCTGCTGAGAAAAGGGAGTCTTATCATCATAGACCGTGCAAATGATTGGCTATCCAGGGAACAGTTCAGGGAACAGCAAGCAGCTACCAGCAGCAGTGGCACGAAGCAGCAGCCGCCTCCTGGAAGCTGTCTCTCTCTCCCTCTCTGTGCCCCTGCTTATCCCTTCTCAGAGTCCACACAAGGATGCTTTTCAGCTGGCAAAACCCACGCCCCCTCAACGAGGCAGTTTCCAACTGCTAAAGACCACGGGCCTCTCACAGGGCTGTTACCAGCGGTGCATAAACCAAAAGCATCCCTGCATCCCAATCTTGGGATTCCAGCAAAAACACAACTATGTAACATAGTTCCCACTACAAATCTCTGAGTTTGAGGCCAGCCTGGTCTACAGAGGGAGTTCCAGGACAGCCAGGAGTAGTGAGATCCTGTCTCAAGGAAAAGCCAAATAAACACAAAAAGGTCCCTATGTATTCATGTATTCATGTGCGAACACACACCTCAGAGAGAGGATATGTTTAAAAAATTAAACAGAAAAATATGGTTAGCAGAGGTGTACTCCCAGGAGAGCTGGGTCAAAAGCCCTGTCTTGCAAGTCTGCTTTGTAAACGACCCAACTTCTCCTGAGCCACTACACAAAATCCCAAGAGGAAAACAACCAAGCATCCTGAGGTGCATCCTTTAAAAACATGTACTACTAATAAAAAATGCCGCAATGAAATTAGATACGTTGAGTACATCTTTGGGTAAAGGTCCATGGACCAGAGCTCCACTGCTCACGGAGCTGCTCATGCTCGAATGAAGGGGGCAGACAGTCCACCTTCAAAAGAGTCCTGTCCCCTAAGAATTTGCCCTGGACGGGACAGCTGGCCACTTCCCAAGCCCTTGGCAAGGCTTGATGTGTGCTCACTCCAGTCTGCGGCTCTGACGCGACTCAGGGTCCCAATGATCTGTGTTCTGTGGACTCGCTTCTAGGGTGTTCTTTCAGTGCTCATGTCTCTCACCAATACAGTAACTAAAACAGTTTTATTCTACTTTTTCCATTTTATTTACAAAGATAAAATACTTTGGGCACACTCCAAACCTGTATGATATGGAAGAATACTATAAAGAGGATGCTTTTTTAAATTTTTATTTACTTATTTGTTTATGAGACAAGAGTCTCGAAATGTAGCCTTGGCTGTCCTAGAACTCAGGCTGTAGACCAAGCTGGCCTTGACCTCACAGAGATCCACCTGCCTCTGCCTGGGATTAAAGGTGTGCACCACAACCTCCGATCTAGAACCATTAGTTTTGATGAAAGCATCAAATTTAATTTGTTGTTGTTGTTTGTTCTTACAGATCTTGAGACTGAACCCAGGGCCATATGTTGTTGGGTATTCACCAGAGACGACCACTCAGACATAAACAAGCACAAAGTCTTTATTAGCTGGCGGCGTCTATGCTGGGTGTTCAGGATCCCAGTGTAGCCCTGAGTCTTTCTCAGGATGAGCTTTTAAGCACAAAAACCATGTTCTGGGTTGACAAACTTCAGTCAACAAGAACAGTCAGCCAGAAGCAGAGCCACAGAAGCCAAAAAGCAAGGTTAGGACATTTAGAGACTTTCCCAGAACTGTGGGCTGTGGTGGATTAGGCCTTTGTTCTGGTTCTGGCAGGTGGTGCTGTCAATGTGCTAGTTCTACAGCCTGGATGGTACTTCCATCATGGCGTCAGTTGTGCTAAGATCTCAGGACCCTGTTACATATGTATGCTAGCAAAGTATTCTGCCACTAGGCTGTATCTCAGAGCTGTTTGTTTGTATTTTGCTTTTTGAGACAGGTCTCATGTAGCCCAGGCTGTCCTTGAACTCCCTGGTTCCTTCTGCCTCAGGTTTTTGAGTGCTAGGGTTATAGGTGTGACCCACCATGCCTAGCACGCATGTGTGACAGATATCTGACAAAACAACTTTAGAATTTATTTTGGTTCATGGCTCCAAAGATTTCAAACCTTCATAAAAGGAGTTTGGGGGGGGGGGCAGGAGGTGGGAGGCTTGCGAGGAAACAGAAAACGATGCCAGGTTCTTTCCTTCCTCTGCCATGTTTCACCAGGCTGCTGGCCTGAGACAGCGCCTTGCATTCCAAGCATGAGTTCCCACTTAGTCAGTCTTCTTTGGTAACAACCTCATCGGTGAGCCCAGAGGGCCTTGATTTACTAATAATGCAGGCATTTCCCAATCCAGACAACTAAGCTTGAGCAGCAGAGACTGTGGTCCTGGTTATCTTGACTGTCTTTGTTTCACTTTGCTACAAAAACGACAGCAGAGATCACCAGCCTGCACTGCCGGTTACAATGAGCGGTTAATGATTCAGAGCTGGTGTAGCTCATTCTAGCAACAGCCATGTTCTAGTGAGCATGCTGATGACCTCTGACCTGCAAACTGAATCTCTCCCATGGCCGGTACTGGACGGCTCATGAGCTAAAACTTTTTTTGTGTTTCTAAATGACTGTGAAGAGGCAAGGGAGAAGGAGAGACATAAGATAAAAAGGGAAGAGGATTAAGTGGTGTGCCTTTAACTCCAGCAATCATGAGGATGAAGAGTTCATTTGTTTGTTTGCTTTGTTTTTTCAAGACAGGGTTTCTCTGGGTAGCCCTGGCTGTCCTGGAACTCACTCTGTAGACAAGGCTGGCCTCGAACTCAGAGATCTGCCTGCCTCTGTCTCCCAAGTGCTGGGATTGAAGTTGTGTGCCACCACTGTCTGGCTAGAATTTATAAATAAAGATCATATTATTTTTCCATATAAGTAACCAATTTTCCCAATACTTGTTATTGAATAACTTACTAAGCAATAATCTGAACTATTATCTTTACGTTTTAAACATTACATTAATTATTTTTAAAAACGGTTCTCGTAGTCCAGGCAGCCGTGAACTCCTGATCCTCTTGTCTCGACCTCTCAGGTGCTAGGATTGCAGGAGTTCACTTCTCTGTGCTTGGCCTCAGGTTTCTTGTCATTTAGACAGGGGCCACTAATTAACAGTGCCAGATGTCTTTGAATTTCTGAATCTCCTGCCTCCACCTTCTCAACACCAAAAAATACGGACATCTGACGTCACACTCGGAATGAAATGTCATCTTTAATCCTACACCAAGTTAACCCTTATATGTGGGTATCTGTTCCTGGCCCCAGAAACAAAAGAAGCTCCAATGAAGCCCTTCTCCACATAGACAGCATCTTCCCGTGTGCACTTTCAGGAGCTCTGTCTGTAGATCATGGGTTTATCATCGTCTGTAAACATGTGCCACGTTCCTGGCTATCCTGGATGCACGCAGCCTGTGGGCTACAGACTAGACATACCTGACAGAGATCTTCAGTGGCAACAATAAAATTCTAACACTCAGAATTTTTTTCTTTATGAATAAGTATTTTTTGTTTACAGGTTTTCCGTCGGCTGAGGTTACGTGCCTACACCACCACGCCTGATGCAGACACGCGTGATAGGATAGCAGAACGTCTAAAAATCACCCTGCTAGATGCACAGGCTCCAACAGACGATCAAAAGAAGCAGAAGCCAGGGTGGTGGTGCACACCTTTGATTCTAGCACTTGGGAGGAGGCAACAATGTATGTGGATCAATGTGAGTCTGAGGCTAGCCTGGTCTACGGAGCAAGTTCCAGGTTAGCCAGGGCTACAGTGAGACCCTATTCCAATAGGGTCCAATAGATAGGTAGATAGGTAGATAGATAGATAGATAGATAGATAGATAGATAGATAGTTATTTGGAGGGAGATGGATGATGGATAGACGGATGGATGGATGGATGGATGGATGGATGGATGGATGGATGGATGGATGGAGATAGATGGAGGGAGGGAGGGAGATAGATGGTAGGTAGGTAGGTAGGTAGGTAGACAGACAGCTTTTGAGCCAGGTACGGTTACATGTGCCTGCACTCCCTGAACCTTTATAATCTTGGCATTTGAGAAGCCCAGGAAGGTGGAGGTCACATTCCAGCCTAGACTAAATAGTGAGCATGTGGGGGTAGGGGTGGAAGATGAGCTCAGACTCTGGACGTGGTAAGCCAGGCCCTCAGTCCCAGCACTGGCGAGGTAGAAGCCACGGGATCACTGCATATTCAAGGCCAGCCTGTCTCAAAAACAAAACGGGAAACAAACAAAGTCAAAATTAGAGAGTGAGTTCTGATGTGGCCTGCCTTCCTTGGAAACGAGGTCTAAGGTGAATCCGAAGCTTTTACTGTAAAAGGATAAACAGCGCGACAGAGCAGACACTCTTTGGTGATGCCGACTTCAGTATACGACCGTTCACATGAAGACGATTTTATGTTTTGCTCTATATCTTGAAAGTAAAAACTGACAAGTTTTTCTGCATGGTCCCTGAAGTACATTCAGACATCTGAGCACATTATCTGTTGTTTGCTGATGGGGGTGTGAAGGTCTCCGCAAGAGTGCGTTTTGGCATTTCCCCTGCCTCTCCCAAAGAACAGAAGTTAACTGTGAGATGGCAGGTGTGTTGTAGGCACAGAAGAGGAACCAGAAGCAACCTAAGCTCAGCAGCATGGCTGGCCCTGCCCTTTCACGTTGGGGGAGGGGGATGGGAGGAGGCAAGGAGGACCAGAATCTGGTAATTTAAGGTTACAGACACCAACAGTGAGTGTCTTTGAATTTAAAAGCTGTGGTAAGAATGGACGTAATTAAATTACAGGAGGACAAAGAGGGCTAGAGAAAGACCAAAAGGTGCCCTCAGGTCAGCCTTCCTCCACAGCCGGGCACTGTTCTCCCAGCGTTCCCCAGAGAGGCTTCCCCGACCGAGTGACATTTGAGGTATTAAACCTGTGAGAGGAGGTTGGACGCCCTGAGCATGATCCTTGAGGGGCTGATGGTGCTCCCTTCCTGCTGAACTAGTTTCTCATCCTGGAGGCCGGTCCTTGAGCTCAGGTGTTCTCCTGTTCCCCAGGACTCGGCAGACTTCAGTCGTCTCTCACTGAAAAGAACGAGGAAGGACTGGCAGATCAGATTCTGCTGTGGGCCAGCTCTTTACCTTGGGGAAGCTCGGCGCGGGAGAAGGAGGGGAATCTGAATTTACTGACGGTAGGCTCTAGGGTCCCTTGAGTTAATCAGCGTCGTGACTCTGAAGCATTGCTACTGCGAAGAAGAGGCTGGGGCTGAGCCGAGCCAAGAAACTTGTCTCACTGCTCAAGGTTAGGAAGTCTAAAAGGATTGTGCGTGGTGGCACACACCTTTAATCCCAGGACTTAAGAGGCAGGGGTAGGCTGGTGGCTGTGAGTTCTTGGGCAGCCTGGTCTACACAGTGAGTTCCAGGCCAGCAGGGGCTACCTAGTAAGACTCTGCCTCAAAAATAAATAGGTAGGTAGGTAGATAGATAGACAGACAGAGGAGCAAAAATGACTCATAGCTGTTGGAAGCTATGAGTTGCAGATGGGGCAGGAGGGAGTTGACGGTGGGACTAGGAGGTGGATGTGATAGAAGCATATTACCTACCTGTGTGGAAGAGCAAGTGATAAATCTTAAAGAAAGATGGCGTTCAAGCAGCCTCCGACTCCAAAGCCTGTGTGTCTTCCACCAGCGTGAGAGTGTAGGCCTGGAGGTCTAGTAGGCCTGGAGGTCTAGTAGGCCTGGAGGTCTAGTAGGCCTGGAGGTCTAGGGTAGGCCTTGATATCTAGTGTAGGCCTTGATATCTAGTGTAGGTCTTGAGGTCTAGTGTAGGCCTGGATGTCTGCCGCCTTCTCAGCAACCCATCATCTCCCTGATTTAATACCATCCCCACCACAGAACGGTGACTTTAGCCTTAAACAATTCACTACTCAGCACTTTGAGAATCCAACAAAATCCCGAAGGTTTGTCATCTGCTCAAGGACGTGTGTGTGTGTGTGTGTGTGTGTGTGTGTGTGTGTTTAAAATCCTAAACAGAAAGCTGGGTGTGGAGGCAAGAGCTCATTTTCATTAATTTAAAAACAAAGTCACAGCAGAGGGGAAGGAACCGTGGAGCCCTGCCAGCAGCGAGCTTGTTCGGAAGGATGCTGTCCTCCACTTTCATTTATTGGAACTGCTTGGAAGCAGGAGTCAGGAAATCCCCTTCCTTGATTTGTGGCATTTATGTGGTGGTTGTTTGCAAAGAACAGGATTTATTCTCAAGACTTGACCTTTTCAAGTGGTTTTGCTCTTTTATAGAACATAGTTTGAGTTGTTTCTAAAGGTTTCCACACAAGAAGTAATTTTATTTCTATATTCTGGGAAAACAGAACTACGAGCAGAGAATGTCTAATATTTTTGTTGTCATTTTGAGACCGCCTTTGTGTAGCCCAGGCTGGCCTCAGGCTCCCTGTGCAGATGAAGACAGTCTGGTCTCCACGGTGAGCTCCAGGACAGCCTGGGCTAGTGTGGAAGACATGTCTCCAAAGCCTGAAAGCAACAACAAAGCCCAGCTACATTCCTTCTCCTCACAAAACTTCATTACAAGGAAAACTTTCAGTTCTAGAAATCGCCTTTAGCACAGCTGTGTCCCTCTAGTTAGGGTAACTATCTGGGAAGAGTGCAGACCGTTCACGCATGAGGAATTCGGTTGTTTTTCATAATAACCAAGGATCGCTTCAGAGAGGTTTGGCGTGTAAGTCGTCTTCTCACCAAACAGGTGCTCGCCGGGTATGCCTGGCCACGTGACTTCATCCCTGGAACCCATGGAAGTCGGGGGAGGGGCACTTTACCCCGGCATTCCTACAGTGACATGGAGGCTGAGATAGAATGAGTGGGAAACTCTGGGGCCAGCCTGGAGTAAGAAGCACAGGGGAAACAGCATGACAGACCCTGTCTCAAGGAGGTAGAAGAGGAGAACTGATCCCCAAAAGTTGTCCTCAGACCTCCACATATGGTGTGGCACACACACCCTCACATACACATACACACTCACACACACACACACGCCCACTCACACACACACACGCCCACTCACACACACACACACACACTCACACACACACGCCCACTCACACACACACACACACATACATACACACACGCCCACTCACACACATACATTAAATAAAATAAAAATTCGTTCAAAAGGTTATGATAAACATATCAATAGATCAGAATGTTCAAAATAGAAGCCACACAAATGGGGGCTGGAGAGATGGCTCAGCAGTTGAGCACAGGTTCAATTCCCAGCACCCACATGGCAGCTCAGAATT